>NC_137471.1:22991070-23391070 GCF_964235325.1 Thermobia domestica | reverse complement strand
ATCTATTTTCTTCCGGTTTCAGTATTGAAGCTACATAGTTCGGAAGTCGTCCAAAACTCATTTGATAATTTGTTGTCAATATTGTTTCTTTCTTTTTCTCTAAGTTATATTTTAAATAATAATAATAATAATAATAATAATAATAATAATAATAATAATAATAATAATAATAATAATAATAATAATAATAATAATAAGTATTCTGCCATTTTACTTGACGCAACTGAGAAGCTTCTATGCTCCACGGTCTTCCGCTAACCTCTTTGTCTTCACAAAAGATTTTTCTGTTTTGGTATCGTTCATTAATTATAGTCTCCTTCGCCCCCTTCCTCTCTTTCCTGCCACCATACCCTCTAGCACGTCCCTCATGATACAGTTCCTTCTTAGCCAATGTTCCAATCAGTTTCTCTTCTTTTTTCTTAATAATATCAAAAACTTTTACATTATTTTTGCGTAATGTCTCCATGTTTCTTCCCCAAACGGTACAATATTCCACACGTAGCGAGAGTTTTTTTCTCAACTCTTTATTCAAGGTCCCACAAAATAATATCTTGTTCCTCGTAAAGGCTTTTTTTTTTCGCTTTTCCTTTCTTTGCTTTCATTTTATGTTAGCACTTCATATCATCACTAATAATACTACCGAGGTATTGAGAACTAGTCACTTGTTCTATTTTCTCCCCACCCACTTCTATGTTTGACACTGACTGCTTGTTTCCAATCACCATGGCTTTTGTCTTTCTAACATTTATTTTCATCCCATATTTTTCTCCGGTCCTTCCTCAAGTTTTCAAGAGAGGTCGCGGTGGCTCAGTGGTAGCCCCTGGTTCGATCCCAGCTCGCGCCAAGTGGACTTATTGGTGGACAAACACCGTATGCGTGGGTTTTCTCCGAATTCTCCCGTTTCTTCCCATTTCTTCATTCCAGCATTTTATTCATTTCTCATCATCACTGTGTCCTTTAGCTCACATGGCATAAACGTGGGACGTAAAACTCAAAGATTTGACTTGAGTTTTCAAGTTTTTAAAAACATCTTATTGATTTTCTTTTGGTATTTTTATTTTTAATGTCAGTGGCAACCCTGCCAATAATCTTTCGTTCCTATTTGGAGGTCATTTACATTTGATGGCTAACATTCCACTTCATTTAATTAGCATTTACAGTCGATTACAGCTCCCCCGTGGCCTCTACTCCTGTTTATAACGTCCAAATGTTCCTCTCAAGTGAGTATGAGCATGTGTTAGTGTGTGTGTGTGTGTAATATTATTAGTCCGTCGAAATAAACTTCATTTTATTAGTGACCCGTGAGTTTGCAAAAATTCCACGAAAGCAAGTCTAAAAAGTTTTTTTTTTTTTTAATTGATCCAAAAGTTAATCCAACGAACAAGGCTTGTCTTTCATTGAATATGTGGATCAGCTGAGTTTTTCTGTGAATTGGACTTCTCTCTGTAAGCTGAAAATAGTCTTTGGATTTTTTTTTTTTTAAATGTCCGAGGCTCTCAAATTTCCATTTCACATCATGTTATAAAGCCTGAGCATTTTTTTCTTCTTCCCTTTTCATTAACGAATTCCATGTGAACGAGCTCACAGCACGCTTCATAATTATTTTTAATTATTTTTTTTCTTTGATTCATCAAAATTTTTGTACCAGAAATTTCTGTAATAAGCATTTTCCTATATATATATATATGTACAGATTAATAAAGTCTTGCGGGTTGCATAACCTTCTAGGCGAAAATATTTCTATATTTGAAATTCATATTATAAGCGCAAGATACCTCGGTTTCCCGACCACGCAAATTGTCAATATTTCAGTAAGGGTAATACCTTACGCCCAATCTCTAATTTATGTCAAGAGATGTCGCTAGCGTAGAGACAACTTCCAGACGAGGAGGGCACGGTGGTTTAGTAGTAGAGTCTTTATTTCTGTTGCGTGGGGTCCCTGGTTCGATCCCCGGTGGTGGACAACATCGTGTCCGTGAATTTTTTTCAGGTTATTTCCATTTACTCCCACGTTAGCATTCCACCAATTCTTCCATCATCATTCATTTGTCTAAATCATCCGTCTTCCTTTAGCCTAAAAGGACACAAACCTGAGACGTTAAACGAAAAGATTTCATTTGAATTGATTTCGCAACTTGTAGACAAACTGAGCGAAGCCTTAGGGAGGAAACAACTGTGTTTTTTTAGTTTAACGTCCCACGATTATGCACCCAGGCTAAGAAATACGGTAATGATAGATGATAATATGGTTTAATGAAGAAAGTAAGGGGAAACGGGAAAACCCACGCACATGGTGTTTCTCCATCACAAACCCCCCCACTTGGCGAGAGGTAAGATCGAACCAGAGACCCTACGTCCCAGAGGTAAAACACTCTATAACTGAACCACTAATGGTTAGAGCGTTGGACTCACGTCCGCGTGGTTCCGAGTTCGATTCCCGGACCGGTGCTTCCCCAATTTTCGGCGTCCACTCAGTGTCGTGAGGCAAACTGGGGAGTAACGTGAATAAAATACATGATAGCCACTAGGTCTAGAAAGGTCCTGATACACCTATTAGAGATAGAGCGACTCAAGCCCACAAAGGGCTGTCATGTCAGTGGTTAGTTAGTTTATATTATGCTATCATTTTACGAAAACAAGAAGCATTTTTAACTTGTTTTGAAATTAAATGAAGGATGACTAAGGCAAGTGAATGTTGATGGAATATTTGGTGAAATGAAGACGTGGGAGGAAACGGAAGTACCCCCAGAAACCCTGCTACGAATACGATGTTATCTACCACCTCAAACTTACTTTGACGGTGATCGAACTAGGGACCCCACGAACATTTTGGTTTAAGACTAAAATTGAGATGTCCCGTGGGCAGTATAGCTACTAGTGAGAAAGGCAGGTATAAAATTGATTGCGTGGGCAGTAGTTCCGCCGGTTGTCTATACTTCAAACTATGATTTTTATATTAAAGAAAATGGTTTTAATCTAAAATTCAGCGTATTTGTAACTTGTATAGCAAAACCTTTGTTTGTTATTATTATTTATTTACTAATATTTCGGCAAGATTCGGTTATTCTCGGCTTCTATCGCTGATGATTGATGTTGTTGGCTTAGGAATGTGGCGCTCAGGTGCGCGGTCGACCGGTTGCTTGATTTTCCCCGCCCACCTTTTCTCTCTCCCATGTATCTTGTGAGATATAGTTGTGTTCATGGCCATAATTCTTTTAGACTAGATTCTCAGCAGAGGGGGTTAAATAGAGTGGGTGGGTGGGAGATTGGGATTCCGTTTAGATGGAGAGCTAATGGGATTCCGTTTGGATGGAGAGCTAACGTTATTGCATTACAAGCAGCTTTTAAAGCTTCCTCAGCGGGCACCCAGAATGGATGGCAGATGTTAAGTCGTATAAAAAGTCATGCGTTTGATGAACGATACTTCGAGGTTGATATTTCCAGAAGGAGGAGTCTGTACAGCCAAAACCATGGATCACATCGTTACAGATACATAACTTTAAATATATATATATATATATATATATATATATATATATATATATATATATATATATATATATATATATATATATATATATATATATATATAAGAAAATCCTTGATTTCAAGCTGCTAAAGGGGCTGCAGTAGCTCAGAGATAGAGAGTTCATGTCTGATGTGTGCAATCCTTGGTTCGATCTCAGCTAACGCGAAGTGGGCATTGTGGTGGACAAACAGTATGTATGAGAGTTTTCTCGGGTTCTCCCGTTTCCTTCCACTTTTCTATACCACCATTTCATTCATTCTCATTATCACTGTCTCCTTTAGCCTAACACGACATAAACGTGGGACGTAAAACTGAAAGAATTCATTTCATTTCTAAGGTACGAAGGGCTTAAGATGACCACGCTAGTACCATAGCTAGTGGTGATTTCAGATTTTCCCTGGGGAGACCTTGAATAAACTGAAGGTGAAAGTAGTACTGCGAAAATAATGGTTAAGGTTGGTGTAAAGGGACAAATTTTGCTAATAGATGTCACTACAGTCTTCGTATCTCTCTCATGTATTTTTTACCTTTCACGAAAACTTACAATTTCTCTTACAAATATCAACCTAGAGACTTGAAACTTTTGCAGAAGAAACTTCATAACCTATCGAAGGCAACAATCCGTGCCGATTTCTTATTTAGAATTTTCTTCATTGTTGAAACAGTTATATTGTTAAATGTTTGGATATCCATTTCAATAAACAAGCCATTTCAACAATGAAGAAAATTCTAAATAAAAAAAATCGGCACGGATTGTTGTCTTCGATAGGTTTGAAGTTCCTTCTCTAAAAGTTTGAAGTCTGTAGGTTGAAATTTGTAAGAGAAATCTTGCATTTTCGTGAAAAGTAAAAAATACACGAGAGAAATACAAAGACTGTAGTGACATCTATCGGCAAAACTTGTTCCTTTAAACTAACCTTAACTACATTGACTTCGATCCTATAGATGTCCTGGTTCAGGGCTGCCCACAGATTTCATGGGTCCCCAAACAAATTTTCTCTTAGGACCTCCAATTTCTGTTGTTCTGTATTTGTTGTGTAGGCCTTATCACATTTCAATCTTATTAGAATTATGTTAGTGGGCCCCGTAAGATTGTAATTATGTTATTAGGATCACGCTAGTTCTTCGCTTTTTTTTCTTTTTCTTTTTCGTTCGTTTGTCATGTGTTCTAAGTGTGGCAACTCCACTTCTGTTGTTCCATATTTTGTCAGGTGTGCTTTCGGATAACAGCTCCACGAATCGTGCCGAATTCTTCCGATGCATTATACGTGAGCCAAAGCAGTTATATGATTGGCGTAGAGCCCAGGCTTCACGAATCCTCGCGATATTACTATAGCCTACACGCGATCGATTGTGTACCACGCTTTAATATATTGACTGTATACAATTACCACATGTGTTGTAAGTGATCAAATTTCTGTTCTTTCTGTAAAATCTAATATTATCTTTTAATTTACGAACAAATAATCGTGCCCGCTGGTATCCACTATCCAAAGGTCTCCCTATATATTATTTTGACATTTTAAAACTATATGAGCAAAATCATACAGAGGAGTAGAAGGCACAGTTGCACTGAGTTATCCGGACTAGGGATGGCCACAAAGTTCCGGTTCCGGCGGAACCGGTTCCGCGCAGAACCGGTTCTCGGAGATCCGGTTTTCTCCGAGCATGAGACAAGCTGCCGCCGCCTGGGCGCCTGCCTGTCGCTTCCACCATTTCATCTAGCATACTGTTTACATCCTGCCAGCAGCTCGGGTTTAGCGTAGGGATGGTCACGAAGTTTCGGTTCCAGCGGAACCGGTTCGACGAGGAACCGGTTCTTGGAGATCCGGTTTTCAGAACCAGTTCCAGACCTGGATCCGAAGAACCGGTTCTAGACCTGGATCCGAAGAACCGGTTCCAGACCTGGATCCGAAGAACCGGTTCTAGACATGGATCCGAAGAACCGGTTCGACCTGGATCCGAAAAACCTGTTCCGGAACCGGATCTTCTAGAATTTGATCCGTTCAGACCCGAAAACCGGTTCCACCAGGAACCGGTTCTGGCCATCCCTAATCCGGACAGCGATATATTGTACAAATATACGGAATCCTTATGTTTACTACGGAAATCAGTACGGAGCATACGTTATCCATATCCTACTTATGTACTGCCCTTAGATGTTACATCGTGCCGTTGCAGGATGTCTGACATCTAACAGTCTTCCGTATATTACACACGTATACGTATGTTACATAGTTAGATATCATATATGTTACATACGTGTATCTGAATGTGAGATCCTGACAGCCTGTATACGTTTCTTTCGTTCGTATGGAAAGTGCGTTTATTCGGATCACTTGTACGAAAAGTACGTGTATAATATACTTTTTCTTATACGTTTACTGTACGTTAAGTCCAAAATCTGCAGGATTTACACATGTAACGTACGTTTTGACGTACGACACGTACACTTCTTTTTCTCAGTGTGGGCTTCTTCCCGTTCTACGATTTGAAACTGAACATGTGATGTATGTCTTGATATTGTTATTATGAAGTGCAGCACGAATTTTATTCTTGTTAAAATTGTAAATAATATATAGGCTATATACACACAAGGCATGCGGAAACAGCATATTTATAACTTATGTGGCGCAAAGTGACACTGAAATATTATCTTCTGGTTCACTTCTTAGCAAGAGTTGATAGTTTGGCAAATGCTGAAGACATTTTTAGATATTTATTTATGAATGGAGCAAACCAACAACTCCCCTTCCCCCCTTATTCCGTCCTTTCTCTACAATGCTTCTTGAAAACAAGATACAAAAAGAATTTTAAAAAACAGAAAGCAAAAGAAAAAAGTGTTTGCAATACGATAAACTGCTCCTTTTTTCTCTTAAACTGTCAACAACAGACATTTCGCGCGTGGGCTTTTGATTCAGTCGGGAGATCCGCATCACAACAACGAGAAAGTTTTCATGGCCCCCCTTTCTCCGCCCTTACGCCGCTCTGCAACCCTTTCTTGTGTGAAAAACAAAACAGTGTTTACAACTACCCTTTAAAAACATTATCGTACACACGGACGTCCGCAGTATTTTTTTTCCCCAAAGGGCTGGGTGCATCGGCGTAACTAGAACATTTTGCTAGGGCAGGTCATGACCTTTTACTTCTGAGAACCAAAAATAGAAAAGTTTGTCTTCTCACTAATTATATATTTTTTCTCCCTTATTGTTTTCGTTTGTGTATCAAAGCATTGCACTGGAAGATAAACTACAAGTTTTATCAGAGTATAAACATGTGAGAATCACAGAAAAGATAAACTACATACAGTATTTCTCTTATGAGGGATCGTCAAAGTTTAATCGAGCGAACCTGTAAAACTTGTCTTGTACAATATAAAATATTCCGCTGAGCCCCAATAGTGTTTTGTTGCATCTTTTTGTGCAAAAAATGAAATCTTTCAGTTTTACGTCCCACGGTTATGCCGGTTGGGCTAAAGGAGATGGTGATTATGAGAAATGAATGAAATAGTGGAATGAAGAGAGTGAAGGGGGGACGGGAGAACACCGAGAAAACCCACGAGCACGGTGTTTGCCCACCACAAAGTCTACACGGTGTGAGCATCTTTTGTGCAGTCTGTATTCAAAACCACTGAATTATTTTACGGTATGAGAACAAACACGAAAATATATTTGAAACAGTGAAAACATGGTACCTTGAATAAAAAATGTCGCACTGGGAATCAGTAATGCACTATAAAAGTTTGTAGAGCTAATATTTCAGCTACTTCCGGGTCATCTCGGGTTTCTCCGGGGTACTGCCTCAAACTGGGCCTGAGAAGCGAGACTCACACCAAGTAAACTTGTACAAAATCGCTGTGATCTAAGTAATTCGGTAACCTGGGTTAATACTTCGTGCTACCAATATCAAGAAACCGAGGTTTCGAAACGGTTCGAATGCTTGAAGTCATTCGTAACATTCAGTAGCGGGTAGTAAACTTGTTCCCAGAAATCATTGCGAGAAATACCACAGCAAGTAGATGTACCACATGTACCACGAACGACCAGAACGCAAGTTACACCGGAAGCCGTACCGCATGTGTTATGTTCCCCAACTGAAAGAGCTAAACGCATACGCCAATGTATAGTTCGTTTCTTCAACTGGAGTGCAGTTCGTTTCTTCAACTGGAGTGCAGTTCATAAATAAAGATTGCCCCTTCTACTTGTGGTTCTGGTGCCATAAATAAGTGATCATCCGAGGGATCTTGGCGGAGAACACCCTCGATAACTAAATGACCAACCAGAACTCTCGTTTCAAACAATTGACAGTCGTTTGTCAACTCCACGTGGAGTCTTAGTTGCTCCACAGTTCCAAATGCTGCCCTTTAAGTTAGTGCTCGATTCCCTGTTGCCAAAGACCAGCTTCCTTGTCCTTACATGGTCTGACATTTGTTTCACATTAGCCATAGTATTGGGAAGAGAGAGCAGCCAGAGTGGTTGTTAAGACATTGCAACCCCGCAAATGCGGCCAAAAGAGGGTTGGAAGGAGGAAGGGATGTTTTTGTCAAATTCAGGGTGGGAACTTCAAAGACGTTTGGCGAACTGCTCTCCTATTGAGTGAACACACCATATTGAGTGCAGGATATGATTAGCAGAGAACTTCTGGACCCGTTGCTATACTTATTATAAATATACTACATTGACTTGACAGTCTTCAGTTCCAAGCGCTGCCATTGGCTGAAGGAATTCCACTGCCTTTGGCGCAGATGGCTGCAAGACTCTCTCGCTTAGCAGTAGCTGAACCCTTATTGGCTCAACGCGTGGGCGTGTCGAGGGTGTGAGCTTTAGTTCACATTTTTGCCACGGCTCAAGACATTTTGGCAGCACTATAACAGGCGTGCCTGGTTCCATCTGTCCAGTTATGAGAATGAGTGGTCTTGGGCTACCTTTTCGTGGATCATTCGTATAGGACAGACTTCACTCTTACAAGTAATGAAATGAAATCTTTCAGTGTAACGTCCCACGATTATACCCTTTAGGCTAAAGGAGACGATTATTATTAAAGCAACTGAATGTTAATGGAAGAATTGGTGTAATGAGAAAGTGGAAGGAAAGGGGAGTACCCTGAGAAAACCCACGGAGACGATGTTGTCCACCACAAACTTACTTAGCCGGAAATCGAACCAAGTACCCCATACACCAGAGGTAAGCGCTCTACCACTGAGCCACCGTGCCTTCAATTCCATTTTTTTAAAATATCGTCTTAATTCAAAGCTTTTCTCCTCAATTTCTATTTGATAATTCTGTGTACGGTCGCAACACTGATTCCCCAATGAAAGTGGACACACAAAAAAAAAAATCTCTCTTGGCGAAGGGGTAGTGGAATATATTTCAGAGTGGGAGCGGTTGGGGTTGAGGAACGAGATATTGAGAGTGAGTGGCTATGCAGCCAGTCAGACGGTCGATTCATTGAAGAACAGCGAATAGTGGGGTCCACCTACATATTCACGTAACCAGCCCACGCCACGAGTACGCCCACGAGTAGAAGAAAGGAAGAAAGTTAAAAAAAAAAAAAAGTAATTCCGAGATTTTGGAAGTTCAAGCAATCTTATGAAAAACTTCAAAAAATCTTTTCTCTCTCTCTCTTAATCTCTCTCGTGAGTAAGTGTCCTTATTTTTATATGTGCAGCCCGCTTAATTTTTTTCTTTAGAAAATGCGCACGCGCATACGCAATTTAGCTTCTTCTCAGCTTTCTTTCTTTCTTTCTTTCTTTTTTTTAAAAACTTTTTTTTTTTCTGAGATTCATTTTTCATTAGATCAAGCTCTGCCGTCGTTCAGACAACTCACTTCCCCGTTTGCTGGAATGCGGCACTTCATCGAAGACTCCCGACCTCGTGTCTTCATAAACGCCCACAAGGGCTAGCCGTCCAGTGGGTACTCAAGAAAAAAAAAATACTAAGCATATACAGTAGATATATCTATACAGGGTGGCCCAAAAGTAGGCATACACCCCTGCATTGATCAAGTATAATATTCTAGCTTGTAGGTTTATTTTCTTCGGCTGTTCCGAGCTTAAGATATAAGTAAAAAGACGTGAAGATTAGTGTAAAGGGACAAGTTTTGCCGATAGATGGCACTATAGTCTTCGTATCTCTCTCATGTATTTTTTACCTTTCACGAAAATTTACAATTTCTCTTACAAATTTCCACCTAGAGACTTTAAAATTTTAGAGAAGGAACTTCATAACCTATTAAAGGGAACAATCCGTGACGATTTTTTATTTAGAATTTTCTTCATTGTTGAAACAGTTTCATTGTTAAAGGTTTGGATATCCATTTTAACAATCAGGCCATTTCAACAATGAAGAAAATTCTAAATAAAAAATCGGCACGGATTATTGCCTTCGATAGCTTATGAAGTTCCTTTTCTAAAAGTTTGAAGTCTGTAGGTTGAAATTTGTAAGAGAAATCGTGGTTTTTTTGTGAATGGTAAAAAAAATACATGGGAGAGATACGAAAACTGTAGTGCCATCTATCGGCAAAACTTGTTCCTTTAAACCAACCTTAAGAACAAATAATAAAGAAACTAGGGCTAACAATAAGAACTTATATAAAATGCAGTGAGCTGAACAGTACGGGACTATAGACTTACTTTTGGGCCACCCTATATATAAAGGTAGTGGGATTGGAATAATATGTAGCGCCTCTTTTCAGTGCTTAGGCTATATGAGCCATGGGTCTACAATTGACAATCATGGAGTCTAAACCACTGTGATTTATCCATTCACATTTCAAAACTATCTTAGTGGGAATCGAATATGGTACGTACTAGCCACTAAGACTAACAGGGAGGATAGATAAAGGTAGCTTTGAAATGCTATGTGAAAAGGGAGATGGTGTAGCTTAGTGGTTATTCGGTTAGGAATGAAAAAAAATAATATGAAATCTTTGAGTGTAACGTCCCGCGATTAGACCTGCCAGACTAAGGGAGACGGATGATTAAAGCAAGTGAATGATGATGGAAGAATCGGTGAAGTGAAGAAGTGGGAGGAAACGGAAGTACCCTGAAAAAACTCACGAACACAATGTTGTCCACCACAAAATTACTTGGCCCGGGATCGAAACAAGGGCCTCACGTACCAGAGGTAAACGCTGTACTACTGTGCCACCGTGCCTCCTATTATTCGGTTAGGCTGACGATCGTGAGACAAAAACCCATCGGAGGCCCCATCGTCCCTACTCCACTGAGATTTTCCCTCATTCACACCAGATAAATGCCGGAATGGTATCTAACATAATGGTCCCAGGTTGCTTTCTTCCTTCCCCATTCGTTTCATCCTCTCCAATTCTCCGGACAGTGTGATCGCCGATAAACGTCATCCCTCAGTGACGGGATAATATGGCCATAGATGCCGAAAGCCCAGAAATCTAATTTCTAATCCTAATCCTAGTGACGGCCTAACATGGCCATAGATGACGAAAGCCCAGAAATCTAATTCCTAATCCTAATTCTAGTGATGGCCTAATATGGCCATAGATGCCGAAAGCCCAGAAATCTAATTCCTAATCCTAATCCTAGTGACGGCCTAACATGACCATGGATACCGAAAGCCCAGAAATGTAATTTCTAATCCTAATCCTAGTGACGGCCCAACATGGTCATAGATGCCGAAAGCCCAGAAATCTAGTTCCTAATCCCTAATCCTAACTGTCCTCGATATTTCTGTCTTGGTGTCCTTGTCATGTTGGCTTTACTAATAAAGTAAAAAAAAAAAAAAATAGATGACAAAAGGCTTTGTTGAGTGTCAATTAAAAGAAAAAAGTGATTAGTATTCGTAATCGCTTTTAGAAGGTCTTAGGTTCGAATTTAGCAATTCGGACATTTAGACTGGAGCTTTTCCCACGATTTTGTCCTCAGTTGCACTAGACCAATGCTGGGATGATGCCCTATTTACGGATATACGCCATGGTTATTGTTGCCGACGAGATGTGAAGTACATTTTAAAATTTGAGACGAGATAGAAATATGGCAATTTTCGTCTCGGTTTCGAGACGAGACGAGAATTTTTTCGAGTCTCATGGGTACTAGTTTACCCAACACTGATCAGCTCATTACATTTTATATCATTTCGTATTGTTATCCATCAGGTAGACTTAGTTTCTTTATTATTTGTTTTAATGCCTTTTTACTTATATCTTAAGCTCGGAAGAGCCGAAGCAAATAAAACCATAAACTAGAATGTTATACTTGATCAATTTAGGGGTGTATATCTACTTGTGGGCCACCCTGTATAAATAGTATATCATCATATAAAGAATGTCTGATGCATACGGTTCGAGAGCCAACTTGTTACTGAACTACAGAACCCCTAAAACAAATATTTTTAGAAACGGTGTTCCTGCCCGTTCCGATCCAACGAAATCATTAGGGATGCGCACGAGACAAGATTTGTGGCTGTCTCGTCTCGAAAATATGCTGTAAAAGTGATGTCTCGACTCGAAAAATGTATATTTCTCTATTGGAAGAGCCGTGTCTCGACTCGAATTTTGTCAGGAAAATTCTGTCTCGACTCGTCTCGTGCACATCCCTAGAAATCATTGCTGTTAGACATGCTGAATTGTTTTGTATATCTCTGTTATAACCAGGCCCGTATTTATATATTGTGCGCCCCTGTGCTTTAAATAGCTTGTCGCCCCCCCCCTTTCCGAAAACGACCTATATTAGAGTTGAATTTATAGTTTTTGGGCTCGCTGAGATGAATAGTGAGTTTTAATTCAATTCAACTTCAAGGTCATACTCCACTCCCCAGGGAGCAGGGGAGATTTTAAAAGTAATCAAAAGCAACAGATATTAGCATTGAATTCATAGTTTTTGAGGTCGCTGAGTTTAACGGCATCAGTTTTTATGATGTTCGAGTTCATCCTCACTCCTTGGAGTGGGGTGGGAGAGGATGACGTTCTAAAACTAATCAGATAAACTAGCTAATTAGTAACTACTGTAATTAAAGCGAATCAAACATTTTCTCGCGCTTGCGCGGGACTCCGCAGGTTCCTATTTTTAAATATTACTTGGTTGTGATTCTTTAAACAAATCCAATATTTTGCCGCCCAGTGCTCGAGCACAGAATAGCACTTACCTAAATACGGCCCTGGTTATAAAATACGTATTTTGTAAAATATTTTTTTTATTGCTATCTGTAACTAATGGTTCGCTCCTACGTTCCTTTTCTACAAAATTATCTCCGCAGCACCACTAAAAGAAACAATTCTTTCATCAAGAGTGAACGTCATAGCCACACTGGTCTCTTTGAGATTACCGTAGTCAAGCAGCGCTATATTTGGTCAGTACTTATATCGGCTTTCTTTGGAAAATAGTAGGTGGTTGGTTTTAGGAGTACAGCGTTTACCTAGCGTCGCGAGAGCAATTGGGTAGCTGTTTGACTGAAAGAAGTCGCGAATTTCAGTTAACCGAATCAGCCGCAACAACGATAGTTGTTGGAATGTTGTGCTGATCACACATTCATCAATTTAAAATCTGAAAGTGGTTCGCTAAAGTCCTTAGATGTTTCATGGTAGGGTGTTTAGACTATTTCTTTTTTACATTATAACTAAGAAAGTATTTGAATATTGAAATGTTATTAGTTGGTTTGTAATTTCAAGACATATTGACATTGCATTTGACAGTATTTCGTTGTAATTTTAACAATGATATTATGGCAGCATATGTGACAAAGATTCTTTGGAATTTTACAGTTTGAAAATTTATTGCAGGATAGAGAACAAGAGATAACAAATAGAAACGATCGTTACCAAACGTAGAAGAAAAGAATATAAAGTAATGTAAAATGGAAACAGTAGTTAAAGAAAGTGTAAAGAAGTGGTAGTAGCATGGCATTATAAGCACAACAATGGACAATGTCTAACAAAGAGAACATTCATAAGAGTTAAGGCATATATTCCATTGTGGAAAGAACTTGTGTTACACCTTGTTAACTTTCGGATGAAGGGAAGGATGCTGTGTTTAGTGGCTGAGTGGATTAAAGAAAAGAATAGGTGGTCGAGCGAGCGAGCGAGCGAGAGAGAGAGAGCTTTAATAGGCAGCGTAGCTTCAATGTCCTTGCCTTTAGCTACGATCGTGGTGGAATGCCGACCTCCAGCCTGACCTACTTGAAGCCTTGTAACCTTCAGTTTCATCTCAACAACAGATGATGATGATAATGTTGATGCAGCGTGGATGGGGTTATTAGATGTAAACATAAGCGCTCTTTAATTATTTTGGTTGCGTTTGCTGATGATCAACATTTGCATATATCGATGCACTTCTGTTCCGAAGATTGCAATTAAAATAACAAAAGATTTCCTACGAAAGTAGTATTGTTCTTGACAAGAGCTAAAGCATGTATTTCGATTGGAAATTGTCCAATTATTACACAACAATTGATATGATAGAAAAAAATAGTATAACATGGATTTATTACCCAATGTACATGTCGTAACAGATATATGATGCAGCGGATTACCACCAAATGTTACGGATACAAAAGCACATTCAAATATATTAACAATCGCTCCGATAGATCATCTAGCTAAAGAGGCCAGGATAATGTGAACGGTATCTATATTTAAAATGCACCAAAGCCCGATTTTTCTTTTCTCCGTGTATCGAAGGCATAGAGTAGACAGTTAGATAGTATCTTGTTTCCTTGTAATACTGGTATTTCTAGCTGCTAACGCTCTGCATGTAATTACCATTTTTTCATGCTCCACTTAAAAACGCATTCGGAGAAGAAATGATATGGAAGTTACTCTTAAGTTTTGAAACGTGGGTTTGTAAGTAACACCATCAAAGTGTATCCTACGGCTACTGTCGTATCTGAAGGTGGGAGGGAGGAACGGGGGAGCCTTGTCCTCCTTTAACTTTGAAATATTGGTGTTGATGTCGAAGCAAGTTCGAAAGGATTGAATTTATGAAGTATATTTTATTTTTAGAAACGTTTTACAACAGCTGACATAGATCATAAAAGAAAGGAGTAATTTTTATATTGTAGTTCTGTACTAAAATGGTGCAAAGGAATTTGCAATGCATTTAACTTAGGTCACTAAGTGAAACAACTTTTATTACGCTTCTTGCAAATTGTGATTCAATCTTGATTGTAATTATAGTGAAACCTCTTAATAAGGGACTGAGATAGGACATGATCAGTGGTGGATTTATAGGAAGTCATATGAGTACCATTTGTTCTCTAGAATCTAAGGGAAGAAAGTCTAATGTATGTAATAATTCTTGTATTTAGCTTGTACGGAGTGTCCCAAAAGAAATGCAATGCAAACTTTGATCGAGTATATTTTTGAAGTAAGAATGATACAGACATGATTGTTGTGACAAAAGTCAGTGTTGTCTATGCAGATATTTTGAGAATAAAACCAATTAGACAAATCATAACGTTGAATTTTACTTATTGTTTAAATGGCCAGAAGTGTAATTCAAAAAATTTGCAAATTGCTTATAATCAATTGTGAGGAACAGAAAAAAGAATTAATCGCGGTAATTCTTAATGTAAATGTTTAGTACGCATCCACGACGATGAGTTACACCCTGTGGTAGTATTTTTGCGGGAACATTGTTGCCAGAAGGCGCTATTTTATTTTAAAATTGTGTGTGTTTTTTTAATACGTAAAAAATAGCCTTTACAACTGCCAAATAGCCTTCAGTTTTTCCCATCCGATAAATATTGATACGTTCTAAACATTTACATTAAGAATTACCACAATTAATTCTTTTTACTATTCCTCGCAATTGATTATAAGCAATTTTCAATTTTTTTTTAATTACAATTCTGGTCATTCAAACAATAAGTAAAATTCAACGTTATGATTTGTCTAATTGGTTTTATTCTCATAATATCTTCATAGACAACTTTTTCCACAAAAATCATGTCTTTATCATTCTTACTTAAAAAAAATTGGGTTGCATTTTTTTTTTGACACTCTGTAGCAATGAAATATGTACTAATTCCCTCAGCTTATAGTAATACAAAGTTTTTATTATGATCGTTGTGACCCCTTTTAAGTCACATCATGAACCGCCACTGAACATGAATATTTTTCTACAGTGGCGTATTTACGATTTTTGTTTCGGGAGGGGCTTTGCTAACTTTCGCGAGGGAGGCTTTGCCTGAAAATGTGAAAATTCTGCAAGATATTTCATATACTTTACTATAGTAAGTAAGATTTCGGGGGCTTAAGCCCGGAATCCCCCCTAAATACGCCACTGTTTCTCTATAAATGAGAGACCTCTGTTACAGGAAACTTTAGAGAAATTTAAATTACTTTCAGCTTGTGGCGTAATTGTATGCGGTATGCAGTAACTATATTACATGTAAATGTAAATTTAGGCCAATTTAGGCCAAATATTTTATAGGGTCTACTCAATGTTGGTTTTCGGATTATCACGGGCTGAATGAGAGGGAAACTTCCCTCTCTAAACTGTGAACTAAAATAAGAAGTACTTGGAACAACACGTAATCGTGAAGTCCTTAAAATAAATTCAACAATATTTTTAGCGTTATCGAAAAAAAAAACCTCTACAAATAAGTCATATGTCAAACGATAAGCTCTCATTAACCTGAACAAACCAATATCATCGTCATCATCGTCGTAGGCATTCTGTCATTGTTAGCAGATGACTTGCAGAAACAGAAGCTCCCATGATCCAGTCTTCTGCTAACCTCTTCGTCTTCACAAAAGATTTTTCTATTTTGACATCGTCCATTACTTGTAGTCTCCTTCGTCCTCACCCTCTTTTTCCTGCCACCATACCCTCTAGCACGTTCCTCCATGATACAGTTCCTTCTTATCCAATGTCCCATCTACTTTCTCTCCTTGGGTTAATAATATCTAAAATTATTCTTATTTTTTCCTCCACCATTTCTAAGACTCTCTCATTCGTTTTCCGCTCCACTCAGCTTTCTTCATTCTTCCTTACACCCACATTTCGAAACTTTCGAGTCGTTTTTCATCAATTTTTGCGTAATGTTCGTGTTTCTGCCCATATAGTACTCATATGGAAGGATAAGTTATATGCAAATCGATAAACCTGACGTACTTTAGGGTAAATTAGCATTTTTTCTTTGTTTATAAAAACACTTTTCTTATGGTGTTACAAATATGTGATACGTTGCTAATCTGATGTAGTTAATGATTTTTATTCTGCTACAATAGATTATTTATTTATTCTATATAAAAATACATCGTTAGGTGACAAATTGTATCATCTGCTTGATTTCACCGAACCGTGACACACATACTGCTTGTACCCAATTCTACTACAACACTACGTACTGCTACAACAACTCACCTTCTGGACACTTTTTTTTTTTTTTTAAATAGTGTCGGTCGGTTTTGAATTCGATAAGCAAAAATTCAGTTTTGGTTGAAATTAATTGAACAGAATCGAATGATCGAATTAGGTCTAGTGGATTCGATTTAGCAGGAATTATCGATTGACCGTGCCACCGAGTCGATTAAGTATGTATGGAAGCTCCTTATCTTACGGCAAGTTGGCCACCAATAACGGCAGAATACCTATGATGATTATACCACATGAAATAAAAGCACTATATCACTTCTTTCAGTATTTAGAATCTATTCCTAGCAGCACAGACAGAAGGTCCAACATTGGGAAACGGTAGGCTAGCCAACTGCCAACATTATACAGTAATTATAAGCTTTCGTCACACTATCTCTTAGAGTTTCTACGTAGCTATCCCTGGCATCACAGACAGTAGAGCCAACAGTGGGAAACAGTAGGCTAGCCAACTGCAAACGTTAGTTTTACGTTGTAAAGAGTCGCCTTGCGGAGCATTTGACAACGTAGCCCCAACACAAGAAGTAAAATTGCGTTAGGGAGTAAGAGGTTGAAAGAGTTTGATAAATTATAGTAAGTGTATGGTTGGGCAAAATACCGTTTAAATTACGTTGAGCCAATGCATTTTTAACTTTATTATTGCAATTAGCCTATCAATTCCCAACCGTGTCGACAATTAACATACCAATTTCCAATAATGCCGACCATTAGCCTACCAATTTCCAACCATGTTGACCATTAGCCTACCAATTCCCAACCATGCCGACCATTAGTCTACCAATTCTCAACCATTAACGACCATTAGCCAACCAATTCCCAGCCATGTTGACCATTAGCCTACCAATTCCGAACCAGGTTGACCACTAGTCTACCAATTCTCAATCATTGCCGACCATTAGCCTACCAATTCCGAACCAGGTTGACAATTAGTCTGCCAATTCCAACCATGTTGACCATTAGCCTAACCTACCAATTCCCAATCATACTTATTATTAAGCTACTAATTCCGAACTGTGCTGACCACGAATCTACCAATTCTCAACCATTGCCTACCATTAGCCTATGTAGAGTCCACCAATTGTGCTGCGAGGGCGAATATTTAGACAAGGTAATTTCTACAGTAAAATCTACAAAAAGAGTCAAGAAAACCTACAAAAGAGAAATTTATGTTATTTGTGAATATTTGTAAATCATCTGATAACCTTATGGACTCAATAACTTGTAAACATTCTATCTTCAATGTAATACCACTAAAAAAAGAACATTCCTTCTTCTTCTTCTTCCTTAGAGGACGAATGACGTAATTAGCTTTCGAAAAGGAAGCCTCCTGGGCTATTGGGAGTGATGCGGAAGAACAACAGAGAAATGGGTCACGTGAATATACACATACTATGCAGCACAAGCTTCTACAATGTGTTTAGTCGAGATGTTTCTTAACGCTTCGGAAGACAGACAGAGCATTTACAGGTTATTTAATCGTCATCTGACACTCGTTCATGACAACATTGTCCCATTACTGGGTTTTTTCTCAATCCGTTGCCGCTTGCATTGCTTCTCCATTTCAACCACGATTTGTTCTATTTACACGTGCGTTTACACAATGTATTTGATTCTATGGTCGTAGATCTGCAGTTCCCAACCTGAGAAGCGCGCCTCTCTGGGAAGACGGGATGTCAACAGCGAGTAAAGGGGTGCACAAGCTACTGACAGAATAAACTGTGAAAATATGGATAAAGTACCACTTAGAATAAACTATGAAATTCTTGATAAAGTACCGCTTGTAACGACCATTTAGAATTTAGTTTTATAAAACTTCCAGACGCTACGTGTTCGACTTTTATCAATACTCACGTGGAATAATTATTCTACACTACAAGCTTATGCTAAAGAATGGATTTGCAGTGCGCACGTGGAACTTTCTTTATACAAGTTTATCTTAGACAATGGTTTCCAAATGCGCACATGGAATATTTATTTTATACAGCATGTTTATCTTATAGAGTGAGTTTGCAATGCGCACGTGGAACATTTATTTTTATACAACTGTGTCTTTTAAAAATTGGTTTGCAATACGAGTGTGGAACATTTAATTTATACAAGTTTATCTTATAAAATGAATTTGCAATGTGCACGGAAAATATTTATTTTATACAAGTTTATCTTATAGAGTGACTTTCCAATGCGGAATTGGAACATTTATTTTGTACAACGAGTTCATCTTATAGAATGAGTTTGCAATGCGCACGTGGAACTTTTATTTTATACAAAAGTTTATCTTATAAAATGGATTTGCAATGCGCACGTGGAGCATTTATTTTATACAAAAGTTTATCTTATAGAATGGATTTGTAATACGCACATGGAACATTTATTTTATACAAAAGTTTATCTTATAGAATGGATTTGCAATGCGAACATGGAACATTTATTTTATACAAAAGTTTATCTTATAGAATGAATTTGCAATGCGCACGTGGAACATTTATTTTATACAACAAGTTTATCTTATAGAGTAGATTAGCAATGCGGACGTGGAACTTTTATTTTATACAAAAGTTTATCTTAGAGAATGGGTTTGCAATGCACACACGGAACATTTATTTTATACACCAAGTTTATCTTAAACAATGAGTTTGCAATATGCAAATGGAACATTTATTTTATACAAGTTTATGTCATAAAGTGGATTTGCAATCCACACGTGGAACATTTATTTTATATACAACAAGTTTATAATATAGAGTGAGTTTGTAATGCGCTCATGAAACATTTATTATATACAACGAGTTTATCTTACAGAATGGATTTGCAATGGTCAGATGGCACATTTATTTAATAACATCAAGTTTATCTTATAGAGTGAGTTCACAATACGCACGTAAAATATATTTATTTTATACAACAAATCTTAGAGAAGGGCTTGCATTGCACATATGGAACATTTATTTACACAAGTTTATGTTACATACAATGATGAAAATTGGTGACTAGTTACAATGGAAAAACATTTTATTATATATAAAAAGTAAACAAAATTTTACTGAAGGTATTGTTGTTTGACAATGAACATTTGTTGCCATATTTTGACCATTCTTGTCTGTGTGTGTACTCAAATTTCATGCACCACTGATCCTAATCGTACTATGATTTTGGAGGCAAAATTTAACCCAAACGGGTGTGCGTTAGATTTGAGTGAATACGGTATGTGCCATTGTAAGCAAATAAGTAAAAGGTTTATTTTTCGATATGGTGTTGGTTTCCCTATAAAGTCGGGAACTTTGCGCTCGTATCTATGGTGTGCGTGGTCTAAAGTTCGATTCCAGATGAACTAGTTTATCCGTGTTGCGTCAATAATGTGAGACAATAGGAGATCTGGAAATAAGTAGTAGCGATCTTCGGTGTAGAAAACCAGATTGACACAGATGTGCTGACCGTATATCACTCCCTTAAAAAAAATCTTTATCCAGCTATGGAAATTAGTGGTTGTAACGTCAGGGTTATTGACTTCAATTTTTTGTTATTATTACCTTTAGTGTTGTTTCTGAGATAAGATTTGGAATAGTCTCGTCTCAAAAAGATGCTGAGAAAGTGATGACTCGTCTCGAAAAGTGTATCTTCTATTGAAAGAACTTTGTGTCCCGTCTCGTATCTAGTGTTACTCAGGAACCAAGACGAGAAGTAAAGAATTTCTTGTACCATAAATTTTGTAGAAGTCCCGATTCTAGAAAAATTCTTTGAAGTCGCGTCTAGTCTAGCTGGCATAACCGTGGGACGTAAAACTAAAAAAGAAATCAATGTTTGTCGTCTCAAATTGTAAATTCATGTCTACTTTTTTCAATCTGGAAGTTATTAGAATCCTTGAGCGTGACAAGAGTTCCGTGACGTATGTGATATTATAACATTCAAACCATATTCGTTATTGGAGCATGTTGTGTAGTGATTTGGTGTATCTTTAAACGCTGATAGATGTTCTTCACTGTGTTCGTACAATCACTCTATCAACTTATACCTTTATTTCATTATGAATCAGACAACACTAAACCAGTATTTGAGATCTAAGAGTGGTGTTGCTGTTGAAATGTCTGAAATTTGTCTCGTCTCGTCTCGATTGTTATCTCGAAAACGAGACGAGAATTGTGTTTCTCGTCTCGTCTCGAATTAAAAAATGTACTTCTTATTTCGTTCGTCTCCACACTTAACTCGTTTTCGAGAGACAAGACATTTCCGCTCTTATGTGGAACATTAATTGCCGTCTGGAAGGATTGTATCCGATTCGTGTTAGCATCTGTAATCCAGAAAAAAAAAAATGGAATTAGTTAAGGTTGAAAAAAAATTAAAAATCCACATTAGAAACATCTATTGTATGCAAATTTTGAGTTTCGTGGAGGGCATGATGTATGATTGTCTAATACCCGTGCCTGGGCATATCTTGTAGATATTCAACATCATTGCTCTCAGTGGTAGAGCGTTCACCTCTGGTGCTTGGGATCCCGGGTTCGATCCCAGCCCCCGCCAAGTGAACCTTGTGGTGGACAAACGCCGGGTGCGTGGGTTTTCTCGGGGTTCTCCCGTTTCCTCCCACTTTCTTCATTCCACCATTTCATTCATTACTCATCATCACCGTCTCCTTTAGAGTAACCGGCCTAATGTGGGACGTAAAACTCAAAGATTTCATTTCATTTTTTCAACATCATTGCTATCTATATTACATATACGTACGATCTAGAGTAGTCGCTAACTCTCTCATCTTTAGTGCGAGCGGTCCCGGGTTCTATTCTCGGTGGGGGCACTCGGTCCAGAAAGTGTAAAAGCTTTTTTTCAGGCCAGTCATTCTGTGAGAGGTTTTCGTCATTCACACCAGGCAAATGCCAGGATGGTGCTTTTCTTACAGGTCCCAGCCTGTTTCCTTTCTTCCCTTTCCTCGGATAGTTTGATCGCCGAGAGGCGTTATTGCACATACGTGACGGACTAGCATGGCCATAGATGCCGAAAACCCAGAAATCTAAATCCTAATCCTAATCCTAGTAACGGCCTAACATGGCCATGGATGCCGAAAGCCCAGAAATCTAATTCCTAATCCTAATCCTAGTGACGACCTAACATGGCCATGGATGCCGAAAGCCCAGAAATCTAATTCCTAATCCTAATCCTAGTGACGGCCTAACATTCCATAGATGCCGAAAGCCCAGAAATGTAATTCCTAATCCTAATCCTAGTGACGACCTAAAATGCTCATAGATGCCAAAAGCCCAGAAATCTAGTTCCTAACCTAATTCTAACATTACGATCTTGCATCGTTTGGCCTAATCCTTGTCTCGCCTAACCAACTATCTTATTCAGATCCCAGAGTTTTGTGTTTGCCATTTTAGGCAAAATAAGAATACTTGATTTGTAAAAAAATGAAATGAAATCTTTGTTTTACGTCCCACGATTTTGACGACTAGGCTAAAGGAGACGGTGATGTTCAGAAATGAATGAAATGATGGAATGAAGAAAGTGGGAGGAAACGGGAGAACCCTGAGAAAACCCACGCATACGGTGTTTGTCCGCCACAAAGTTCACTCAGCGCGAGCTGGGATCGAGCCCTGGACCCCATGCATTAGAGGTGAACGCTCTACCACTGAGCCACCGCGGCCCTATTACTTGTTTTGTGTAACCCTAATTTCGCCTATAAGCATTGACAATTGTGGAAATTGATGGAAATTATAGTTTTTTTTTTTTTGAAAGTTTAATACATTTTTTGGTTTTCTTGAAGTCTAATTTTAATGGAAAGTCATTTAATACACAACGTTAATGTGTACTTTCAAGTTCTTTCTTTCCCTCTTTATTTCAGAGAGGATACGTTGAGTGCCAACGACAGAAATGCAAAAGTCAAGAGGGCTGTTACATGCTCCAACTGCAACAACCAAAGAATGTATGCTGTAAAATGTGCAAAGGTAAGTTACCATTTTAATATCAATCACTGTTACTTTGTTAATTTTATTTTCCAGTTTACATGTTATTATAAATTAATAAGGATAGACTTCGTAATCCTTATGCCTGATTCATTGTAATTGAACAACCTTGGAATTGCAACACGATTATCAGAATTTTATTGTAATTTAATAATGAAAGATTGCACGGCTTATGATATTGACTATAATTAACAACGAAGGATTGGCAGGATGTTTGACAGTGGTTCGGTGTATTTTTATAAACTGTAGCGTACATGGGGGCAACTATTGTAAATATATCGTTGTAAATTCAAATTCATACCGCACCACTAAAAACGACAAGAAATAGATCCTCAAATGTAACTGACAAATAACTTAAACTACAATTGGAGAATGATTATGCTCGCCATTATGTCGCATGTAGGACAGCACGGTGAAACTCTAGCTGAATCCAGAAGCCAGTAGCGCCACCATTGGCAACTAGAACGTCTAAGTGTCAACGAGGCATGGTGGGTAGGACACTTTGGACTTCCTCCTCGGATTACCAACCCATGCGTCTACGACACATTCCCAGCGCTCAGCAACTATAGCTGGGAGAGGTTTTTGGTGTTTGAGACATTGTGCCATCATGAACTAGACATGTTCAATTGGCAAGAGATTGGATGAACGAAGTCGTGGAACATAATTGCAAAAGAAACTGTAAGACTATGCGTGCCATGAGATTCCATGCAATTGCACGTTATCGTGTTGAAGAAGTGGCTCCACGCAGTCCTTGCTTTAGCCGAATGCAAACCCATCAAGGCGAGCAGGCATGGAATCTAATGGCACTCCTACACCATAACGTTCTGTGTCGAGCTGGTATGGCCATGAAGAAAGCAGTCGTTGGTCACCTTGTTGCTCTGATACTACCAGGCGTGGATGCGACCACTATAATGCTAAAGACAGATGCAGCAACAAGCGGCCGTGCAAATATCCCTAGTCTTACAAGACGACGACGAACTGTGCATAGGAACACTAGTCACTGCGCAACAAAGTCCTAATTAGTGTGCTAGTGTTCCAGTAGTTGTTTGATATGACATAGTCAAGCACACAAGAAATCTCTCTTCTTGGTTCGTGGTATAACGCGACCATTTAGACCCTGCACGTCGATGAGTATTGCCATCTTGGAGCAATCTTTCTTTTTTACACCATTGTATCAGGATTCGTCCAATACGGACATCAATGTCGTGGAAGAATACTCAACACTCGCGATATGTTGGAATTCTTTTGCGGTGAGTGGTGAAAACCTGTTGCAATTCCTGCCAAAATCGACAACAAGGCATCCGTCCAGATACAATCATGTCACATTAACACTTAGACACAACTGAACTATGACTGTCTAGCCTTTCTCTGCTTGCTATTACCAGACACACTGCTGGCACACATGTTAACAGAGCTACACTGTTAATAATTTTACTGCAATTCCACCCTCGAAACATCCTGTCAATGTGGAGTCAACCTGATGGCTCCTTTATTGTGTTACATTTTTAATGTCCAGCAGTTTATAGTAAAAATAATATATTTATTTTCATGAAAAAAAGAAAAAAAACTCTCTTCTTAGAATGTACCATCAGTGTTTGTGTGTCAGATATTAATTTTCTTTTTAAACTTTCTATATATAAGGTAGGTGCAGGTAAATACGCCATGTTGTATTTTTTATGCCTTAATTTTCATGAAACACACACACACACACACACACAAAAAAAAAAAAAAAAAAAAACAAGAATATGCTTCGTGTTGATTTAGTAGCCATGGAATCACAAATACTGAAATTACACATACAAAACAAAATGTTCCTAGACGAACACGAAATAAGATGTACACGAATGTCCGAAATTATTGTCGCATCTCTATAAATATGTTCTTCTAGGAATATAATTTGATAACGAATTCGCCCGGTATTTCTTATAATGTTAGTATACGTATAATTGGCAAAGATATGTATGTGGCATTTTCATGTCAAAAGAGCAGTAAATAAGAACAATAAAATGAAAATAAAATTTCCTTGTCCATTTAGCAACATTTTATTTTACTCATTCTAATTTTCGTATTTATAATTCTTTTCCTATGAAATTTACCACAAATATACATTTCCCGATTATACACATAGTATCAGTATTAAAAGTACCCTGCAAAATCATTATCAAATTATATTCTTACAAGAAGACAGTAATAGATATGCGACAATAATTTTGGACATGAGTGTACATTGCTATAAACAATCGGCAATATTCTGAGTTAGCACGGTACTAATAACCAGGGCCGTGCCGTGAGGGGGGAGAGCGGGGCGACAGCCACAGGCGCCGAAGTAAGGGGCGAAAAATTCGGGAGAAAAAAGGAAAAAATAGGAAAAATTGCTTGGAATTTATGTATGGGGGCGTCGTCGTATACTGTCGCCCCGGGCGCTGATTTTTCACGGCACCGCCCTGCTAATGACGAATTCTTACCTCTGTTGAAATAACGTCCTTCCACGGAATCTTCCCGAAGCAAACAACACTGTACGTCGTGGCGGTCCCAGCGCTTTCTCCCGGAGTATTTGTCAAACCGGACTTGTCCAAGACTATGGCACTTTTTATTGTAGGTGCATTCTAACAGATTTCGTCGGAAACGTCCCAGCACTGAACACTTGGCGTATTTAGCTGCACTGGCGTATATACCTGCAGTTATATATATATATATATATATATATATATATATATATATATATATATATATATATTCGGTCTTACTTCTATTTCTAGGATGTGTGTACAAAGGTGTTTCATACCAAAGCGATGAAGAGTGGACAGATCCGGATAACCCGTGCAAAGTGCTCACATGCAAAGCTGGTGTTGTAACAGAAACGGAAATCAAATGTTACACATCATGTCGATATCCTATACCACCAAGACCAGGAGAATGCTGTCCTACTTGTCCAGGTAAAGTATTTTACTACTTTTGGCATCTGTCGCTAGGGTGAAAGGAAGTGTTACTTCAAATTTCCGTGAATTTTAATATTCCGCCCAAATCACAAGAGTATGAATTCCTTTTTGCACCTCTTATAAAGTGTGTATTTCAACTAGTAGGGTTTCAAGCACTCCCAAGCCTGAAATGACGATATTGCTTGTAATCAAAGATGGATAGGGGCTCTTAATGAAATAGATTGATTTGATTTCATTTTGAGTTTAGCGTGCTTCTCAGCAGCAAGATTATATGAGACGTAAACCGAACTACATGAGTTCCCACCGGGAATCAACCCCAGGGTCAATGGCGGATCCAGCGGGGGCAATCGCTCCCCCACAAGAGGACACTTTTCTGTTATTTTATATATAAATAAAACCCATCCCAGTTTGGAGGTCTTAGAAGTAGCTCTAAGTAGCAGTATTACAACCCACCGCCCCCCACCCAGAAGTCCATCCTGGATCCACCCCTGCCCAGGGTCTCCCACAACAAAGACGCGTATGCTAACCGCTTAACCACGAAGAAAGCTCATGAACTAGATTGAAATTCTTTATAAATCTTACTTGATGTTGATTTTCCTTGAACCCACCATCGTTGGATCCAAAGATACAATACATTTCAATCAAAATTTTTCTTGTAGGTCTTATATCGGAAGAACTACATATAGTGTAGCCAAACTCATACGATCAGTTACAGTGGCGTATTTACGATTTTCTTTCGGGGAGGGCTTTGCTAACTTTCGGGGGGGGACTTTGCCTGAAAATGTGAAAATTCAGCAAGATACTTCATATACTTTACTATAGTAAGTAAGATTTCGGGAGGGGCTTAAGCCCGGAAGCCCCCCTTAAATACGCCACTGATCAGTTATCTCAGTATGATGTGCTTATCCCGTTTACGCCCTTAAAACTCGATTTAGGGGCCGTTCAAAAATATTTGTGGCTCCTGATTCAAGAACTAATTTTTGGCCAAGACTGCAATCTTTTGTATAATTTAAATAGGGATGCGCACGAGACGAGTCGAGACAGGATTCTCCTGACAAAATTCGAGTCGAGACACGGATCTTCCAATAGAAAAATATATATTTTTCGAGTCGAGACATCACTTTTACAGCACATTTTCGAATCGAGACAGCCATAAATCTTGTCTTGTGCGCATCCCTAAATTTAAACACGATTTATTTCTAACATATGTAAAAAAAATGTTATGTAAACGTATATTATAAGATGAAACTAATAGTTATCATATTAAGAAAACAGAGAGAGAGAAAAGAACAAATATGGAAGAAAGTGACACCTTCAGGGTGCGGCGCGAAATAGCAGACCTCGTACAAACAACAAGAAATAATTTGAAAGATTACTTCTTCCATTTCTCTGAAGAGCTAAGAGAATCAGCTGGGTTTCAATACGATGACTGGGCAGTTAT
Organism: Thermobia domestica; assembly: GCF_964235325.1. Taxonomy (NCBI): domain Eukaryota; kingdom Metazoa; phylum Arthropoda; class Insecta; order Zygentoma; family Lepismatidae; genus Thermobia; species Thermobia domestica. Next base: position 23,363,862 of record NC_137471.1, on the reverse strand, counting down.
TGTGGAGTGGCTTGTTAGATGGCTCAGCAAACAAATGGTTCAGGTTTTAAATTTCTTTTACAAACAAACTACGCGAGTCAACTCAGTTGCTTTCCTGTCTTCTTGCCTATAATTGTTTCTATTTATATAACTATGACTTTTATCTTCTATCTATTTTTACAAGTTTACTAACGGAAAATAATTCTGATACTTCCCATATACATTACCTCTACAAAATTTTAAGATCTCGGAAAATAGTTTTGAATTATCAGTTATTTACATACTTCAAACATATAGAGTAAGTACATTTAGAGAAGATTAAAAAAAAAAAAAAAAAAAAAACACTGTATTAAGGAACCATAAACGTACACTTCCATGACCAATGTGCATGGAAGATTTGTTTCGTCATTCATCTTGGAAGAATATTTTGCAGACACACGTAATACCAACTTACTGTCCAACTTACTAGAAGAAAGAATCGCAGGAGAGTCACGTGATTTCTGCTGCCGTGATTGGCGGACCTATGTATAAAACAACCAACTTGCATGAACGAGCCCATACACGGTAAACATGCATGAAGAACGGCAAAACCATCATGCTTGTTTACAGAAGATTTTGAAAACTTTCAACATACATGAACGAGGCCATAGACGATCATCTTGCCAGTGGTTTTATCATTTTTCATGCAAGTTGAGCGGTTTCTTCATGTATGTATGTGTTTGTATGAGCCGTAAAATTGAGACCTGCACGGGCCGGGCTTGGGAGGGCCGACTCTGTTATTTCTTTGGGCCGGGCCGGGCTTGGGCGGGCCGACACTGATTTCTCTTCAGGTCGGGTCGGGCTGGGGCCGATTAATTGCAATAATTATTGACTTTCGTTAAACGATAATTAGAATAAAGACAAACGTTGAAGAAGTATGCCCACGAAAAATGTTACAAAATGAAACTTCTAAAATTTATCGGGCCCGGGCCGGGCTTGGGCCAAGAATTTTAAAAAACTCATCGGGCCGGGACGGGCTTGGGCCGAAAATCTTCAAAACTTTTCGGGCCCGGGCTGGGCCAGGCCTAGGCACATTCGGGCTGGATCGGGCTCGGGCCGAAAAATTCGGCCCGTGCAAGTCTCTACTGTAAAAGTGTCTTGGATCAGAGGAAAATGAAATATTTCAGGTTTATGTCTTACAGTTATACTCCAAGATTAAAGGAGATGGGTGCTTAATAATTTGTGGAATGAGAATGTCAGAGATACTGGGAGAACCCCGAGAAAACTCACGAATATGATGTCTACCATAAAGCCCAAATGCAAGGTGGCCTAGGATCAGGCACACTCCCAGAAATTTTTGTTGGGAGGGATCTAAAGTCTTTTGGGGTGGGGGAGGGGTATATGTAGAACTGAACGGTGTTATTTTGCACTTGAAAAGGCGATAAGTAATTGTTAATTATTGTCACATAGCTTATATTCTCAGAACAGTGGACCAGGTAGAAGTAGATTATTTTTATAACAAAAAGAAGAGTACAAATGAGGTGTAAAATCAAATATTTAGACCACATCAACAATTTCTCTGTTACAGAGGTACGAGGACGAATCAAAAAGTAAGTTCACTTTCAAGTTACGGCCATTTATGAAATCACCTACACATTGACAACACGGCTATGACAACATACACTGTACGTTTAATTTTCCACATAGTCACCAAGAGACTGTAAACAGTCAACCAACTTTTCGATTCCGGATGCATAGAAATCACCTCCAGTGCTATGTAACCACCTGGAGACAGCTACTTTCACCTCCTCATCGTTCCGGAATCATCGTCCACCGAGATCCTTTTTCAGCTTACCAAATACATGATAATTATATGGCGCTAAGTCCGGACTGTCTGGAGGATGTTGCCATACCTCCCACTTGAATCGTTGCAGCAGCCCGGACGTTTGGCGGGCCTTGTGAGGTATTGCATTATCGTGCAACAAAACCACATCGGCGGTCAATTTTCCCAGACTTTTTTCTTTAATTGCCTTACGCAACCGGTGTAACGTTTGACAATACGAAGCCGCGTTGATTGTCGAATGGAGTGTCAATTTGGAGTGAACATTCAGTTGACGCGGCATTGGATCTAGCCCGCTCTGTACACACAACACAACGGGAAACCACACAAACCTTCCTCTCGGACGTGTCAGAGTTACTGTAGTCTGTCCCGCATTGGCCAGTCACGACACACAGCGTGCTCCCGCGGCGAGCTAGTGTAACTTATTTTATGATTCGCCATCGTATATTTCTGTTGAGAAAGTGTAAAAATGTTAGTCAAGTTACAAAGTTCTTTTTGGAGGCGGGCGGGAGTCCGGACCGATGGACCCCCGCGTGCGTGCGTTCCTGCCTGTGATCAAGCCAGGAACTCTCTCGCTACCATTAAATAAACTCTAGTTGAACCCGTTTCAGCATGTCCTTATCAAAGTCTTTGTTGCAATCGTCCAGTTCTTGGAATTGATTTTTATTACTGCGAACGAGACGAGACGAGACGAAACAGCTGTTTCAGTAGAAACATATATTTTCGAGACGAAACAGCCCCAGAACTCTTCTCTGGAAATCTTTATTCGTTCTGTAAATGATTTGTACGTACGCAGGTACGTACGTAGAAATTTATTTCGGGAGGGGTCTAAATTCAATATAAGGATAAATTATATTAAAATTTGTAAAATTGCTCCTGAAATTAGAATAAATTTACAGGAAAATTCTAGGGACGTCTGGACTCCCAGGATCCACTCCCTACGTACGTCCCTGATTTGTAGACAATGCTCTTGGCATAACCTATAGGGCAGTGACGTCACTAGAAGGGGAAAAGGAAGATGGGTGTTCTCCGCTGTTATCGTCCGCACCCTCTGGATATGTATTGCAAAGTAGGTCACGTAATATAAAACTCTTATTTTCGGTTTACAATAAAATAGCTGCCCTCTCAAAAAATGTCTCTGCCACTCCAATTGTCCTCCAACAAATTAAAACTGGCGTCGTCACTGTTACAAAGTATGAGGTGCAGTAGTATTAAAGATCAGCGTACAGGTTGGCTAAAATTATGGACGGGCAATTTGTTTTATACTTAATGTCCTCAAGTTCTCACTATCCCCCAGTTGTAGAATTTTAGGGTCGATATTCCCTTGCCCTCCCCCAAATACTATACTGTGGAATCAGAGGTATGTCCAAGGGTGATATATGGGCATTAGTCTACATTGAATACTAAATTTACACGGGAAAGAATGGTCTTTGTGATAATTTGAATGTGTTTTACAGTGAACAAAGTCAAATCATATACAATCCGCAGTGGCGTATTTACGATTTTGTTTCGGGAGGGGCTTTGGTAACTTTCGGGGGAGGCTTTGCCTGGAAATGTGAAAATTCTGCAAGATATTTCATTTACTTTACTATACTAAGTAAGATTTCGGGGGGGGGGGCTTAAGCCCGGAAGCCACCCCCCTAAATACGCCACTGACAATCCGTCTAATAAGTCAATTACTACCTCGAAATAATATACTTGACGTTGCCAGAAAAATGTATAACCATGTTAATGTTTCATATACATCCCGTTCCTAGCCACACACTCGCAGGACCGGTTGTAGAGGCTCCGGAACACCCTAAGAAAGTCATTCGGTGGAATGTTGTTCAGCACCGCCGTCACATACGCGGGATTGGTTGTAGAGGCTCTGGAACACCCTAAGAAAGTCATTCGGTGGAATGTTGTTCAGGACCGCCGTCACATACCCGGGATTGGTTGTAGAGGCTCTGGAACACCCTAAGGAAGTCATTTGGTGGAATGTTCAACAACGCCGTCGCATTCGCGAGACCAGTTGTAGAGGCTCTGGAAGACCCTAAGAAAGTCATTCGGTGGAATGTTGTTCAGCACCGCCGTCTCATACGCGGGATTGGTTGTAGAGGCTCTGGAACACCCTAAGAAAGTCATTCGGTGGAATGTTGTTCAGCACCGCCGTCACATACCCGGGATTGGTTGTAGAGGCTCTGGAACACCCTAAGGAAGTCATTTGGTGGAATGTTGTTCAACAACGCTGTCGCATTCGCGAAACCAGTTGTAGAGGCTCTGGAAGACCCTAAGAAAGTCATTCGGTGGAATGTTAAGCACCGCTGACACATTCGCTTGAATAAATTTAACATTCTCAAAATGCTCCCCCTTGAGGATAGATTTAAATTTAGAAAAAAGAACATGAAAGCCGCTTGGATCAAATCTGGTGAATAGGGAATGTGTTTGTGGTCTATGACTCTTCGTTTGGCCAAAAATTATCGCAGAAGAAAATGCATCGACCCGCACCAGTTTTCTTCTGAATCAGTTTTTATGCTAAAAAAAAAAGTCCACAGTCCTTAAACACTCCACATATTCGCTTGATTTGACTCCATTGGACTTCGTGCTGTCCTTTAAGTTTAAATTCATATATCCAACATTCTTTTCATATATTCAAGTCATAAAAACAAAATTGAAAGAAAAGAAAGAAACAACATCATCTTTATAGCTTTCTAAATAACTTCTATTTCCACGAATAAGTGTATATTAAATATGTTAAAGTAGCTTGTTTTGGACATACAATGCCCATCGTGTAGCCGTGAGCAAGTACCATCTTATTTTGGCTTTTTTTTTTTTTTTTTTTTTAATAGTTGTCAGTATTGCTAAATCGTTTTGTCAAAACTTCCAGTTGATTTCTCTTTATTTATTTATTTATTTATTTATTTATTTATTTATCCTACGATATAAGCTTAAAAAAAGAAGTATTACGGGTCTGATACAGTGGTTCTCAATCTAATTCTTATCACGACCCCCATTTTACCACATTCTCTTGCCAGCGACCCCCTTATAATTCCTGGTTTGTAACCGACATTGCCGCACTAGTGAAATCACACCATGCTCAGGTATCTCATTAGCTTTCAATTTTAATTGTATTTCAATATGCAGGTCTTGTTGCATTTGAATTTTTCTGAGCGTTCATCTCTGGTGCATGGGGTCCCTGGTTCGATCCCAGCTCGGGCCAAGTGAACTTTGTGGAGGACAAACACCGTGTGCTTCCGTTTCCTTCCATTTTCTTCATTCCACCATTTCATTCCTCATAATCACCGTCTCCTTTAGCCTAACCGGCATAATCGTGAGATGTAAAACTCAAAGATTTTCATTTCATTTTTGATTTTTTCTGGTATTTGAATATGCAGTTCTCATTAGTTTCATATCGTATCTCTTTCATTTAAATTCATTTTTAAACAACTCTGCGCCAGTTGAAAAATGTTTAGTAGACCTATTTTTGTTGTTCTTAACAATATTATAAAAATAAAAATATGCTTATCAGAAAAAAATCCACAATAATATTTAAAAATATTTTCCGGTATTAAATTATAAATTTATTTATCTCTTCCGCTTATCTTCGCGACCCTCATGAAGCAATCTCGTGACTCCTAGGGGTTGCGACCGCCAGGTTGAGAAATCCTGGTCTGGTATATTGATTTTCTTTCAACTAATTTAAAGAAAATCTATAAGGTACAGCGAAAATTATGTGAAAATATCGTTGAGTTTACATATCTGTGCGAACTTTTAGTTCTACTTAGTATGGAAGGATGTAAAATTTAAGTTGGGACATTTGGCTCTACATGAATAAATAAAGTAATCTAATAAAAAGCATAGTGAAAACAAAGAAACTTTGTATTAGTTATACAAAAATAAATAAACCTAATAAAAAGCACTGTAAAAACAAAGAAACTTTGTATTACCTATACAATAATAAATAAATAAAGTAACCTAGTGAAATGCGTTGTGAAAAACAAAAACTTTGTATTAGCTATACAAAAATGAAGAAATAACGTAACCTAATAAAAAGCATTGTGAGAAACAAAAACTTTGTATTAGCTATACAAAAATAAATAAATAAAGTAACCTAATAAAAAGCATTGCGAAAAGAAAGAAATTTTGTATTAGCTATACAAAAATAAATAAATACATAAAGTAATCTAATAAAAAGTATTGTGAAAACAAAGAAACTTTGTATTAGTTATACAAAAATAAATAAACGTAATAAAAAGCATTGTAAAAACAAAGAAACTTGGTATTAGCTATACAAAAATAAATAAATCAAGTAACCTAGTAAAAAGCATTGTGAAAAACAAATACTTTGCATTAGCTATACAAAAATAAATAAATAAAGTAACCTAATGAACAGCATTAGAGAAAAATACAAAGTAACTTTGCTTTAGCTATACAAAAATAAATGAAAAATAAATAGGTCTAATAAATGAAATAAAAACTAAATAAAGTAACCTAATAAAAACTAAACTAATGCAACGTACAAAGTAACTTTGCATTACCTATATAAAAATTAACACATACTAAGTAAAGTAACCTAACAAACAGCATTGTAAAATACAAAATTGCATTAGCTATGCAAAAATAAATAAATACATTTTTGTACTTATTCTCGTCTAGTCCTGTCTCATGGTCGACACTAGGAGGAAACAAGAATAAGAATGTCCATACAACATTTTGACTAATAAAAGTGATTCGAATTCGAATAAAGTTTTTGAAACGCTGGTTTACAGTATAAGTAGACAGAAAGGTTTGGCGTGAGCGAATATTTTTTTGTTTGGTGCTCGATAATAAATGCGAATAGCATTTGAAGATTTGGCAATCAACGTATTTGTAGAAGAGAGAGATTTCCAGCGACCGTAATCATGAACTGAATATGTTGTCTGCAGTGTATAGAGAAGAGTGGAATCCTTGCACAGGTGGGAAGAACGTAACTCTTCGCACCTTTTAAATACGATAAAGCACACACACACGGATGGGGCAAAAGGTCCAAAAAAACACTGATGACGTAAGCAGATGCCATTTTTTCTTATTTTTTTGCACCTGGGAGCTCTTAATTGGTTTGCTGTAAGTGCCACCTGCAGGCAAGACACTGAAACACTTTCGGAGTGAGTAGCCTGTGTGGTGTGTGCTTCAGCGAATTGGCAATTTTTTTTTCGCTCTAGGCGAATCGTGACAACGACGCGATTTCTGAGCTTTATTCTACGCGCCTTCGTCATCGCTGATGTCCTGGAAAAACAAAATTTTTACGAACAACCAATTTTGCAAGAACATGTCAGTCGTTTTGCAGAGTTTTACGAAATAGCTTCCAAGTCCATACAGTTACATTATCCCGCTCAATAATGGTTATTCTTTAGTTTATGATTTTTGGGTATTTCGAAAGTCAAACAACAATGGATTTGGTTCATAAAAAAACATAAAATTTTACAGTCTATTTCTCGGGAAGTAGTTTAATACTTCCAAACTGTTCCCTTAGTTTTACTGTACCGCTATGCTTTGTGAATTACTACTATATTTGAGGTTTCGTGTCCATTATCATAATCAGGAAATATCACTATGTTTTAAGAGGGAGGGAGACCGTGTCTTCCCCACTTAAAATGATCACCCATTGTGAACATATATATGAAGCTTAACACTATTTGACCTACTTTGCAAACGATAAAACATGGTTTCGTGTTATTTGCGTTAAGTACGCAGATACTTCCTTTTTTTTCTCTTAAATACGTAGAGTTATATACTTACCTATAATTCCTTAAGTGGTTATGTTACATTTTAATCGTTTGGAACGTTTTCTGTGCCAATGAAATGAAGCAAACGGAGATATAAACATAATGGTGCTGCTAGGAAGTCTACTTAAAGGGTGTTTGCGTTTTGTTTATGTAATTATATGTGTACGTTGTAATAATAATAATAATAATAATAATAATAATAATAATAATAATAATAATAATAATAATAATAATAATAATAATAATAATAATAATAATAATAACTTTATTTTCAGTGCCGTGAACAGCTCATTGGCAAAAATACAGCACTATGTTAAGACTATTATACAATCATTTAAAACAGACCAGAAAATTTGTGATATAGAATGAATAATAGTAGGTAAAGACCTTTGTCAGAAGTTTAATATATTCACATTACAAGATTAAAGCTGATTATAAAATAAGATTAAAATAGATACAGTCAATATCATAAAATACTATAATAATAATAATAATAATAATAATAATAATAATAATAATAATAATAATAATAATAATAATAATAATAATAATAATAATAATAATAATAATAATTTGGTGTAACGCATTTTTTGTAGGCCTGAACCACTCCAACGCCATCTGTTAGCAATCGGTTGAACTACATCCATCCTAGCAATGAATACGTGATCTGTCCAGGTTGCCCTGTCTCTAACAGACGTATGAGGAGCTTCGTAGACCGAGTGGCCCTCACATCTTTTATTCATGTGACTCCCCAATTTGCCTCACAACGTTGGATGGACGCCAAGAATTGGGGAAGCACCGGCTGGCAATCGAACCCGCGACCATGTGAACATGAACCCAACGATCTAACCACGAGACCACGGTGTGCACTGATAATCGTTATTATAAGAGGGAAAGGTCTTAGTCTGTAATGCTAATTCTAATAGTTAACACTCACGCCAACAGGTGGCACTATCTGCGCTTCTTGCATGATGCCAACAGATGGCGCGAGTGTGCAGATAATTTCCAGTTTCAAAACTGTTGTGAGGATTAAATTGTAAGTTAAAAAGTGTATTTGTTTCACTTTCTAATTACTTCAAAGTAGGACAAGAGCTGAAACCATATATTTAGATTTGAACGTTGATATTAATGTAACAACGAGTTAGTTGGTGGATAAAGTAAAAGAAGAAAATGAAATGAAATCTTTGAGTTTTACGTCCCACGGTTATGCCGGTTAGGCTAAAGGAGACGGTGATGATGAGTAATGAATGAAATGGTGGAATGAAGAAAGCGGGAGGAAACGGGAGAACCCCGAGAAAACCCACGCACACGGTGTTCGTCCACCACACAGTTCACTTGGCGGGGGCTGGGATTGAACCCGGGACCCCAAGCACCAGAGATGAACGCTCTATCACTGAGCCACCGCGGCCTCCAAAAAGTAAAAGAAGAAAAGTTAAAAGTAAACATTTAGAATTTTTAACCCATGACCAGGGGTAAAAGTTAGGGGAACGCCAGGGACTTCGTTCTCCTACTTCCAAAAATGTCTATCGCACGGTGGCTCAGCGGTAAAGCGCTTACCTCTGATTTGTGAGGTTCCTGATTCGATTCCCGACCAAATAAGTTTATGGTGGACAACATCGTGTCCGTGGGTTTTCTCGGGGTTCTTCCGTTTCCTCTCACATCTTTATTTCACCAATTTTTCCATCATCATTCATTTGATTTAATCATCGTCTATCTTAGCTTAACAGGTATATCTAATCGTGCAGGCCGGTCGCCAGTCCAAAAATGTAGGGGGGCCCGGCAGAAGCTAGAGAGGGGGCCCGATCCAACCATATTATAGTTCATCACCATGTTATAGTTCATTTGCAATACTGCCGTGAAATTTTTTGGTAGGGCCCCCCCTAGACCCCCCTTGAATACGGGCCTGTAATCGTGGGATGTTAAACTCAAAAGATTTCATTTTTTCTACCGTAGTTTTACAAATGTCTAACGAAATACATTTGTTTTTACTTTCTTATTTAATTAGATTACATTACAGGTAGTTTGAAAATCTAAAAACGTTTTTGAAAGACTGGTTTGTTTAAATGAATCATGGCTTGAGGACGTGTAGTCACACTTCTAAGTAACTGTGATAGCAGGGGATAAATTCATGAGAAACAAGGTGTGTTTGTGTGTGTGACATCCCCTTTGGCAACCCTTGAAGAAAGAGAAAAAAACAGAAAGAAACACTGCGATCAAAAACGTGTTTCTTAGTACAGTCTCACGCACATGTGTAATGTAACCACGTGGTATTCTTCTTCTTTTTTTGTCTTAAAAGAAAAAGACACTTTGTAACCTAAATATTATTCAAATCCTAAAAATTTTAATTCTGAGAAATTCCGTTTGGACCTCGCGGCCCCACCTAACGTTCACATGCAATTACACCGTTGTATCTGTCTGTAAGGAAAGAATATTTTTATTATTATGCAGTTTTGTGACTGTACTGAGGACATGTAAACATCTGCTGCCAGGTGTGCAAATCGTTCTATAAATTAACACTAGACAACAGTCTTCACAGCGTCCAAATGTCACATCTAAAAAAGAAAACAATGTTGCCAAGACCTAAATTCAAACATTCAGTTCAATAGTAGCAAAAAATTTCCCTAACACTTTTCTAAATTGATTATTTAATTTTAGTTACTGGGTACATGCAAGCTGCGAGGTCAGTTTACACTAGAACCATATTTAAGTATTATTATTATTATTATTATTATTATTATTATTATTATTATTATTATTATTATTATTATTATTATTATTATTATTATTATTATTATTATTAATAATAATAATAATAATAATAATAATAATAATAATAATAATAATAATAACATGGGGCGTGTCCGAAAAGTAAGTACCGTTTTGAAAAAAACAATACTAAAACGGGTTTATTCAAGCAAAATTTATTTTTACATGAAAGAGCACACCTTAAACCATTTTTCGACATAGTTTCCACCAATGTTCAAACACTTGTCGTAGCGCGTAATCAACTTCCACAAACCTACGATATTCCAGGGGGAGCTGGTCCCTCTCTAGTTACGCCTGTACATGTTACGCCAGAGGAATATTTAGTCTACATTCAATTTCACGCCATATATTGTGTAACGTAAGAGTGATAGAGTGTAAGTGCTGTTTTAAATCCTATATGCTGTCACTCCGTTTAGAGAATAAATGACTTTGACACATACTTTCGCGTTGGTTAGGCGACCAAAATGACACTAGTGATAGCATGGGTTGCATATCTTAACACTTGCAGAGAGAAATATCATACCAGTTTGGTAACTAATCAAGATGGCCGGATTGAACTTAAAAGTCGCCACTTTTGTATGCTTTAAAGGTGCTTTCTTAATTGTAGAATATTCTACACAAATATAACGATAAAGGGGGACATGGTAGCCCAGTGGTAGAGCGCTTACCTCGTGGGGTCTCTAGTTCGATCCCAGGCCAAGTAAATTTATGGTGGACAACATCGTGGCCATGGGTTTTCTCGGGTTCTCCCGTTTCCTCCCATATTCTCATTCCACCAAGTATTCCATCATCATTCACTAGCCTTAATAATCTGTTTTCCTTAATCTTTAGGGCAGTAGTTCTCAAAGTGGGGTCCGCGACGCCTAAAAATTGAAATGTGTTATAATAAAAATGGAACTCACAGCTGTTATAGAGAAGTGTTTTTTTCATATTTCATATTATTATATATCGATATTTCATATATCGTATTTCATATTATTATAGTTGTTGGATTATTAATTGAAATACTAAGTAGTATAGTTCAGGGTAACTGAAGATAGAGTTAAGCTAAACAGCACTCTTCGCAAGAAAATTGTTATTAATTTTTTCATAGCTTATTCTTGTTTGTTTGTTTGTTTGTTTTGTTCTTGTGCTGTGGTTCCTTTGTTCTTTCCTTTTTCCCTTTTCCTTTTCACCTTTTTTTGTTTCAAACGTGGATATCCAATAAAGTTAAGAAACAAATAAATGACAATGATGGTAACCCGTTCCAGTCAAAAGTTTCAGATGCCGGATCTGAAAGACGGGCCTGAGCCCCCTCCCCCAAAAAAAGTGTTGTTTTTTTTCAGTTACTAAAAAGAAATCAATTAGAAGGCCTACGTTTGTAAATTTACATGTTTTCCTACTTTACTAAATTTCTGCCCTGTCAATATGAAAAGTTCTCTTAAAAAAAAAAAAAAAAAAATTGCAACATTTGATGCATTTCCCTACCACTTACTTACATGAACAGAGCTTTTCTGCTCTTTGCAGTATTAAAACCTTAAAGCGAAATCGTCTTAATGTAGAATCGGACCTGAGATTGATAGTAACAAAACTTATTCCAGATTTCAATGCAATTATTGAAAAACACAAAGATTTTCTTTCCTCACATTAGTGACTCCACACTTGAGAACGTTGTTTATCAAATGATTTTCCTTCTTTTAAAAATGATTTCGAGTCTTGAAAGTTACTGTATTTTCAATTGAAATTTCGTTCACTAGGAAACAATCACATATCTTTAAAGGAAATTACTTATTGCATTATTTTTCTTGATATCTTTCTTGTCAGTGGTAATTTTAATTAATATACCGTACTTTTTTTTAATACCATGTGGAATTTCAGATAGCATTGCAAGGGGTGCCGCAGATCACTTTCCGAATGAACAGGGGGTCTGCGTTATCGGAAAGTTTGAGAACCACTGCTTTAGAGCATAATTGTGGGACGTTAAACTGAGATATCTCGTTTGAATTGAATTTCATCTCTAGTTTTCATTAATATAGCTTACTATATTTTTTTTTCTATATGCATTGTCGCTGTCCACATATGTTTAGAAAATGTAGTTTAAAGTAAATTTCTACCATACCGACACTTGCGGGTATAATCCTAAGAATAGATGAAATTGTATGCACTTGCGCAACATTTTTGGCTGCAAAAGTTGCAACTCTGATGCGAAGAGAGATTACCAAAATAAATAAATAAATAAATAAATAAATAAATAAATAAATAAATAAATAAATAAATAAAGTTGTATCTGATTTCTTATTACACGTAATATACTGTATAAATATTTTAAAAAATAAAAGCCTAAACGGTTTCTTGGAGTATGTTCGTAATGCAAATTGTGGTACCCTGTGGACAATAACAAAAGTACGCTTCGGGTTTCTGCTTTGCCTCTTCTTGCTTTTAGTTTAACGTCCCACGATTATGCACGGACGCTATAAGGGGAATGATGATAATGAGTTGAGTTGATTTTGAGTTTAACGTCCCGTTCAGCAGCGAGGCTATATAAGACGTGTTCCTACTGATCAACGTAGAATCCGAACCACATGAGCTCCCGCCGGGAATCGAACCCGGGCTTCCCACGCCAAAGGCGCGTACGCTAACCGCTTAGCCACGGATGAGCTCAATGATGATAATGAGATTAGTGGTAATGGTGGAATGGAGAAAGTGGGAGGAGATGGAAGAACCCCAAGAAAACCCACGCACAAGGTTCACTTGGCGCGAACGGGTACCCTACGCACCAGAGGTGCGCTCTTTACCACTGAGCCACCGCAGCCCTTTTTTGATTCTTGTCATTCATTTTAGTTAAAGGTGCTTCCAGCTTTGTCTTCACTTTCGTCCACATATTTCCAGAGATTACGGCAGAACCCAAAGAAGACAAAAATTTACGCCCTGTGTTGGATTTTTCTTTTTCAAAAATATGGTCACAAAGAAGGTTTATATCACACGGAGTTGATGAAATTTATCCGATTTTGATGACACTTGGTATGATGATAATAGACTTTGATGATTTTGGCTTTTACTTCCAGAATCATTCGCCATTAAAATTTGTAATTAATTCAATTTTCGAAAGAAGAAAAGAACTCTCTGAATAATTGCTATTTAGAACAAAAGATATATATGTAGAACAATATTTTAAATCAAGTAACTTGACGCATAGAAAACTAATACATATAATCCGTAGAGGTCTCTCGTGGCTAAGTGGTTAGCGTACGCGCTATTGGTGTGAGAGATCCGGGTTCGATTCCCCGGTAGGCGCTCATTTGGTTCAGATTCCACGTTAAGCTGTAGGTCCACCTCTCATATAGCCTCTCTGCTGAAAGTTGCTCTAAACTGAAAATCAAATCAAATCAAACATGCCGTGTGTACTTATAGCTAGTGTTTGCCTACGAGACCAAAAATGGATTTTCAAATTCGGGAGGAGGAGAAGAAGAAGATAAGAAATTTCTCGACTCTCGTGGTCAACACTAATTCACTCAAGTTAAAGATCTCAAACACTGTTCTATATAGTGTTACATGATTTAAACTAAACTTAATTGGCGTAACGTCGCAATTTGTAGACCTGAGCCACTCCACGCCATCTGTTAGCGCTTGGTGGAACTATGTCCATCCTAGTGACAAAGGCGAGGCGCTAGCCAGCGTATCGGGATCTTTCTAGATCTAGTAGCAGTCCCCCCCTTTTTTATTCACGTGATATGCCAGTTGGCCTCACGACACTGGGTGGACGACGAAAATTGGGGAAACACCGACCAGGAATCGAACCCGGGACCACGCGGACATGAATCCAATGCTCTAACTACTAGACTTAGACTTAGATGTCCCCATTACTTGATTTATATATCATAAAAACTAGAAATTGATAAAGCGATTGCACGAACATAATGAAAAAGCATTTATTAGCGTTTAAAGATACGTAAATCATTACACAATATACTCAAATAATAAATATGGTTCAAATGTTGTTATATCACACTTTTGGCGAACTTCTTGTGACGCAGAAAGATTCTGATCTAGATTAAATTAAGAAGAAATCAGGGCATAAATTTTATATTTAAATTTAGAAAAAAGTTACGAGAAAAGCTTTTTGACAATAGATTAGGATCAGGAATTAGATTTCTGGACTTTCGGCATCTATGGCCATGTTAGGTCGTCATTAGGAATAGGATTAGGAATTAATTTCTGAGCATTCGGCATCTATGGCCATGTTAGGTCGTTACTAGGATTAGGATTAGGAATTAGATTTCTGGGTTTTCGGCATCTATGGCCATGTTAAGCCGTCACTAGGATTAGGATTAGGAATTAGATTTCTGGGCTTTCGGCATCTATGGCCATGTTAGGCCGTCACTAGAATTAGGATTAGGAATTTGATTTATGGGCTTTCGGCATCTATGACCATGTTAACCCGTGATGTATGAGAAATGACGTCCCTCGGCAATCACACTTTCCAAGGAAGGGCCCTGGGATCATTTTATCAGGTACTAATCCGGCATTTGACTGGACGGAATGAAGAATACCCAGGAAAACCTCACTCAGAATGGCTTGGCCTCAAAAGGCTTTTACATTTTTTTCTTCGACCGAGTGCCCCACCGTTTTCGAGAATAGAGACGAGACGAGAAAGAATTCCTCGAGAATTCAGACGAGACGAGCCAGGAAAATCCTACTTCTCGTTTCGTGGGCAACATTAATTATGATCCAGATTAACTAAGACAGTTAATGAAGCAAACCGAACCAAAGTAAACACTTTTTGTTACTCATGTTTGTTATAGTTTCAGGATACTATCATTGCCTTTATCAAAAACATCATCTTCATCTGTGTGGATCAGGATATTGACAAATAGATCTAATAGGGCCTATCTTAAGTAGAGTTACTCGTATTCTATTAGCAAATTGCAATTTTCCTAGGTATACTTGCACAACGAGATATATTTCGTAACTCACATACAGGTACGTGCAGGGCCGGCAATAGGCAATTTGCCGGCCCGTGCAATGCCATCATTTGTCAACTCTCCTTTCTCCAGAAAGAAAAAAATCTTAAAAGCCATCACGATTTTAAGTATGCTACTCCATCATGAACAACGAAAGGGGAGGGAAGGAGCACTCGCACTCAGAAAGGCCTAAACTCCACAAATACAATCTCGTTGTGTCTGTTTTTCTTTAAAAAATAATAATCTATTATGTTAGTGAAAGATAAAGCGAACACACACCTGCAAAGGAAAGATGGTAATCCTTTTTTATAATTTAATATGGAGCTTCAATCTCAATACATCAGTTTTCAATTCCAGTTCAATTAGCTCTTTTACCTTTATTTCTTGATTTTCCTTCTACATCTGTTAATTCTTTTAAAATTATTTCCACCTTCAATGATAAGGAAATTGTTTGTGACAAAGACAAGACTAGTTTTCAAGTCAAAACTGTCATAACTAACTAAACGGAACAGGTGTTCGATATTGTTCGAGAATTTAGTTCTTGCATTTGAGAACAATCAACAATTCATGATGGAATTTCTTTGACCATTTACTTTAGCACTGTCCATGTGACCTAATCATGATTTATGAATGTAGTATTCAAATAGAAGGTCAGCTTAGTAAATATAAGTACCATCATCAGGAAGTATGTTTCCAACAAGAAATATTCATTTTAAATAATATAGTCATGACAGATTTTGCCACCCCCAACACTTGCCACTCGGTGTTGCACATAGGGTAGAGCCGGCCAGGGGCGTCATTTCAGATTTTGCTTGAGGGGGGAAAGACCCCTTGATATAAGTAAAATTTCCCGTTTTTCACTGTTTTACTACTAAAAATCTCAAACTCAGGGGCAGTTGCCCCTTGCCTCCCCTAAATGACGCCCTTGAAGCCGGCCCTGTTTCCCACCACATTGTTTCACCTCCAAGAAATCTCATGTCATAGGCCTCAGCATTACGACTTTAAAATCAATTCATAATCAGAATTCCCTTGCAAGTTAGCACATTTAAAACAAAATCCCTTTCTTAGCAAATGTTGTGTCAAAGAATTTCTATCAATGGGAGAAATTTCCCTCTCATTGGCAATACTGCTTTGAAATTCATTATGGACAACGAGGCACTGTGTTAAAGAAAATCCACAGCTGCCAACAGAGGGAGGCAGTGTCGCGTGAAGATGAGAATCAAGAAAAGCAAACACTTAAACAGTTGTAATTAGTAGAAAAAGAAGAAAAAAATGCCGTTTCTTTTTCTAATCCAAAGAAAGCTATTCTGTGGTATTAAATTACAGCAACGCCTGTTCGACTTCACCAATGTAGATTTAGTGCTTTACTATATATATGAGTTTTAAGAAAGTTATTTTTAGATATTGTCATTTCATCATTTAAAGTTTGTAATGTTATAGTTTGTTAGTTCCGTGCAATCAGTGGCGTATGGAAGGGGGTGTCGGGGTTGAGCAACGTATTGTGGAAAATACACTTTTACTATAGTGTATATATAAATTACGTTTATTTTGAAAGTATGCTGCGGTGGCTCAGTGGTAAAGTGTCCACCTTTGCTGCTTGGGATCCCTAGTTCGACCCTAATAGTCGTCAAATAAACTTTGTGGTGGGCAAATATGTGCGTGGGTTTTCTCGGAGTTCTCTCGTTTTTTCTTGTGTCCTTCATTCTACCAATAGGTTTACCATCCATTTAATCATCACTATCTCCCTTAGTCCCGGTGCCTAATCGTGGGACGTTAAATTAAGAAATCCTGAAAGGATATGGGATTCAATACTTGAACCTCCCTTGAAATTATACATACGCCACTGCCTGCAATAATTACTAAACTCTTTGCAGTAGGGATGACCACATTTTCCCGAAAAACGGAAAATATTTTTTCCGGAAACCGGAAAATTGAAAATGGATTCGGAAAAACGGAAGACGGAAAATTTTCTGGAAGAGCGGAAGACGGAAAATTTTCCCCGGCAAAACCGAAGACGGAAAAGTTTCCGGAAAAACGGAAGGCGGAAAAGTTTCCGGAAAAACGGAAGGCGGAAAAGTTTCCGGAAAAGCGGAAAACGGAAAATGTGATTTCCGGAAACGACCATCCCTACTTTGGAGTTACAACACGGATGGCCAGAGACAGCTTTCAAGGTGGTTGGCCAAGTACTTGGGTTAAGCCTAGTGTCGAGTAAAAAGATCTGTGAATGAATTTAAATTCATACGGTTCCATATGCGGTACTGTTCTGAAATAACGCCAAGAAACTTCAAGAAATGAATTTTCACACGAAAAATTATAGATCAACAGGGCACACAAATGCGCAATTGTTTGGACAAACACGGTGTGCGTACGTTTTCTCGGGGTTCTCCCGTTTCCTCCCACTTTATTCATTCTACCATTGCATTCACTTCTCATCATTACTATCTCCTTTAACCTAGCCGGCATAACCGTGGAACGTAAAACCGTCGGATCACGGTTTGTTAAAAGATTATAGCACTTTATTGGAGGCTAGATTCCATTAATGTACGAGCGGATGTCTATTAGAGGCGACGACATGTTATTATAGAAGAATAGTAAGAAATTCATGTGGTTTTCTACAAACGAAAGATGTATCAGGAACTGAAAACTGACGTACACATTCCACATCCAGTGGTATACATAGGTACAAAATAAGTAGTACCCGGTATATTATTTTACTCGACCTTTATTCTGGCATTTTGTTCTCGAGTTATGACCCTTTTTTTTATATCATTCTGGCCAATCTTCGGTCCACTTCACATCCACCAGGTAACTGGACAAGTGCCGTAGTACCCCATGCGGCCTCTCCTTTATGACACCCGCGAAAAATTTACAAATTATCTATTTAATAACGAAAATAAAATTTACAAATTACTCTGAAATATTTACATTAATTTCCTAGAATAATACGCAAAATAGTTCACGTATCTTCTGAAATTTTGTTGGTAATAGGGATGCGCACGAGTCGAGATTTAAGCTTGTCTCGAGAAAATGTCTCAACTCGACTCGAATTTGAGACTAGACGTCTCGAACTTCGAGTCGAGACAAAATACACGAGCTAAACATACGCACACATCAGCCAGAACATTATGACTACCTACCTAATTGTCAGTATGTCCACCTTTGGCACGGATAATAACGGTGACGCGTCTTGGCATGGACGCAATGATCCTTGGTAGGTCGCTGATGAGAGTTGGCACCACATGTGCACACTCAAGTCGCCTAATTCCCCTAAATTACGAGGAGGGGGCGATGCACTCTGATGTCACGTTCAATCACATCCCAGATGTGTTCGATTGGGTTCTGATCCGGCAATTTGGAGGACCAGCACATTACTTGGAACCCGCCCGTGTTCCTCGAACCACTCCATCACAATCCTGACCTTGTGACATGGTGCATTATCTTGTCGAAAAAAGCCACTACCGTTGGGAAACATGGTCGTCATTAAGAGGTGTACGTAGTCTGCAAGCAGTGTGCAATACGCCTCGGCCGTCATGGTGCCTTGCTTGAGCTCCACTAGACACATGAATGTTCACGTGAATGTTCCCTAGAGCATAATTAAGCTGCCGCCAGCTTGTCTCCGTCCCTCAGTACAGATGTCAAGGAGCTATTCCCTTGGAACAGAACGGATTCGCACCCTCCCATCGTCATGATGAAGATATCGGATTCATCAGACAATGCAACACTCTGCCACTGCGATGGCCACGAGTTCGTTTCAGTCGTAGTTGCCGATGGCGTGGTGTTAACATTCGCACATGGATGGGTCCTCGGCTGCGGAGGCCCATCGTTAGGAGTGTTCGGTGCACTGTGTGTTCTGATACACTTGTACTTTGCCCATCATTAAAGTCTGATGTTAGTTCCGCCACAGTTTGCTGCCTATCCAGTTTTAATAGTCTGCCCAGCCTACAACGTCCGATATTTTCGAGACATTCGAGTCGAGTCGAGATTTTTACGAGCAGTCTCGACTCGTTCGAGTCGAGAAATACGTTTATCTCGACTTGAATTTTACAAAGTGTGTCTCGACTCGAATTCGAGTGGAGTCGAGTCAAGATTCGAGACATGTCTCGACTCGTGCGCACCCCTAGTTGGTAATAAATAACTTTTCAAATTGCATGAAAGGTTGGGTATCCTAAAGCTACAGCTATATTACCGCGCTGCCGTGGTTGTCTTCTGTAATTAACAATCTAAAACAGCATTTTTGTTTGCAGCATCTTTATTTCAAAATGGTATCTTCTGTCATAGTTAAAATCATAAGCTATATGATTATAATCAGTGGCGGATCCAAGGGGAGGGCTATAGGGGCTATAGCCACCCTCCTTGACGTTCAGGTTTACACTGGATAAAATGGGCTTCAATCCTGCTTTACACTGGATAAAACGGCAAACCATAGTTTAGCCCCTCCCTTGATCATATCCTGGATCCGCCACTGATTATAATCATAGTATGAGATGTCTGTAGCAACTGATGGTACAATATCCCTCTGCAGTAGAGGTTTGCATGGGCTCGGGGCGAGCCCGCGGGTCGGACTCTAGCCTACAAAACATATATCCGTTCAGGCTCGGGCCGTAAATTTTTAAATATACAACCATATTTCTCAGGCCTTTTCGGGCCTACAGAATTACCTTCTGAAAGTCTTTGTCGAAACTTCAGAATATATTCAAACATATATGTGTCATAAGAATCATTACAAAATCATTAAAACGCACCTGCTGTAAGAAACTTTGAATCATTGAATAGAACAAATATACAGTGTATTATACACACATACATATATATAGTAACTAAAATAGTAATTAAGTCCATATACAAGGTGTTAATGAACTATACCGACAAACTGTAAGAGGTGATTCCCTACACAAAATAAGAGAAAAAGTTCATATGGATCTGCTGTGGGAGAAAGTGCATAGTTTCAGAGCTAGGGCTGTCCAAAATCGCGAAAAAGCCAAATTTCAAGAGACCCTATTTCGAATTCGAGAAACTATGGATGGTGGTCCTTATCAGCGTAAACGAAGTCACAAATACGCAATCCAAAAATGCATATTTCATTAATTTTCAGTTGGTGTACAGAGTATTCCGTGCAGGGTGAAATTCCCAGACATGCCATCAACCGAATTTTGAGATATGTTCTGACTTTATGATTGGTCCAAGGTAGGCAAACAATAAGCCTTTACAGCAGTGAACACGGAATTCTTTAGCGCAATGTCGGAAGTTTTAAGGATCGTCAGCAGCACGGTCTCTCGTATTCGGGAAAACAAATGCTGCGATGTTTTCTTTCACGCTTATAAGTGAAGAAAACGTGAAATATACCGTGACGAAATACATCGCATCACACGCTATTCCGAACACAAAAGGCATGGAGCTGCCGGTTCTTAACACTTCCGACTTCCTTCCAAAGCATTGGATGTCCATTATTGTCAAGGTTTATCTTCTGCCTAATTTGGACCCTTCTTGAAATCAGGGTACATCTGAAAACTCTATTGAAAAAATATCTGTGAATTACACCCTGTAGGAAATACCCTCTACACCTATTGACAATTGATGAAATATGCATTTTTGGATTGTATATGCCTGGCTTCCTTTACGCTGGTAAGAACCACCATCCACAGTTTCTGGAATTCAAAACAGGACCTATTGAAATTTAGTTTTTTCGCGATTTTGGATAGCCCTAGCTCTGAAATTATGCACTTTTCGCCATAGGTCCATATGAACTTTTTCTCTTATTTTCATGTGAGGAATTACCTCTTACAGTTTGTCGGTATAGCTCATTAACACCCTGTATATATTATTGTTATATAGATTGAAAAATTGGTTTAGCCTATATATGTTTTCGCAAGTTATAGAAAACAAGATCATTGTATTTGCTCTAATTGTATCTATTTTATGTACGGTACTGACGACTTCTATACCAGTTTGTACAAACGTACATGTAAATGGTCCACAGAATGATTAATAAATCTAATCTAATGTCTGTACCACTTATCTTTTCATGGAGCCAGTCCTGGTTATAACTCTTAAATATTACCTTTATGCAATGTGCACCCATGTTGATTCCACTATTCTTTTAAAATTTTTTCCTGTGTTTTTCGTTGTGTTCTTTCCGAACACCCTGTATTTTGACATTTTAAATAACACTAACGAAGCCTGTCATTCGCATCGCGAGCACTTTGGAGAATCGGTAGTTACTTACGCGAGCACTTTAGAGAATCAGTAGTTACTTATGGGAGCACTTTAGAGAATTAGTAGTTACAGATGCGAACACTTGAAGAAAATCGGTAGTTACTGATGCGAGCACTTTAGAGAATCACTGGTTATTGATGCCAGCACTTTGGAGAATCGATAGTTACTTATGTGAGCACTTTACAGAATTGGTAGTTACTGATGCAAGTACTATAGAGAATCTAGTTACTGATGCGAGCACTTTAGAAAAAAATGAAATATTTCATTTTAGCGTCCCACGATTATGCCTTTAAGGTAAAGGAGACGAATGAGTAAGGCAAATGAATGATGATGGAATAATTGGCGAAATGAGAATGTGGGAGGAAACGTTGAGTACCCGAGAAAAGCTACGAACACGATGTTGTCCACTATAAACTTACTTGGATGGGGGTCTAACCAGGAACCCCACGCACTAGAGGTATTCGCTCTACCACGGAGCCACCGTGCCCCTCGCGAACACTTTAGAGAATCAATAGCTATTGATGCTAGCACTTTAGAGAATCGATAGTTATTGATGTGAGCACTTTAAAGAATTGGTAGTTACTGATGCAAGTACTTTAAAGAATCGGTAGTTACTGATGCGAGCACTTTAGAGAATCAATAGTTATGATGCGCGTACTTTAGAGATGGAAGGAGTTGTGAGAATCGGTAGTTACTTTTGGGAGCACTTTAGAGAATCTGTAGTTACTGATGTGATTCACCAAATGCGGCGGTAGGGCGCTGTCAAGCACCAGAGGCTCACCCTTGCTTGTTTTATGAGAAGGGTATTTAATTTCCAATCTATTTTAAATATATATCGATTTTTGGACGATCATTTAATACATATTGTGCACAAATCACGTTCTCCTAACTGATAACAACCCAATATATTGTTCCTTTGTGAAAGATATGAAAAAGATTATTGAGTATTCTGTTTTTTTTTTTTTTTTTTTTTTTTTTTTTGTTCTGGTAGTAAGTGTTCCAGAGGTTGTGTTAATATGTAATAATTTATACAAAAATGAAAGAACCAAATCAGCTTTTCTCTTACCTAATGAGTGTCTCTTCCGTTACAGGGTGTCGATTTAATGGTCAAAACTATTCCGAGGATCAAGAGGTGACCATTCCGGAGGATCCATGTCTTAGTTGTCACTGCGAAAGGGGACGAATGACCTGCTCCAAGAAAGCTTGTCCAGTGCTCCAGTGTTCATTAAGTGATAGAATACATTTACCTGGAAAATGCTGCCCTCAGTGCAATGGTAAATACATATGCTATGATGTATTTCTAATTCTCTAAATATACACCGGTTCTATAGCTGTTTTACATTAAGGACCTATCTTTAAGTTGACTACATTTGGTTCCATGATACGCTGTGCATCTTAGCATAAGTGGTCGAACTATACGTATTTTAGTGTACTATACCAGAGTAATTGCTGATCGATGCTACAGAATACATAATGAACAATCCAAATACAAAAAGTCTTATCTTGTATCCCTAAGTACGTAGTAACGTTACAGTTATACAGTTTCGGTGTTTGCTGATGGCTTTTTCAATGACTTCTCAGTACTGTTTAACTGCAGTCATATCATATGTGACAATTCCTGTCTTCCTGTAAAACCTTTCTAAGAGAAAAAATGTTATTGTGTTTGAAAGGTAAGGTTGCTTAATTTTTCAGACTTCACAGGAAGACAGGAATTTTTTTATATGACTCAGGCTTAGCAGTATTCAGAAGCATTAATAAAGGTGCTATTACATGCATCTTGAATGACTAAAATAAAGAAAATCTTACTTTACAGCTGCTGAATGATATATTAATTTACACTGTTTCCATATTCGCTAACATCTTTTTCAATAACCCTGTCTGCTGCTAAACTGGTGACATATGTGTATGTTCCTGCCTTCTGGTAGGACCTGTCAGAGAATCAATTGAAGGAAATCTTCAGTTCTCGAAACTATCTTGGGCTTGCCCTCTTTAAAAAAAAAAAATCCGTTGTAAAGTAGGTAGGTACAGTATTTTCACTGATAGTACCTAGAAAGGCAATTTCGAAGTCAACTTTTAATTTTCTACACAGCTTTTATGCACTTAAATTCATCTATATATTTTTAATAGGTAGAAAAGTGGATTAATGTCACCAAGAAAATCGAAATATTATGTGTTTGCGTGCGGGAAGAACACACAACCACCTTCGAACAGTGAAAATACCTACCAAATGTGTAACAAAATTTTCCAAGGCACTAAGTCCAATACAGTTTTGAGAACCAAAGATTTTGTTCACTTTTCTCTCTGAAGGTTTCTGTTGGAATCCACACATATGTCACTAATTTAGCACCGTACAGAAGTGATTGAAAAGGGCATCACTAAATATAGAAACAGTTTAAATTAATATCTAATTCACCGAATGAAAAAAGGGATTTTTTCTTTACTTTGTCTGGAAAGAATTTATATGCATTTATTTAAGCAGTTATAATTTTTATTCATTAAAGTATGCGCATAATGTAGACCTTGATTTGTTCTAGAAGTAATCAGAATTCGGAAAGCAGGTATTTTTTTTTCGTCATAATTCCACTAACGTATAATTCTACCTTTAATTTTCCTTATAGGCACTCGCATTGAATTCTTAAACCCGCCTCAGTCATGCATTCTGCAGATGAGCCTTCTGTGGAACGGCAGAAGTAAGCAACAAGATAGCTGTACCAGTTGTACGTGTGTTAATTCTACCACCGTTTGCCAAAGGGAAACTTGTCCTGTGCTCGATTGTTCGCCGAAGATTCAGATTCGAGAACCTGGCGTCTGTTGTCCTCGGTGTCCTCCGATAGAAGAGAGTAGGACGCAGTGTTTGAAAGACGGAAAGTTGTATCAGGCGAGTATTGACAGCGTGCACTATATATATAATACCTTCACTAGAAAAGTGCAATGTGAGTACTTTCGCTAACATGCTTCATCAGATAGGAGAAGAAGGAAAAGAAAAATTAAAAGGCAGAAGGAAAGTAGACAAGCATCCAGATGGGTGCCATGTTGATATACACATAATTCTGTACCTGAACATGGCGCTTGCCTCCACATTCAATATGGAGTCCATCTGGACGTTTCTAAGCCTTTTCTTTGTTCCTTAAATTCTCTTTTTCTCTACTTCTTTCCTTTCATCTCTGAAGAAATATTATAGCGAAAGGGCTCACAATGTACTTTTCTTTTCTCCCTACATGTTCCCTTCCTATCTGATAAATTATTATAGCGAAATGTCTCAAAACGTACTTTATTTTTTCTTTTCTCCATATGTCTTCCCTTCCATATCTGATGAACAATTTTAGCGAAAGTACTTACATTGCATTTTTTTTTACTGTTGGTATTATGTTTTCATTATTTTTTTAGTAAGTAATTCATCTTATATTTTCTATTTCCGCTTCGGAAACCCTTTGTTCAAATTAGTGAACATATTATGTGCATATGAGTAGAACAAAACAGTTTCAGTATGTAGAGGTGAAAATCTCTTATCAGATGTACTTGCTAACTGATAGAGATGAGATGCATATCTACTAATTATAAATAAAAATTGTGGTACCTTAAAACATTCAAAAGTCACAAATTCTTCGTATAGTTTCGAGGCTCTCTATACTTCTTCCGCAACTCATCTGAAGAAAATTTGCTACTACATAAAAGACATAGTGTATATTATTCTTCGTATATTTGTTCTGTAGCATAAACGTAATGGATTGAATTTAAAACTTGAAAATAAGACTTCCTTTTCTTCTGATTTTATGTATGATGATAAATCCTTAACCATTTCTATGTAACAACACAATAGGAAATATTTAATAGACGATCTTGTACTGCCATTCAGTAAACTGATGATATTTTAATATTCTTGAAGCCAGGGCCGGCTCTACCATATGTTCAACACGTGCATTTGCACGGGGCGGCAAAATCTGTCATCACTATATTATTTAAAATAAATATTTCTTGTCGGAAACAGACTTCATGATGATAGTTTAATTTACTAACCTAACCTTTTATTTGAATACTACATTCATAAATCATGTTTAGGTCGCATTGGTTTAAGGTCACATGGACAGTGCTAAAAAGTAAATGGTTAAACAAATCCCAGCATGAATTGCCTGATCGTTGTCAAACACAAGAACTCAATCCTCGAATAGTAGCGGGCACCTGTTACATTTAGTTAGTTTCAAAAGCTAAGTGTCTTATATATATATATATATTTGTGTGTGTGTGTATGATGTTATGAGTCTACCTAATTTTTCACGACACGCTTTGCCACTGGAGATAAGTATATAATAATTCTGTATTTCCTAGGCAGGATGGTGACTTCTGGCAGCTCGATTCGTGCCAGTCCTGTGTTTGTAAGAATGGACATATTCGGTGCTCCAGACAAACATGTTCCAATCACAATATTCCCTGTCCTTCAGGATTTAAGCGTGTGCAGGAACCTGGCGAGTGCTGCCCTCGATGTGTCGAAAGTAAGTACATTATTTAATCAGCTTAGTCTTGTAGCGATAATCTATCTACGTCTGTATTTATCTATTTATCTTTACTCTAACTTCTATTTCGATTTGCATTAACAATCACTAATACTCATGCAATATTGAAATTTCCCACTTACATCTATTTTAGAACACATAGTTACGGTACGGTTATGAACATAAATACGGTTCATTCGATTTTCCCACTTACATCTATTTAGAACACATAGTCAATAAATACGGTTTATTCGATTCGAGGTGCCCCTTCTAAGGGTTTGGACTCAACCCCAGGTAAATAAGCTGGACTCTGCCTTTGAGGAGAATTTCAGTCAAGATAATATACGTTTCAAAGATGGTTTACAGCCTTCGTCCTCAGAATTCAAATAAAGTCCGAATAGGAAAATTGTTGTCTACGAGCTTTCATGTCGAGAATGATCTGAAACAAGGAGATACTTGTCGTCATTATTATTCAACTTTTTCCTGGATTACGCTATAAGGAAAATCAAAGATAGCAATCAGCGCCTAGAGTTGAATAGTATTCACCAGGTTATGGGGTATACTGGTAATGGAAATATAATAAGGAATGATAGAACAATAGAAAGAAATATAGAAGTCTTACCAAACCTTGCAGGAACATGGCTTTAGAAGTAAATGCAGAGGAAACTAAATACACGGAAGTTCGTCGGGATCGTAATACTGCAAATTATAGATATGTTAAAATATCAAATAATACTTTCGTCAAAGTGGATATTTTCAAATACCTAGGATCAATATTAACAGATCAAAACCATATTCACGAAGAAGTTAAATGTCGACTAAAATCAGGGAATTCAGTTCAAAATATTTTGTCGTCACGAATTCTGTCAAGGAATTTGAAGCTTAAAATATGTGAAACGATGGCTGTTGTCCTGTGTCTTGCGAAACATGGTTGCTTACTCTGAAGGAAGAAAGAACTTGAGAACAAGATCCTGAGACGAATACTCGGACCCAAGAGAAACGTGAATGGCGAATGGCGGAAACTTCATAACGAGGAACTGCATAATTTTTACCATTTACTAAATATTGTCAGGGTCATCAAGTCCAAGAGGCTCAGGTGAGCAGGTCATGTAGCCAGAACGGAAGAAAGTGGAAACGCTTTCAAACTTTTAACTGGAAGTCCAATCCGAAAACGACCATTAGGAAGACCATAGATGGGAGGACCATATTAAGATGGATCTCGCAGGAATAGAAATAAAAAGGAGAAACTAGATCCAGTTGGCTACGGATAGAAGTTAATGGAAAGCTTTTGTAAACGCGGCATTGAACCTCTGGGTACCATAAGTTCATAGTTGGTGAGTACTTCAAATTATATGCACGTAGCCAAAAGTACTTCCAATTATATGCACGCAGCCAAACTCCTTCTATAAAAATATTGCGTGAGCACCGCAGGATTCTGAAACATGGATTTTTGGATAGCGCACATATTAGTTACTAAATGAAGTCTTGACTACGATAGAACACACAGTATTGGAGCTATGGACCTTCAAAGTTCACTTTGCATATTTTCGGCAGCCTATAACTCCGAAGTGACTGATTTCTACACCCAAGTTGGTTTATAGTTTTTGTCTTATCTTGTTGTCAGGAATTACCTCCCAAACGTTGTCGATGTTGTTTTGAAACACCTTGTATATTTATCAGTTTAAGCATAAAACAATTTTGCCCTTGTAACACACTAAGACGTTAAATGTCTGGTGCACCTACTTTTTCAGCGATAAAGGTGTTGAACAAGAACAAGAAAGAGTGCTTGATATCGTACGTAATGAACCATTGAGTTCTGGTTTGTGATTGAAACAGACTTTTTTTTTTTTTGACAGAGTTATTCGTTTTAGGATAAAAATTTCTTCTTTCAATAATGCGATTTGAAATCTCGCTGTTGAAGTTGAGCTTTTATCCATTCTTTTGTAGCATCATCTGAGAATTACTACACCTGATACTGATGCTGAGGCTGGAAAAGTAGCTCCGATTAGGTTATGACCGCGGCATTGTGAAAAACGTGAATTGCGAAGCCTTTTATATTTTTCTTATCGACAGAAAGAGTACTAGACTTCAATGCAATTACTTAGTGTCACTGAACGGAGAGTATGGTAACAGAGATAACTATTTACTTAATTTTAGGAGTAGTACGTGTTTCAAAATCGCAGCTATAACATCAGGAACACTACCTCTCTTAGATCTTTCTTTAATTAATTTCTTATAAACTGATTAATCTATATACATCTTAAACAGGGATGTAATGGGGCGTATACGGGAGTATACGGCGTATACCCATCTAATAATCCTATAGTCCAGCTTCTACTCACCTTAAATTTATAAGAGAACAAGCATATACGGGGTAACTACATGCTATATTTTCGAAAACGGTCGAGCGTATACCTACCAAAAGTTGTAGCAATGCATCACTGATCTTAAATCATTTTACTTATAGCTAATGTCCTTACGACATGACTATGCAATTTTCATTGTAAAATCAAATAACTTCGATTTATATACTCTGCTTGCACAGACTATATCTGGCAACAACAATAAATTCGGTATGTACATTTTTTGAAAGGACTTTCTGCCTAACACAAGAGATAATTTAATACCGAGCACGGCCTACTCTACCATATGTGCAACACAAGCATTTGCGCGGGTAGTAAGTTTCGAGGGGCGACAAAATCTAACTATATCATTTAAAATAAAAATTTCTTGTTGGAAACAAACTTCATGATGATGGTAGTTAAATTTACTAAGTTGACCTTCTATTTGAATAGTTTACTTCATAAATCATGTTTAGGTCGCATTAGTTTAAGGTCACATGAACATTGCTAACGTAAATGGTTAAACAAATTCCAGCATGAATTGCTTGATTGTTGTCAAATACAAGAACTCAATTCTCGAACAGTAGCGAACACTTGTTCCATTTAGTTAGTTATCATAGTTATAAGAAAACTAATCTTTCTCTGTTACAAACAAGTTCATTATCATTGAAGGTGGAAACAGTTTTTTTTTTTAATTTTTAACAGATGTAGAAGGAAAATCAAGAAATAAAGATAAAAAAGCTAGTTATTCTGGAATTGCAAATCGATATATTGACAGTAAATCTCGATATTGAATTCTACAAAAAACATTACTGTCTTCCCTCTAGAAGTGTGTTTGCTTTATCTTTCATTAACATAATAGATAACTATTTAAAAAAAAAGAAAAAAAAGAAAAAGAAAAAAACGAGACAGTATTTAGACAGTATTTATAGTGTTTATTCCTTTCTGAGTACACTTTCCCCTTCCCTTCGCTATTCATGATTGGGTAGCATACTTGGAATCGTGGCTTTTAAGATTTGTTCTTTCTCGAGAAAGGGGCGCCGTCAAATAATGCCATTGCACGGGGCGGCAAATTCGCTAGGGTTGTACCTGGTACCAAGACAAGAACTTTCATGCTAGTATAATAATAATAATAATAATAATAATAATAATAATAATAATAATAATAATAATAATAATAATAATAATAATAATAATAATAATAATAAATAATAAATTTCTATTTCCTTTTCAGACGATGGCGTATGTACAGTTTTCGGAGATCCTCACTACAGAACATTTGACGGCCATTTTTATAGTTTCCAAGGGGCATGCAAATATCTGTTAACTGGAGACTGTGTTACAAGGAACTTCACTGTACGAGTTACCAATGATGCGAGAGCTACAAAATCTTCATCTTGGACCAAAACTATTTCCATTAAGGTATATCAATAAAGGACGGTTAAACGTTAAGTAAATCAAATGTGTATCTATAATAAAGATTTACTAAAATTAATGAAGGACGGTTAAACGTTTAGTAAATAAAGTGTGTACCTATAATAAAGATTTGCTAAAATCAATGAAGGACGGTTAAACGTAAAGTAAACCAAGTGTGTACCTATAATAATGATTTACTAAAATCAATGAAGGACGGTTAAACGTTAAGTAAATGCAGTGGGTATTTGTAATAGAGATTTGCTAAAATCAATGAAGGACGATTAAACGTTAAGTAAATGCAGTGGGTATTTATAATAGAGATTTGCTAAAATCAATGAAGGACGATTAAACGTTAAGTAAATGCAGTGGGTATTTGTAATAGAGATTTGCTAAAATCAATGAAGGACGGTTAAACGTTAAGTAAATGAAGTGTGTACCTATAATAAAGATTTACTAAAATCAATGAAGGACGGTTAAACGTTAAGTAAATGAAGTGTGTACCTATAATAAAGATTTACTAAAATCAATGAAGGACGGTTAAACGTTAAGTAAATGAAGTGTGTACCTATAATAAAGATTTACTAAAATCAATGAAGGACGGTTGAACATTAAGTAAATGCAATGTGTACTTATAATATAGATTTATTAAAATCAATGTAGAATGGTTAAATTAATGCAGTGCTATTATAAATTTTGTTCTATTTCCTGTGGCCATTTGTGTGAATTGAACAGGTTCAAAACAAATTAGTTTTACTTTATTAGAGCCCAACCCAATAGGACAATTATTATTTTATTTCAATGATTTGAGCTTGGGTAAGTTTCAAGATTATGAACGCATGATTAAAATAATGATTTCCTCTTTCACGAGTTAAAGAACGGAAGACGTGAAAGGGAGAAAACGATTGTGTGACACAGAATTTCACCAACCCTTCAAAAAAGTGGTTTGTTGAGGTACAACTTTTAGTAGTGTATTGCTGTGAACTCTTCTAAAATTGATTTAATATGCAAACGTGAAACTGATTTATAATTTCTTGTTCTACTAATATTCAGATTAAGTTATTGTTTCCTTTGTTTTTAGCTGGGTTTAAATACAAAAGTGAATCTTGGACAGCGAATGAGAGTAAAGGTGAACGGAGAGAAAGTCAAACCTCCATATCAAGATGAGAAGGTGACCATCGAAAAACAGAATTTCAGTTTGGTTGTTAAGACTTACATAGGTACGTAAGGTGAACTTTTTAGTTTAAATAATGCAAATACCTTAACGGACTTGTAGTAATAAGATTAATATTATATCTATTAATCTATTAATAAAATTGTAGTAATAAGATTATCTAATAACTTTTTCTTTCTCTTTTTCTTTTCTCGCTTATGTGGAACCGATTTTCTTCTCCTTCATAAAATCCTATCCCGGAATTTTTCTCCTGTTAGATCTTTCTTCCAAAAGTCATTCTTTCTTAACCATATCCATCCATTTCCTTCTTTTTCTCTCTCTACCTCTCTTCCCATCCACTTTCATTACCATCACTCTTTTGACTTCATAGTCGTTTGTTCTTCTTATTAGATGACCTCACCACAGCAATTTTGTTTCTGAGATCTTCTTAGATATCTCTGTAACTTTGATTGTTGCCCTTATTCTCTCATTCTTTACTGTGTCTCTTCTTGTTATCCCACACATCCAGGCAGCGTTCTCATTTCAGTAATATTAATTTTTTCCTTTGCTTTCTTCATTAGCCATCTTTCTCCTCCGCATCATTATTAGCCTAACCACTCATTTTTTAAATTCTTTACCGTGATTCTGGGATCATACGTAATGTCACATACTTTCTTCCAATTTCACCACCCCTTTTGCATTTTCTTTGTTACTTCCATCTGCAAATTACTATTTTTGGTAACAGATGAGCACTAAAAGAAAATTACACAATAGACAAGTTCACTAAATGTATCATCAGACGAGGGGAAGAAATATAGAGAAAAGGCACTTTCGCTAAATGTATCATCAGACGAGGGGGAGAATATTAAGGAAAGGCACTTTCGCTAAATGTATTATCAGACGAAAGGAAGAAATCGGAAAGAAAGAGAAATTAAAGCAGCTGTAAAGCGTTCAGGTCAGCGGGATATTGAAATATAAAATCAGTTGATAGTCTTATAAGACTGAAAGTGAATTCGGTAAGACCAGAAGAAGCGAGGGAGTAATAAAACAAATACAAATACTCAATGTACACCACGTGAAGGAGTTTGGTGTGTATAACGTGATATTTTCTGAATTAATATTGAATCCGGAAGTGGTACTAAAGAAATTAGAATATATATATATATATATATATATATATATATATATATATATATATATATATATTAGGACAATTGACCGTGTCTTACATGCGTCTTGCATTACGTGTATTCTCTCTATCCAAAATCACTGGTTTTTCACCCATAAATAAAACTGACACGGTCGATCGTCCTGGGGATTCGAAACTTGGATTCTGCATAACAAAATACATAGAATCTATATCCTGGGCGGGGTCAGGTGCACAGAACTTTTATTTGTGTGTGTGTGTGTGTGTGTGTGTGGCTGTGTAATTATGGTTGCATTAAAGGATGTGTTTTAAAATTAGTTTTATAATTTGTGTATATTGTTAATTCGAATGGCTATAATATTTGAAATACTTCTCCAACTTAGAACACCAAATTTTTAATTGTTAAATTTAATTGTTGCCTAGAAACGTAAGATGTTGTAGATCATTAGTAGTAAATCCGATTTACTATAATGTATATTTTGAAATCATCATTGAGCATAGAATACTGGAATTCAATACTGGATATTTGTTATACATCATTTATTTGTTAAGCATCATTAATTTTTTAAGTAGTGTTATTGGAAATGAAATGAAATGAAATCTTTGAGTTTTACGTCCCACAATTATGCCATCTAGGCAAAAGGAGACGGTGATTATGAGAAATGAATGAAATGGTGGAATGAAGAAAGTGGGAGAAAACGGGAGAACCCTGAGAAAACCCACGCACACGGTGTCTGTCCACCACAAAGTTCACTTGGCGCGAGCTGAGATCGAACCAGGGACCCCATGCACCAGAGATAAACACTCTACCACTGAGCCACTGCGGTCCTTGTAGTGTTATTGGGTTAGGTGGTTAAGGCTTGCCATTTTTTCTATGTATGTGAATTGAAGTAGGTGCTGCTTGAAATGCTATCTACACTTCAAAACTAATGTACAGTAGGACGTCGACAATCCGAACGTCAAAAATTTTTGAAACGTCAAAATTCTGAACGCGGTTAAGAACAGTGTAAGAACAGTGTAATTTAGTGTACGAACACGTTCTTCAGAAAGACTAAATATAAGTAGCCTTACGTACGGTATTGTAATTACTGTATGTACTGTATAACCACTGTATCGATAAAAGAGCATACCGTACAATATATTTAAGCCTAAATAGGATTTTCTTGGTCATTTTCGAAAATCCGAACAATTTGAAAATCCAAACTACCTGTGGTCCCCAATTAGTTCGGATTTTCGACTTCCTACTGTATTAAAAGTCACTATTTTCATAATCAGATAGAATATGCATTATCAAACGCATTATCAAACTTACGTATTTGTAAATATAGAATTTAAGTTTTATTAGATAAGTTTTCTCCCCTTAATTTTTTAAAAAATTTTTACCCATGTAACTTGCCTCAATAGCAGCCACTGATTTATTTTACCAGTATTTTATTTCTTGAAATATATTGACAGGCTTAAATGTGATTTGGGATGGCGACAGCTTTCTTGAGGTTTCTGTTCCAACGTCGTACAAAGGAAAGACCTGCGGCCTCTGTGGAAACTTTAACATGCAACCGAAAGACGACTTCATGACGAGGAAAAAGAAATTGGTACTGGACCCTGATAAATTTGGTTCTTCGTGGAGGGTTGGCGGAAGAAAAGCTTGTTCTAGGTCGATAGATCGTCCAACCACAGGACCTCAATGCAGGCATAACCCTCAGAGAAGACTGCGTGACGTCAGCAAATGCAAGCTCCTCAAGTCGGAAGTATTTTCCAAGTGTCATAAAAAAGTTAACGCTGCAAGGTTTTTCAAGTAAGTTCTTATTTTTTTAATTTTTTTTAATGATGCTAGGAGTATGTGTGTCGCTCTTAAGAGTCAATGTTTTCTAGTAGATTAATTATTTTATTATCTCTTTAGAAGTTTTGATTTTCCTAGTAATAAACGACAATGGTTTTAGTCTGGGGGGTCTTCGCCAAAACTTCAGAACGTATTCAAACCAAAAATGTGTCATAAGAATCATAACAAAATCACCAAAACGCACCAGCTGTAGGAAACTATTTGAATCATTAAGTATAATGACAGTTCATTCTTTGTACATATTTAAACTTCTCAAAATTACTTGGGATCATTTGAATAATATTAAAAGAGATGGTGATACTCACAACTATCTTACACGTGGAAAAGATGACTTATCTACCACGTATCATAGAACATCTACATACGGAAAATCACATATCTATATGTGCAGTGGCGGATCCAGGATATATTCAAGGGAGGGGCTAAACCATAGTTTGCAGCTTTATCCAGTGTAAAGCAGGATTGAAGCCCATTTTATCCAGTGTATACCTGAGCGTCAAGGGGGGATATAGCCCCTAAAGCCCCCCCGTTGGATCCGCACCTGTATATGGGTGTAACACTGTATAATAAGCTACCTGGTTGCATAGAAAAATACTCATAAAAAGAGCTTCTTTGTGAAATCAGTGCGAAAACTGCTATTAAAAAACACATTTTATACAGTGGATGAATACATTAACAGCTCATTGTGAAACTTCGAAAAATGATTAAATCCCTATTGTGTATATATATAAGTAACTAAAATAGTAATTAAGTCCATATATATATATTATTGTTATGTAGATTGAAGAATTGGTTTAGCCTATATATATACAAGTTGTTAAAGAAGAGCATTGTAATTGTTCCAATGACGTTAAAATCCTAGAATTAAAGTTTAAATGTGTTTTTTAAAGAAAGAAAACTCATTGCTATGCAATTCAAATAGGCAAAAATTAACCCATTGTCGTTAAATTTTACCCCTATCTTAGCACTGGAATGCCAATGATACCAACTGGTGGGAAAAATCCCATTTTGTGGGATTTTTGACATTAATTTCTCAAATAGGGATAAAGGGAATTTCCGTAGAAATTGGTAACACACACATAGAATTTTTCGTTCGTTTACTTAACCGACTCCAATAAAATTTTTGGGCGCAAAGTAGACTTCAATAAACATTAAATCAGTGTTAATTGTCAAATTTTGTTTGAAAACAACACCGACAACGTTTGGGAGGTGATTCCTGACAACAAAATAAAACAAACACTATAGACCAATCTGGGTGCACAAATGCTTCCTTTCGGAGTTATAGGTTGCCGAAAACATGAAAAAATGAACTTTAAAAGTGCATAGCTCCAAAACTATAGGTAGGACGTACCGTAGTCGGGTCAAGATTTCACTTAGGAACTATTGTGTGTTTCAGATGTAAAGCATCACTTGCAGTAGCTAATGATGCGCGATATTCCGCGCGGTGTTGCCGGATTGCGGACTCCCCTTTCCCTTCTCGCTCTTCCACCAATTGAGATTATGACACATACATTGGCAACATTATTCATAATGTAAATATAGGGCTACTATTCCAGCAAACTCAAGAATTTTGACTGTGCATCCTAGAAGTATATATAGCAACTAAATTACCTGATAACTTTATTCCAGTGCTAAACGCTCATCTTCAACACTACTTTCACTATCGTCTATGTCAGTTAATATTTCATCATTGTCTGAATCTGAGTCTTGTAAATTTATTATTATGAGTTCCAAAAATTGTAAACACAAAAAAGTTCTTCGAGCTTGACTTCTTAGCGCTTTTTTTTTTTTTTTTTTTTTAAAAAAAAGAAAATTCCGCACTTGTACTCGGTTTGCTTAAAGACATTGTGAACTATAATTTTGGAGAACAAACGAACTACCACGAAAGAAAGCAACCCAGACACTGATGAATTCTGTTTATGCTAGAAGATAAGTTGCGTTCCTACACAACTAGCTCCTTCGTTTGCATGTATGTTCTTATAATAACATACTCTTATACTTGGTGAGGTCTCACAACAACAATCCATCTGATTCATAAACAACACGATATGTTCCATAAGTAGAAGCTTTGGTTTGTTATAATTAAATATAAACTAATTATTTGCTTAGCAAAATTATATATTTTCATTAAAATTCGACACGTGTTACAGTTTCGCCAACTAACTCTTTGGCTTCATCAGACACTATGTGATACAGTATAAAGTACAGTAAGACATTGTACAGTTATACTGTATCAAATAGTGTCTGATGATACCAAAGAGTTAGTTGGCGAAACTGTAACACGTGTCGAATTTTAATGAAAATATATAGTTTTGTTCAGTAAATAATTAGTGTATATTTAACACGATATGGTCGAATAAGGCAGAATCTGGCTTGAAGGCAATTTCAAAACAATGTTACGAACTTCCTATACTTTCTGTTCTTATATATATATATATATATATATATATATATATATATATATATATATATATATATATATATGAATCAGATTGCAAAGAGGTTTTTCTTTATTTAATTTGCTCGCTTACTATTCTCAGACGTGTAGAAACGGGGGGAAAGGGAACCATGTCTTTCCAAATTATTTCCAGTCCCGAATTGAGGTTCGTCTGGTATATGTTTAATAAACTTATTTAATAGTTAATGCAAATGAGGAACGTTTATAATAAAATACGAAAATTTAAAAAAAAGATCAAACATCATCAATACAGCTTCTATACATAATTAAAAAAAATTAACATTAATCATATGCTTTATATTCCCATTTCCCTAACTAGGTGCTCACAATGTGAACTCACTACTATATTATTGCATAATAATATCTGAGTTGATATTTTTTCGAGTTTTTTCCTTTCCTGTTTTAACCTACATAAACATAAAGTCAGACAAACAGATACCATAAACAGCATTTTCTTCTTATGAATAGCTTATTAATTCATCTCTTTCAATCCGGTTTTTAACTTCAGTATTGTCAAGATCCGTCTTTTGATAAGGTAGCATCGTGAAAATATATGTGTATAGTATGTATGTATGTATGGTGAGTTAAAATGCTTTCATATTCTGAAAGAGGTAATTTGTTCTGCCTTTAATATGTGGAAAGCTTATCTCCCCATGAAGGTAATGTTCCACTAGAACAACCTGCTACACCCCTGATTATTCTATAATAAAAGTTGAGTTCTATTTCCACATCGAAGAAAAATCCACTGGAAATTAGACGCAAAACTCAACGCTCGTTTTACTAATTGTTTTATATGGAAACCTTTAAAAGCGTGTATTATGACTAAAGCTCGGAATTAATGGCGAAATAAAAGCCCGAAAATGGCTGGCAAAATTGCAAAATAAACCCCCAAAAATGGCAGGTAAATTGGCAAAATGAAACAAACAAGCAATCACGAACTTTGGGGGGAAAAATAGATACTAAAATATGTAAAAGATATAATAGGCTATAATTCGTTTACTAATCGAATAAAATGTTTCATTTTGCACTTTGTACTTACCACTTAAAATGCTGGAAACTTGCGCAACCTATGAAGGGACGACATCTAACAATTCATTCGCCATTCTTCAGTAGTAACAATGGCACAATAACCTAAAAACACTATCACATTTTATTCACACGCGGTTACATTAGCACAAACATTCAAAGCACAAGAAATACTAAAGTGAAGTCATTTTACACAACAGTAGCAGTTTATTTTCACTTATGAAAGGTTTTTCATATTTTAGTTCTCTGAAATTATTAACATCTTTTTAAGATTTTCAAAGGAAAGACTTTGTCTCCTGTCACAAAGAATTTGCTTTAGATGTGAAAATGATCTTTCCACACCTACAGATGTCACTGGAGCATATTTGAAACATGTAATTTGGGAAGGATCCATGTCACTGTCAACAGTTGTATCATCATCACCTTCCATAACACTAGCGATATCCTTCAATTTTCCCAAATCTGGATTAGCACTTACAACACGATTACACTTATGCCGAATGTACTCGCTCTTGTCACCAGGTACAACACTCAGATCGTTGAGAGTATCATTGAAGATTTTCAGAGAACTATCGAGAGTCTGTTCATTATTTTCTTTTTCTATTTCTTTCTTTTTTTTCTTTTTTTCTTTTCTTTTTTTTTTTTTTTTTTTTTCAAGCTTGGCAATAGCATATGTTAACTTTGCAAAATATGTTGCAATGAAGACTAAGTTCTTTTTCAAGGAATTCGTCTTAAGCAAACTTTGAGCAAACTTAATTGAAGACACATCATCCTCATCAAAAGTATCAATGATTCTTTTGATTGGTTCAAAGTTGTTAGCATAATAGAGAACAGCTGTAATCCATGTACCCCTTCTCGCTAAGACAGGCTGTGGTGGAAGGCGGAAGTTCAGGGGCTAATTCTCGAAATGCACTTGTTCGCGAGGGAGCTTTCAGAAATACCTTTTTCACATTTGACACACGAAAGTCAACGTCAGGAAAATGAGAACGAACTTCCTCTGTAATTCTATGTAGCGCGTGTGCCAGACAGATGACATGCATCAACGTGGGAATAGAACCTTACGCACTACACTTTGTATGCAGCTCCTTTATGGACCTTTAAAGCTAATTTTTTTGTGTGTTTTCGGCAGCCTATAACTTCGAGAGGAAGCGTTTGTGCACCCAGGTTGTCTATATTGTTTGTCTTATCTTGGTGTCAGGATTCACCTCCCAAACGTTGTCGGTGTTGTTTTGAAACACCCTGTATAATACCAAATTTAGAACAGTTCTTATCCTGTTAATAAATAGGAAATAGTTTCTTCCATAAACTGAAACAATAACAGTTTTCAACAAGTACCTTTTAAAGTGTATATGTAGTTTTATTTTTCATATATGTTTGGCTTGTTTCTAGATTCTTTTAGAGAGTTGAAAAATATAAGGTTATTTGTAGTGAACAGAAATTTCTGTTGTTGCAACCTTCACTCTACATTTCTCATTGAATATTTATTATATTTTCTTTCAGTTCGTGCATCTTGGACATGTGCGAATGCCCGACTGGACGGTGTCACTGCCAGGCGTTAACAGCATATGCACATGAGTGTGCGAGATATGGTACAGAAGTGGAATGGAGAAACGCCACTGGCTGTGGAGGCAAGAAACGTAAACATCATTAAAAAAAAAAGTCAATGATGTTATTTCATGAAATAAGTTAAACTGCTTATTTCTGTGTGTCAAGGGTGGGTGAATTATGAAAAAAAAAGTTTTGGGCTAGAATATTTGGTGATGGGTTTCATAAGCGTAAGTGAATACAATTGCTCAAGTACTTCGCAATGTATAACTAATCTTGCTACATGTGGGATCATTAATTTGTTTACAAACAGTGGGGTGCTTCATAGTCAGAAGAACAACAAACCAACAACAGATACAATTTACCAGTTTATTTATTTATTTTACATTTACAATACATAAATACTACGGATGGCTAATTCCGGAATTTTTACTTTCCGGAATCCGGAAAGTAAAATCGGAAAAATTCCGGATTTCGGAAAAATTACGCTTCCAGAACAATTCTGGAATTCAGTAAAATATGGAATTAAAAAAAAATCCGTTTTCGGAAAAATTCCGGAACTTTTCCGAATTCCGAAATTTTTCTCCATTCCGGAACTTCACTGAAATTCGGAAAGTGAAATTTCCGATTCCGGAAAATTTTGGCCATTCCTAATAAATACGTAATCTGTTCCAGCAGAATAAAAAAAATTATATATAAATTATTGGTTGTGAACGATATACTTTTAAGACCATAATTT
This sequence comes from Thermobia domestica, assembly GCF_964235325.1. Lineage (NCBI taxonomy): Eukaryota > Metazoa > Arthropoda > Insecta > Zygentoma > Lepismatidae > Thermobia > Thermobia domestica. The sequence goes on along the minus strand of NC_137471.1, from coordinate 23,324,248 downwards.
TTTCCCGAAATTTTTCAAAAAACTACACATGAGAATTTAGTCTCATATTGTTCAGTTTACATGTAGTCTACCGGTTGATATAGGCCTATGTCTTATCTTTGGACAGTATTGTAATTTAAAAAAAAAAATAATGTTTCGGAGTTAATTATGTTAATGAAAGGGGAAAACAGGATTTAAACTTATTTTTAGACAACAAATCCTCTGCAGGTGCGAATTCAATAATACATAAAGAATGGAAAAAAAATACATGACTGGACTGAGAAGATCTCAGGTTCGATTACAAAGATACAAAACATACATAGTTATGACAAATACATACCGATTGAATTAAACTATACATCTACGATATAAAAGCAGTAAAAAATATATGTTTTCAATACTATCAATAGGCAAATTCATTCACACATCTGAACATTCATTTACGGAATAAAAGCAGTGCTGCAACAGTTATGCTTTCATTAACCTCTTAAATTCTCCTTTTTGTTCTTCCATTTCAATATATTGAGGAAGTTTATTATATAATATGGTACCCATAAATGCTGGATTCCTTTCGTATAACTTTGTGCAATGCTATTTTGCTGGGGATTTTATCCTTACGCCTGGTATTATATTTATGGGTTGATGGTGTGTTAAATAAATCAATATTGCTTTTAACAAAGAGCAACATTCGAAATATGTAAAGCGAGGGTAAAGGCAAAATTTTAAGTTCCTGGTTTTATGTTTACCGTCCCGTTCAGCAGCGAGGCTATACCAGACGTGGACCTATAGTTTTAACGTCGGATCCGAACCCATGAACTCCTGTCGGGAATCAAACCCAGATTTCTCACGCCAAAGGCGCGTACGCTAACGACTTAGCCAAGAGAAAGGTCAATCCCGGGTTCGAGTTCCGATCCAATCATGAACTTTTTTTTTCATTTTTTGTGTATTGAATTCACACCAACCTACAGAGGATGTGGTGTGTAAAAATAAGTTTAAAATCGGTTGTTTCCTTTTTTTCATTCATATAATGATAATACAACTGTTAGCTGTGTTCTGAATATAGACACTAGATTTGTTCAAGCGCAGCAGCTAGGTTGTGGCAGAAGATACGTGGTCTTGAGTGGAAGGTCACCCGGAGAGTGGGAGAGTGTATAGCTGATCTGGGAGCGAGCTGAGTAGCGTAGTGGTTAACTCATCGGCATGGTACACAGAAGATCCTAGCTTCTAGTCTCGGTCCAGTCTTACATTTTTTTTCACTCTTGGTATATGTTAATTTTCGCCTATATCTCATTAACTACGTATACTGTGTACGTCGTCTTGTAAATGTCATAATGAAATTCTTAATTACTGTGTACTTCAGTTTACAGCTGGTGCAGTTAATGTACGCCATCATCTTTTAGGTTTAGAAAAATACCTACGTTCCCCTAAGCTGTAAAAAAAATATTTTTTTAAGATACGGTACATTTGTAAACTTTACATACGTGAGTGGGCGGGTCTTTCCCCACCACTCCACATAATCCCCATTGAGATTCAGGCATTTGTCTTACCGTTGCACCGATTTGTCTAAATCCTTCGCAAAAAAAATCAGGGCTCTGGCTATTTAGTCTATTCTCACATTTCGCTTCACTTCTTCATCATCACCAATTGACATGAGACCAAGTCTCTTATGTCGAACCTGAACTCTTCCATCAGGGAAACACAATACGATATAAGCGACCTGGTCTCTTCTTCTTGACTATAACGCCCAGCCTACTCAGCACGCGAAACAAGACACAAAATTGAAAAAAATAAGGTAGGAATGACTGGCTCACTCTTCATACAGCTTCAGTTTAGCGCCGAAGTTACTTCCATCTTTTTCCGGTGTTAATGTCTGCATTACAAGGTGAACGTTTCGAAACACACGAAGAAGTGAAGCAGAATGCAAAAAGAGTGCGAAATAGCCAGAGCCCTGATTTTTTTGCAAAGGGTTTGGATAAAGTGGTGACACGGTGAGACAAATGCTTGAATCTCAATGGAGATTATATGGAGAAGTGAGGAAGGACCCACCTACACTGTATGCATAATTTGCAAATATATATCTTAAAAAATAAATATTGTATAGCTTAGAGAAACTTCTATATTGAACGACCCACGTTTTTCTTTCTCGATTTTCTCGAAACCTACGCATGAGGATTTACTCACCTATATCTTTTTGTTCAACTTAATGAGATGTATAGATTGGCGAATGTTTCATCTTTGGCCAAATTTTTTCCCCATTGCAAAATGTCCGTTCTTTTATTCTCATATAGTACACGCACCGTGCAATTGAAAGTGGATGTGTTAGAACATTTCTAGTATAAGAATGACATTTTAAAAATACAATATACTAAGAACACTGATTAAGTGTACCTCTAAAGACACGATAAGTATGCATCAACCCCTGTAAACGGAAAAATAAAATGAAATATTTCAGTTTTACGTCTCACGGTATGCCGGCTAGACCAAAAGAGACGGTGGTTAAGAGAAATGAATGTAATAGTAAAATGAATAAAGTGGAAGGAAACGGGAGAACCCCGAGAAAACCCACGCACATGGTGTTTGTCCACCACAAAGTTCACTTGGCGTAAGCTGGGATCGAAACAGAGACCCCTCGCATGAGAGGTGAACGCTCTATCACTAACCCACTGCGGGCCCCGTCTGAAAATCGAGATATTGACTTATCTTCATAAGTATCTTTGTTCTTAATAGTCCATCCGCCCTTGGATGCAGTACTTTAAATCAGGCTGTAATCTCCCAATTTTCTCTCTAGATTCCTAATATCGGGCGATGAGCGACTCTCATAATAGTTCTATTGTGTTTCTTTCCTTTCTTTAAAATTAACCCGTGGCTGGGGACCATGTCAATCTTAACTTTAGATAAAATTTAAGAGGATATTGTTTTCAATTTGAGTTCAAAAAGAGCCCTCATAGAAACACTAGATTAAGAACATTAATATTTATTATGCTTCATTGTTTATAAAAATGGTTGGGTATTGTATATTAATGTAAAAAGGAAACAACCGGATTTTTTAACACACCAAATCCTCTGTAGGTGCGAATTCAATAATACATAAAAAAAGTGAAAAAGTGTATGACTGGACTGGAACTCGAACCTAGGATTTTCGGCATATCGTTAACGCATCGGTATGGTACGCCGAAAATTCCGGGTTTGAGTCTCGGTCCACTTTCCACTTTTTCACTCTTAAGTATCGTGATTAAGTATTGTTTTCAAAATGTAGTGAAAAATTTAATAAATACCCAAATATGACGTTCTCGCGTTCCACAACAGCGCGAAAATAATTGAAGCTCATATCCGCATCGCGCAGTGCCAATAAGCATTGCCGATACGACTTCCATCAGGCATCTTTGCTGCTGTATTCTTGCAATACCAGAATGTAACTGCTACCTTTCTGCCGAAAAGATGGATGCTACTAACTTTCAGCTAAGCATTCGCCTTTGACTATTTAAATTATAAGCCATGCCATCAACATGAATTGAAAAGTATGACGGTCAATTCAATGGTGCCCACCCCCCTCATGTCCATGACGCACCCCCCCTCAATTGTCTATCCGTAGGTGTTCTTCCATGAAAAAAAAATTTTCGATTAATTTTTAGACCCCCTCAAACATATTTATATAGATTTTTAACCCCCCCAAATATTTCAACGACGCAGTTTGCGTCATAGGCCCCCCTTGTGGGCACCCCTGGTCAATTGCCTACGAGAAAGTTATCATAGACGCTACATCACTAATACACGAATTGGATGACGTTATCAAGGCGCTGAAAAATGTCAAATGTAGGGTAAAGTAAATAAATATGTAAATGTTGTTGGCTAGTTTCCATGCATCCTTTCTTAACTTGTACCTTAGGCGTAATTCGGAACGCTGGAAATATTCTTAAAATTCGGGATGTCGTGCATAATTCGAGATAAGTGGCAACCCTACCACTTAGCAGTCGAAATTCTCGACCCATTGCAGACTATGACGACATTGCCTGGCGAAATATTACTGGCATGTTCTACTTCGGTGAGACGTTGGCAATCACCTCGGGGATTCAAAGGTTATGACGGAGAAGCAACGCAACTTTACGGTAGACTTATCGGGAATGCTTACACGGCCAACAGTGGCGGCCTAATAATCATGCGAATGCAAGCTTCTATTGCCTTGGAATTCTCGTGAAAGTACAATTCAGTACGTCAAGTCTGTATGATAAGTAAATGTATTTCTGCCATCATAAACTATCTATCTGTTTATAGATATATATACATACTAGCCTTCAGCTAGCTGAGGCCTCCGACCCCAGCCCCCCGTCTTTGCTCGGCCTACGGTCTCATACCTCTTACTCTACAAATCTACGGAATTTTACATTTATTTTCCTATTTCAGCTATCTAAAAGATAAGATTTTGTAGCCCAAGAAAACGCCCATTTAAATAGCATGGGGATTTCTTCATCCCCCTTTAAACCCCTTAAAAACTAAAAATATTCACTTTTGGCAATTTTCCTGTGAGTTAGTCCCGGAAAACTACAATCATACCAAATTTCATCATTCTAATCCTGCCGAAAGTGCCTAAACATTTTGGGGTGTACAAGATGTCCCATATAAGTTAAATGGGAAAGATTTTTCAGTTCCCCATAAACCTAATCTACAGTTGGAAATTTTTGTTTCTGAAGATTTACTGAGGAAATGCTAATGAAAACGTACAAGCATACCGAATTTCAAGTTTTTATTCAAATTCTAAGTACCAAAAATATGAGATTATAGATTTTAAAAAAGTCCATTTAAATAACATGGAGAATTTCTTCATCCCTCCTTTAGACCCCCTAAAAATTAAAAATATTCACTTTTGGCAATTTTTCTGTCAGTTAGTCTCAATCATGCCAAATCTCATCATTGTATCCTTACAGGAAGTGCCCAATAATTTTAGGGTGTAGATGTCCCATATAAATAACATGGGAAAGATTTTTCAGTTGCCTATAAAACCACTCTAAAGTTTGAAATTGTTACTATTGGTGATTTACTTAGGTAATGATAACGAAGACGTACAAGCATACCGAATTTCAAGTTGTTATTTCATTTCCAAGTACCTAAAATATGAGATTATAGGTCCAAAGAAACACCCATTTAAATAACATGGAGAATTTTTTCATTCCCCCTTTAGATACCCTCTAAAACTTAAAAAAGGAATTCACTTTCGGCAATTTTTCTGTTGGTTAGTCCTGAAAAGCTACAATCATGCCAAATTTCAATTTTCCACGTCAACTGGAAGTACCCTTTTATTTTAGGTCAGTTCATGTAGTTTTGTATATAGTTATGATGTGGGGGACATAATATTTCTGTTTCTATTTTAAACCCTAAATACTGTGTTCTTTGCGTAGTATTATAGTAGAGACCTGCACGGGCCGGCTTGGGCAGGCCGACTCTATTATTTCTTTAGGCCGGGCCGGGCTTGAACGGGCCGACACTGATTTCTCTTCAGGTCGGGCCGGGCTTGGGCCAAAAATTTTAAAAAACCTATCGGGCCGGGCTGGGCTCGGTCCGAAAATCTCCAAAACTTTTCGGGTTCGGGCCGGGCCTAGTTACATTCGGGCTGGATTGGGCTCGGGCCGAAAAATTCGGCCCGTGCAGGTCTCTATATTATAGATTAACTTAAGTCTTCAATTCACGGTAAGTCAACATCATATTTCTATTTCTGTTTTACAGATGTCCAGTGTCCACGAGGAGCAGTATATTCTCAATGTGGACCTGCTTGTCCGCTGACCTGTACCTCCCCCTCTCAGAGCACATGTAGGAAGCCTTGTCGAGCAGGCTGCCACTGCAAAGCGGGACTTGTTAAACATGGAGGGAAGTGCATTAAACCGGCGCAGTGCCCTAAGAAGCACTAGAAACATTTATTTTTCCCCCCTCTCCAATGACTTAAATGTTCTTTTTTTGTGACAGTATTTTTTTTCTCAGTGTGGTGTTGCCACATTTTGCATTTGTGCTGGTGATGTGCAGATAAGAAGAATTTGAGCTGGTTCTCAAGATTATAATATCTGGGAGGATTTAGTGAATTTTGTGGGGGAATTCTTTTTCTCGGAACAAAAAGAAAAAAAATGTATAAGCTTTACGAGTATGAAAAGAAAGAAAAAACAGAAAAATGTGATAAACATTGTCGTGCAAGAGAGAAAAGTAAGGAAAACATGTGTGTTGCGTGTGTATCTGTTTAATGTTTTTGTTTGTGTCTGTGTGTATGCGCGAATAAATGAGAAGTTACGTAAATACAAGGAAGAATATGAGTGTTAGGACACTTAGTCTCTGAAAAAACATATGTGTTTTTGTGCATTGTCCGCGTATCGTACGTAGTTTATATATTGCTACATTAGCTTCGATGTTCATTATCATTTTCATACAGTTTATCTATACATATTCACAGTTTAATTTATGTAGAAATACAAATCATTTCTAAGTTCATCGCTAGTACTACTACTACTATTATTTTTTACTTCTTTTCCCTTCTTTTCATTGTAAAAAAAAAAAAATGACACTGTGGCTTTTAAACAGCGTGAATTTCTCACAAAAATATAATTAACCCTTTCTGTATGATGTATCATTAATGACATATATTCTAGTGTTATCTACTTTTATTGTTAACCTTAATATGATAAGGTAAAAGTTTAATTCCATGCCAATCATATGAATACTTTATCTCGTGATTTTACAATTCTTATTTTATGTCAATCATAAGATCAATTATTTTGTGTTTATGCAAGTCTACTTTTATGTGAATCAGATTAATTTATTGTGGTTTTGCAAATGTTAACTCCATGTCAATCACAAGACTAGTTCATCTTGTGTTTTTGCAAGTGTTAACTCCATGTCAATCACAAAACTAGTTTATCTTATATTCTTGTGTTTTTTGCAAGGCTTATTTCATATGAATCACAAGACTGACTCATTTTGCCTTCTTAGTCAAAAGTAAACAAACAAAGCGTGATGAAAATTGAAGAACGGTATGACTTGGTCATTTTGATGCTTTTGATCAAAACTTTGGTTTTGAGTTATATGGAGAAACACTGTCTAAAAATGCTTATGAAAATGCGGATAGCTGGGAAATGATTGGTGTTGGTTCTAGACCATTTTTATCCACATCTTGAAAAACTTCTGATAAAAAGAAAGAGAAAATTCGTTGTTAATGCATAAGCACACATATATGATAGAAATCTTAATTTTAAAAGAATTAACTCCAAAATCAAAATGTTTATTTAAATAATTTTAAATATTATTACTGTAAAACAACTTTTACAAAAATAGATGTCATCTTAAAATCATGCAGTAAAGGGTTAAAGAAAAAAATAATTACTTCAGTTAGAGACAAGCTGAAATTTGCACTATCACTAATCCTGAATTATGCAATTGCTTTGTTTAGTTAATAACTTTTAAGAAAATAAATGAATGACTCGGGGAAACATAATGGTATGTTAATTTTTCTAACTTTCGAGTAAACTAGAAAACAAGATTGGCCATTCCCATGCAATTCAATGCAATGACACATACCAAACAAACATCTCCTATCATTAACAGGTATATTTCCGAAATTAAACTACCTACATAGTTCAATCCCAACCCATTTCATCTAATGACTCTATTTAACCGGAAGTAGCGCTTAGCCGCTCAAATATCCTTTCTTTTTGTTCATATGTCTCAGTTTTCAACGAAAAAGTGCATTATAAGATTAATTGTTAGTATACGATACACTTACATGTAGTTTTCCTAATATTACGTATTATGAACTGGTGTGGAAATACCAAACTAATAACATCTCATTTATATGTTTCCTTTAGCATAAATTAATCTTTAGAGACGAACGTGGCATGTAAACACACAGCCGATCTTTTCATTGAAGACGAGTGTGGTATATAAACACAAAATCTGGACCAGTGTGATATATCAACACAAAATCCGGACGGAGACGACGAGTGTTATATACAGGGTGTTACAAAAGTGTGTAACTATTTTGGGAACAGATTGCTTACATCAAAATAAGAAAAAAAGTTCATAAGGACCTGTGCTCAACAGTGGTTAATTTCGGAGTTATAGGGTACCGAAAATGTGAAACAAGTGAGTGGAAGTTCATAACTCCACCACTATGGGACCTATCGTAGTCGGGTCAGGACATCACTATGCACTTCCGATCAAGTTCATATGAACTTCTTTTCTTATTATGATGTAAGGAATCTATTCTCAAAATATTGTATCAATTTTCTTGTAATACCCTGTATAAACAAAATCCAAACGGAGAGAACGAATGTGATGTACGAACACAAAATCCGGAAAGAGAAGACGAATATGGTTCAAAATCTCTTTTCCGGTTTTAATTTGTCAAACAAGTTATTCAAATCATAGCCTTGGATAGCTTTTAGGGCGTCCATTATTTCCGTCTCTGAAGAAAGACTAATAACCGTCTCTAAAGGGTTAATATAAGATATTGCGAAATTTACGCATTTGTTGAAAGTGCTACAGTGTTCATTTAACGTACAGAAATATCCTTTTAACTTTTTTTTTTCTTCATCGAAGGATCTCATTATCAATGCATTTATAGCGTAATAGCATTAGAGTAGGACCTGAAACATCCAAGCAGGGTGCAAATTAAAGTTAGCTAGAAAATAAGTGAATTTTTAAAAAGAAAACGTACTATGATGATCAGTTACAGATAAAATAGTTAAAGAATCCTTGTTAAGATAAATAAAAAACAGAACTTTTAACAACTGTTAATGCATAAAAAATTACGAAGTAGTATTAATGGTAAAATTTTAAAATATTTTGTGTTATTGCTCTTATTCCATCAGTTCAAAATTGGTAATTGGCTTAAATTTTGTAAGTTATTTTTGGAAGGGGATTTAAAGTGTACCGAGAATTTTGAGGCACTACTTTACCAATACTTTCCATGCTACATCTTCAAGAATAAAACACATCAATTACTACTTCACCAATTCTCTCCATGCTGCATCATAAAGAATAAAATACATCAATTACTACTTCATCAGTTCTCTCGACGCTACGTCTTAAAGAATAAAACACATCAATTACTACTTGACCAATTCTCTCCATGTTACATCTTAAAGAATAAAACACATCAATTACTACTTGACCAATTCTCCCTATACTACATCATAAAGAATAAAACACATCAATTACTACTTGACCAATTCTCTCCATACTACATCTTAAAGAATAAAACACATCAATTACTACTTCACCAATTCTCTCCATACTACATCTTAAAGAATAAAACACATCAATTACTATTTTTAAGATTTACGCAAAACCAATAGATGATTTTGAGATTAGATGAAATATTTCCTTTAATTTGCAATTTTTGTAAGATATTAGAAATACAATACGTAATGCTTTTCATATATTTAAGTAACTTCATATTAATTTACTTATGAAAAAAAACCTGCATCAATAATTTACTAAGTAAATAGAAATGTACTTACAATTTCGTCATAAAATATAAGAAACCAGAATTCAAAATTTCCACAATGTAATCTGCAAGCATTTATCAAGTGAAATTAAGCGTATAATTTTGTAAACGATAGGAGTATTGTATTTTGTAAATCTAAGATTATGGAAAAAAATCAACCAAATATTTGAAACAATATTATTCATCTCGAAGCGTACAGTGGTAATATTATCACATAGTGAAAAGGAAGAAGTGTTGATATTTAAGGACATGATTACTATTTAAGGATATGATTACTATTTAAGGATAATGGAAGAAGTCTTGCTTGTGTAATGAATAGCAATTCAAAAGTTACTGTATTCAACATACTTACTTTAAATCATGTTTTAGACCATTTTTGAAATATTAAAGAAGAGACTTTGAATATTAACTAATTTATCGAAGTACACGATCAAAATAAAATATTTGAACCTCTATTCTGATGTTAATGTCAAATGTTCAGTGATTAGTATAAAATACAGAAAATGCAACAATATATGTATATCACTACGGCAAGTAAAGTTTCTTATTATGTACAGAGGAAGCAAAATTAGAGAGCAGTAAAGAGGTTGCGAATCATCTAAGTAGGTATCACTTGCATGTCTGATAGCCACTTTTCTCTTTTTCTCCCTACTATGTATTCTCCCAATCTGATAAAATATTTAGCGAAAGTGCTTATAGTTTACGTTTTTTGTTAACGTATACAGGGTGTTACAAAAGTTTGGCACAATATTTTTGGGAATTTATTCCTTACATCAAAATAAGAAAAGTTCATACCTACCTGTGATCGGAAGTGCATAGTTTCGTAGTTATAAAGTGCTGAAAACGTGAAAAAATGAACTTTAGAGGGCCATAGTTCCACTACTATAGGACCAATCGTCGTCGGGCCAAGACATCACTGAGGAACTAGTATATGAAGTATCCAAATATCCATCTTTCAGAAACTCAGGTACTTGTGCAATCATTTTTTGAGAGGCTGTTTGGGAATACTTGATCACCGACCACCTACTTCTCTAAAAATTGGTGTGCTAGCACTAAAACATTCTTAAACATAGATATTTGGATAGTTCACATATCAGTTTCTCAGTGATGTCTTGACCCGACTACGATAGGTCCCATAGTAGTGGAGCTATGAACTTTTAAATTTAACTTGTTTCCCGTTTTCTGCGCTCTACAACTCCGAAACTATCCACTTTTGAGCACAAGTCCATATGAACATTTTTTTCTTATTTTTATGTGAAGAATCTGTTCCCAAAATATTGTGACACTCTATATTTGCACTATTTTCTGGTAACTAATACATTATATATTAAGGAACTCGAAATACTGTACTGATCAATATAGTTTAACGGATTCACGCTTCATTCGTAAGTTATAAATTTAACAAAAGCGTAAACAGAATTCGCTAATTGATAAGGCTACTTAATTTGCATCCTGCTGCCAGAGATAAAGGTCAAAGGTGTGTGTAGTTGTTCCTAATGTAATACGTGGAAGATAAATCCTCGTCCGTTATAAGAAATAAATAATATATTTTTTTTCTGTCATAAATATTAAGGTAGAGCCCAAATGTGTAGATGTTCTTTTACTAGATGTATATATATGTCTAATATCACGAATATTTCTTTAATATTGGCGCTTGCATGACAAACGTGCATAAGTGTCAAAATTAAGATATTCCATTTACAAACTTCTTATGTTTTTAGGAGACAAAACGGCATCTTTCTATGCTTCAATTTTTTTTTCTTCAGAAATTTAGTTTTTTTTTTAAATTTTGAAATCATTTATTCTCACAGAAAAAAATATATTTAATTTGCCCTCCATTTTTTTTCAAACTATGTTCCTTCGTCATATAAGCAACAATATATATATATAATGTTTTGTTTAAGTTTTTACTGTAAATACTTTGTGTTTCCAAAGACGACTATAACTAACAGCTTTGTATATTAGTTAAAAAAAAAAGAAACATATCATTTTTGAAAAATATCTGGTGAAGTGATATGTAGAAAAAAAGTGTAATTTCCTAAGTGGTAAAATGATAACCACAAGAAAGTGCAAGGAATATAATTCTATTACCAAATAAACACTCAATGATTTATCTTATTAAGTAAAAACACACTTATAGATCTTTAAATTGTAATAAAAAACTTTTAAAGAGTTTTATTAAACTTACAAAATACATACGATAGTATTTATGTCATGTTCTTCAGCATTGATTTTGCACAAGGATTAAGTACAAGGTGGATCATACCTTCATTACCTTGTTTGTTGTACAAGGTGGATTACACCTTCATTACCTTGTTTGTTGCATCTGTTGAATATGCTTGAAATTTGAAGTTTTGTGTAATCTGTTTTTGTACTACAATGGCGTAGCTTCAATTTTAGAACATTCTGGAAAAAATAATCTCATAGACGTCTACAAAAAGGATTAATTTTAAATTATATATTCAGTAATCCATCACGTATTCAAGAAGAGAAATAATGAATACGAATTTATAAGATAGTTGCCCAGTTCCAAAACGACTCTTGTCCATTTACAGCAAATCCCAGAAAACTTAGAAAAAATGTAGGATCTGTATGTTTTGTGAAACTGCGATTACTTCAGTGTGTGCATGTGATAAACTTGAACATCATCAGATATTTCCAGTTCTACAAAACGGATCGATCCTACAGTTTTTCCTCGGTTTTCTTGGATTTGATATAAAAGGACAAGAACCGTTTTAGAACTGGACGAATCTAGTAAAATGCTAATTACCTGTTTCTAGCCAAATCCTTATTCCTTGGATATTTACAAATGTAAAAATTTTCATATGCATATTTATTTGTAACGTATCCATATGCACGTGCGTAATAGATCTCTGAAATTTTCCGAACTAGTTCGAGAAAATTTACCGCCCCCAAAAATTTTCCGCCCTAGGCCATGGTCCATGTTTAAAGATATAACCCTGGACGTATTACAAGAATTGCATTTATTATTAAGATGATATTTGTTTTTATCGTAAACTAACGAAAATTGCTGGAGAAAATAGTGTCATATAATAAAGGAAGTAATAATGAACACAATGTTGAACAGACAATCACCATGTATCTTATATAAAGTGTTCATAATCAAAGGTATATGTGCTCACTAACAATTTTTGAATATGACATGAAAAATGTAATGTTGTTTTAAAAAAAAGCCTTTCATTTTTGTAATAGCGCCAGCGCCATTTATGCTTGTAAGATAGTTGAAATTAATTTCATTTCTCAGTAAGAATAATAACCTTTAGTTTACGATCTTTTATGTATCCTCCATGTCAATGTGAAAATTATTTTTAAAAAATGTAATAAAATGATTCAAAAAATGACAAATATGTAATAAGGCTAGAAGAAAAAGTACAAGAATAAATTCCTATTCTACTCTTTGGTGATTTTTAAACTGAAATTTACTAAACATTTGTAAACTGATAATTTGAAAATTCCTGTCAAAAGATTCAAGTATATTGAATAATACCATAGTTTATTGCCAAAATTCAAGTATATTGTAATATTCCATCGTTTATTCTCATCGTAATAATCCATAGTTTACTCTTCAAACATTTAAGTGTATTGTAATAATTTTTTGTTTATTGTATAAAAATCAATCATATTGTAATGGTTCATAATTTATTGTCAAAAATTCAAGCATATTATAAAAATGCATAATTTATTGTCAAACATTTAAACATATTATAAAAATGCATAATTTATTGTCAAACATTTAAGCATTTTGTAATAAATAATCTAGAGCTATAATAAGCCAGATGGGTGTATGTAAGTGTAGGGAGAAGCTGATATGCTTATGAATCTACAATGATACAGTACATGGGATTTCATATAGATAAATGAAAACTTGTTAAGTTTCTCTCTTAAATAGCTATGTAGCGACTATTTTTTAATTTACTTTCCTGGGATTGTGTGATATATATTCCGAGCATTGAAGTATTCTTATAAAATTCGTTGTGTAGGCATAGTTGATTGTAAAACCTGAATATATAGGTAGAGTCTACGCTAGTTTATCATCAACAGCTTGTACTGTCTTTGCTAGGACTCATAATTGATAAAATGCATTACTTTGAAGTATAAATTTTTCATACTTTTAGTATGCTATATCTATGAAACTTTAATTACGAATGTTTTTTATTAAGTTTTCCTTGTTTTGAAATTTATCACTCTGTGGTACACTTCAGACTTTTTTTTTAAAGAACATTTGGGGATCTATATGTATCGATATAGTTTCAAAAGTTTAAAATCTTCCAATACCTAGCTTTACTTTTGCAAAAATACGTTGTGCAAGTACGGTTCAGTAACATTTACTAGTGTTCATTTCCCAAACTGCTTTAGTTACGGTTACCGTTTTTGAAGTACGGCGCTTCAGAAACTACATTTTTGCAATTTAAGGAAAACTGTATTTGCCACTATATCTTGTTGATTTCTTTACTGGATAATTATTTCAGTACCGATGTGATACCTTTGCCAGATCCAAGTAGTTGTAAAAATACTTGTTGAAGTAGTTGTAGTTCTTCGTTACAAATTCCTGTAAGTAATATGTAAATTCAAATTCAAGGATCGTCCCTACAACTGTAAGTTTTGTATGTATTCCTGTCTGAGCGGATTCATATCATTATATACAAATCTTGCACTAAAACTGAAAGTTGATCAAGAAACATTCTGATTCGTAAATATACATAAAATATATTTTTCAAAAAATACTGTACACAGTTACAACTATTCCAGTTTGCACAGACAAAAATATCGGCGTGATATTGAAATAATTGTCCAATATAAAAATTAACAAGGCATAGTGATGAGTACCGTTTTCCTTTTAATTGATAGAGAGTGCGCCATTTGCAAATTTTGATATATTACTTTCGACAAAACTCTCAAAGGACACGTTTTTGTCTTACATATCTATTGGAAATTATTTTGTTTTGTTGTACAAGGATTCATAGCTCGGAAGTTTGGCAGTGTTATTTGTTTTTAGACTATATTTTCTTAACCGTTTATAAATACAACGCTCACACTAATGAGCAACAAGTGATATATTTTCATAACACACAGAGTAAAAAAGTGCCTGACTGAACCGGGACTCGAGCACGGGACATCCGGTATAACCTGTAGCCGTTAACGCATTCGCACGGTATGCCGGAGGCCCTGGGTTCGAGTCCCGGTCTAGTCAAACATTTTTTTACTCTTTGTGCGATATTAAATTCGCACATATAGAAAATCTGGTGTGTAAAAAATCGATTGTTTCCTTCTTCCATTATGGTGAAAGTGCAAAACATCGCATCTCCACTTTTTGTGTAACTTTAGATTTTGGTTGCATTCAATTCCCCACATTTGAATCTACGTGTGTGTAAAAGCTCGTAAACGAAAACCCAATTTAAAAAAAAAACGTGAAAGAAGTAACTTTTAAAAACCTCGAATCGCATTTCTTGTGGTAAAAACAGAACGGTTTTATTGCTGTCCTGGAAAGTTTGGTATTAATGAGTTACGAGGTTTTGCACTTTCGCCATCGAAACTCACAACCGTCATAAGGTGCTCAGTATATGGACAC
Organism: Thermobia domestica; assembly: GCF_964235325.1. Classification (NCBI taxonomy): domain Eukaryota; kingdom Metazoa; phylum Arthropoda; class Insecta; order Zygentoma; family Lepismatidae; genus Thermobia; species Thermobia domestica. The sequence goes on along the minus strand of NC_137471.1, from coordinate 23,309,198 downwards.
AGGATTGTCCAGTCACAACAACACGTAGTCCGAGATGAGAGCACCGACCTCGAGAGTGAGTGACTGTTCTGGGAAGTGAACTGGGTGGTGTAGTGGTTATCACATCGGCACAGTATACCGGAGATCCTGGCTTCGATTCTCGGTCCAGTCAGTCATTTTTTTCAATCTTTGTGTGTTATAGAATTCACACCTATAGAGGATCTGGTGTGTAAAAAAAAAAATCGGTTGCTCCTTTCTTTCATTAGTACATTTCATTAGTATATTAGTATGATTTATTTTAAATAAAACTCTCCATCTCATTTATTTGTGTTAATAAATTAGAACTACACATTAATATTACATTTCCCTGGATAATACTAAATAAATGCACCATTATTGCACTGTATGTGAAGGTATATACAATGTTTTAGATTTGTTTTCTTATACATGAATGAGGAGATATTTTCTACGTAAAAAAAAGGTGACTTTGCTTTTATTGTGTGTGTGTGTGTGTGTATTATGTATGTGTGTAAATACTTCATAAAATATGGCTTAAAGACTGTTTATTGAATTTTAACATCGTATTTTCATATTCTTTAAATTACTGTCAAATAAATGAATAAATAACCGAAAGAAACAGTGAGTCTTTTTAAGTTGGCCATCTGTTTAATTTGGTCGAGTACTTAATGAACCGTATAGATAAAACCATATGTAATTACTCTTACTATAAGTACTTGCCGTTACTAAACGTTTAATAATTGAAGCACGCAACGTAACGTTTTGTTTGGGAAACAAGTTTTGCTAAACGTTTCATTAGCTAAACTTTTTCCGTAACATTTAATCAACAAAATTTTTTCGCGAAACATTGTACCAGCTATTGTTTTTTCCGAAACGTTTAATTAACGCTCGCTTTAATTAACGCTAGACGACGCTCTCTATACGACATTTCTATCAACTATTTGACGTCTACGTACATATTACTACTCAAACAATGTTGTTTATCTTATTTCTGACTTTGATATTGCTTAACAATGATAAAATTATCGACAACACTGACTATTTGAGATTATATCAGTTTTGTGTACTGAAAGTCTACATTGTACAACTTTGGTATTATACTAAGTTGGCCTCGGTTATTATTGGTTACAATCTGAAGCTCTTGTACAACTTTGGTATTATACTAAGTTGGCCTAGGTTATTATTGGTTACAATCTGAAGCTCTTGTACAACTTTGGTATTATACTAAGTTGGCCTCGGTTATTATTGGTTACAATCTGAAGCTCTTGTACAACTTTGGTATTATACTAAGTTGGCCTCGGTTATTATTGGTTACAATCTGAAGCTCTTGTACAACTTTGGTATTATACTAAGTTGGCCTCGGTTATTATTGGTTACAATCTGAAGCTCTTACGAATTAAACGTCTAAATATTTCTAATCCCTTGTCTACAATCGTTTAATGAACTAAATTTATCACTAATCGTTCAAACATTTACATGCAATTTAACATTTTGCAAAACTTTTTCTAACATAAAATTATTTTTAAGTGTTTGTTTTAAACTATAGAACAGTGAGTAGTAGGTATTTCTGATTGAACTTGAAAACTACCTAGATCCTTCTTCTTTTCTTCGAATTCGATCGATTTATTTTGTTTCTTTTTTAATATGTTACTAGTTGAACCTGCGCTCTCTGCACAGCGCATCATTCACATATGAGCATGAATCTCCTTGTAATTCCTCACAACATCTGTACATGTCCCTATACAGACAAGTTAAGGTCGTCTTGATAACAATCGGCAAGGGGTATAATAAAGAGGAGATTTTTTTTCGATTATTTTTTCAATATCTCGCATCATTTGGAAGATTTGAGCCTACTTCTGGTTGGAGCTTCAAATTCATGTATGATCAGTGTTTTCTTTCTTTTTGTATGCAGTATGTAATAAGCAAACACATTACATACTCAATTAATTATAATGTCAGTGATATATGGTGTTCACTGGTAAAAAGACTTCAAACAATAAAGATTCATCTTAGACTGGAAAAATGGTTATCTTTCGTTTTTCATTATCATTTGGCCACGAAACAAAGGCCGGAGAGATATGCTAACCCCGCATACATATGTGTGGTGTTGGAATGCATAACTCGTAGGATATGATACTCTATCATTTTAATATATAGATGATGATTGTTTTGACATCATGTATCCTTTTTCTCCTGCAAGAAGTTGTTGTGTAACATATTTAAATAAAATTTTATCAGTCGTTAAGTATTCTTTTCTGTATTTGTAAAACAATACTTCCGCATATTCATTTCTCATTGCATCCAAGTTACCAACAACGAATTAACGCTTGATAACCATCTCCTCTTTCAATATCCATAATATTGATGACTCTCTGGTCATAGAGAAGGCATTATCTTCTATAGTACGCCCATATTAATGAAAGCCATTGTGAAAAAAATACCAATATATTTGTAATTATTCCCTTTATGATTATCTTCTAAATCTATTTCTTGTTTTGCTTTCTGATCCTTTTTGTTTCTTTTAATTTCTTTAGTTTTAATTCACGTAACAAGATTCCTTGCATCTAAATTTCCTCCAGGCTCCAGATACTACATACTTAATCAAAGAGAAAAAAAGAAAATTTTAAACAGTTCTTTTTTTTAAAAAAAAAAAAATATAAATAAATTGTTACAATTTGAGATTTTAATATAATGCTTCTCAGAAAATAAAACTACGGAACGATTAAAGTTTCGTTGGATTTTGTTATCAGTTTATAATTACAAAATGGCTGATTGTCAGTAGTGGTAGTAGTTCTGCAGTTGCTATGACACTAGCGCCATCTTTGGCAATAAATTCTATAAAATATTGAATATCTGTGCATCAATGTTAAATACCTTTTGTTGTCTGTATCATCTGTGGCATATGTGATGTTCAATACATAATACTTAACATTGAAAATACTATAATTGAATTATATCAATTTATAAGTACTTAAAAGCTACGTTACATTGTTAGAAAGTTACGTTTTAAGTATTAAAAAGTTATGTTACGTTGTTAGAAAGTTACGTTTTAAGTATTAAAAAGTTACGTTACGTTTTCAGTACTAAAAGTTACGTTACGCGGTTAAAAAGTTACATTGTTTATCTCAGTCAACCACAATTAATTGCATAATAAATGGCCAACAAATATTTTCTGTTACATGTGACTTAATGATACATGACTTTTTCTTTTTGGTTACTGAAGAGTGGCTAAATTTAAAACAGATGAACAACTTAAGAGCCTGCCTTACTAAAAATAATACAAAATTTACAATTCTTCTTTTGCTTGTTTTTTCATAAGTGAAAGGAAATAATGAAATGCAACTTACCACAATCATAGATAATGTTATTCTACAACAAAAAATATGAACCTGAAGAATTTTCAGTGTTGTTATCCGTAGAAATTACAGTGTTGCCAGAATAACGTTTCTCCCAAAATCTAAGTTACGGCAGCGACTAGGGGAACGAACTCTACTGCATTTGATTACGTATCATGTTGTTTTGGTATCCTGTGAACTACTTTCTAAATAATATTATTATTTAATTTTAATAACTCTATATTAAAACTATTTTGTTTATTACAAACTAAATATAACTATTATTTAAAAAGTAGTTCACAGGATTCCTAGACAACACGATACGTAATCAAATGCAATTGAGTTCGTTCCTCTAGTCGCTGCCTCAACTTAGATTTTCGGGGAAATGCTATTCTGGCAACACTGAAAATTTTTGAGGTTCATATTTTCTGTTGTAGAATAACATTATCTATGATTGTGGTAAGTTGCATTTCATTATCTCCTTTCACTTATGAATAAACAGGCAAAAGGAAAAAGGTAAATTTTGTGTAATTATCCTTTTAGTATAATTTAGTATTCAGACTCTTAAGTAATCTTAATGCGTCTTTTATTTATTTATTTATTTATTTATTTCAGTAATTTGAAGAATATGTATACAATTAAAATTCAAGAAGAAAGCCTTTGAAATTGTTGTCTTCTTCTCGTTTTGTCGTTTAATATTTCCAAAGTATGTGTGATTGTAGACGTTTTATTTAATGCAAAAAGTAATGCAAATGATACACCTAATAATACAAAAAAAATATGAGCATAGTTGTAAGAATTTCTCTACAGCGCGCGTCATTTTACCTCTTTTATAATTATTATTATTATTATTATTTATTTACACATTTTTGTTTCCTTGTAGTTGGATGTTATTTTCCATATGGTTGAAAATAATCCGTTGAAAATTAGAATGTTTTTTTGTAATAAAGAAACCTTTTGTACTATTCATTTTATCGTGTTAATAGTAATATTACTTTTGAAACAACGAGCTATTTCAACCATATAAATTACCGTGCTGCAATAAATCGAATATACTATAGAAATATTGTGGTGTTTTATTTTTAATTTTATTTTTAAGATTTCCAAACTATGCTTTAGATAAACGGGCGCAGTTAGGAGGATGAGTCTGTCCATCTGTCTATTTTCAGTTTCCTGACGGGTATCAAAGAAAAACGCTATTAAAGAAAATTGATTGATTGATTGATTGAAATAGTTTCAAAATCCAAAGAATATGTTCTGCGTCGAACGGGAATTACGAATGTTGGGAAACAACAGGAATGTAACCAGGTGGAATCTCTCTTTTTTTTTTATCGTGGAAATTTCTTCGGTTGTCAAAGATATCAGCCAATAAAAATTACAAGTATGTTGGCACTTGTAAGGATAATTCAAATTGACAAAAAATTGGTTACTTACCAATAAATCCTTCCATGGGGAAAATAAACACTCTTCACATGTTTTGGAACACCAAGCTAGTTCCGTTTTCAGTAGTGAGATAACAAGGATAAAAATGGTTGAAAGAAATATGGTATGGGAAAGGGAATACATACCGCAAAATAAATATAATGTAAGAGATTTGTTACCAAGAAACCACGAGCAGAGCACAGTGCGAAAGAATGAGCAGACTTGAAGGAAACATGATGTCCGTGTTACGTCATTAGTGCTAGATCTAAAATATACATCAAAGGTAAGTAACCAGATTTTATCAATGTTGCCAAAATCCAGATTTAAAGACAGTTTATATTTATGAATAAAGAATGATTCTTTAATCTCCCGTTGTTTCTTTGTTTTTGCTGAACTTATCACATTAACTTGCTTTATATTATTTGTATGTTGTTTTAGGTTATTGAAGTGATAATCTATTCTTGTGACTTTTTTGAGTGTCTATTATGTTCTTTAATTCGAGCGTTAATATTGCGTTTCGTTTGACCTATATACGAGGGACCACATTCACATTGAGCACGATAAATTCCTGACTTATTTAGTGCATCAACAGAATAACTTTTAAAGCTGGTAAGATGTTTTTTATAAACTTTTTGGAGGGATACTGGAAGCAGATATGTTATACTTTGTAAGAATATGTTGAATTTTTGTCGATAATCGTGGAAAATAAGAAATTCCCATCCAAGTTTTTGCTTGGTTTGGGAATAACTGTTTTAGGGGCTTGCACCGATTTGCGTGTTCGATTAAACAACTTTTGTAAGGTATGTAACTTACAGCCGTTTTTCGTTCTGTTTTTATATAAAAACTGTATTTCATCATTGAGATCACTTGGACGATCACAAATTAATAATGCCCTACGAAAGAAATTCTTCCAAATATTAGCCTTTTACAGTGGCGGATAGGCTGACTGTTGAAGTATGTAAGTAGTACCTGCAGTCAAGGGCGCCCATGTTGTGGTTTCCAGGGGGGGGGGCAAATATAAGCAAGGTTTCAAATATAGTTTCAAATTTTGCTATAACTAATGTAAAAATTCTATTGGGCTTTCGATATTCCGAAGTACGATTTTCTCTTAGGGGGGGGGGGGACGATCACCCCACCTTGTCCCCCCTGACGGGCGCCCTTGCCTGCAGTAGGATGGTAACTGTAATGATCACTATTGTTTAACGTCAAGACTATTTTTTAGAACATATTTGTAAATGCTAATGCCATTTTACATGCATCCATAGATATGTATATATGTATCCGTCCATACCATTGGAACTTAGTCCAATTGTACACAATCTCCAGCAATAGTATACAATCTTGATTATTACAAAATGGCGCATTTGCCTATGAAACTCATTCTTTATTGCAATTACTTGAGTTTTTTATTTATTTTTTTAACAACCAATGTATTTCAATTTGAAAATCATTACTAGAGACCGGATGTTTAGGCACTAAAAACCTGGAAAATAGGCAGGCAAATAGGCACTAAAAATTTTAAAAAATAGGCAGTAAAATATGCACTAAAATGTAACTCGAAATAATGAAGATAAATGCTCAATACCATTAAGAAATAGATTCAAGTCATATATAATGTTTAAAGAATATAGAAATATACTTGTTTGTTATTAATTTCTTTTATTGTATATATAAAAACGAGGCTTGTTATGAATTCCATATATACTGGGTGAACCTGAAAGATGTGCACATACTTCGGGAGGTAATTCGTGACATGAAAAGAAGACAAAAAGTTCTTTTGCATGTTATGGAATTCCGCGTCGTGAACGAGTGACAGGTGGACCAACTTGGAATCGGAAATCGAATCCTGACAATTGGAACGACACATAAAAGTGTGCACATACTTCGGGAGGTGATTCTTGACATTCAAAAGGACGTTTTGTCTTCTTTTCATGCTACGAATCACCTCCCAAAGTATGTGCACATCTATCTGTTCCGTCCCAATTGTCAGAATTCGATTTTCAATTCCAAGTTGGCACTACTGTCACTCGTACACGACACGGAATTCGATAAAATACAAGAGGACTTTTTGTCTTCTTTTGATATAATTAATCACCTCCCTCCCATCACCCCCATCATTTATATATATTATTAATTAATATATATAAGTTCACCTTGTATATATAGCTATATATATTGTAACGTACCATGTGCCTGTGTTTTTAAACACATAATACACCTATATATGTGTGCATTATTTATTTTATATAAATTATATATTTTCCCAATGAAGGATTATTTTGAAGAAAATGCATAGAATAGGCAACATTAGACACTAAAGCAATTATTTAGGCAGTAAAGGTCAAAATAGGCAAAATAGGCAAAATAAAATTGGCTTAAATCGAAACTATAATCCCCCATATAAACTTTAAAACTTCATTTTTGATCATATCTTTAATATTAAAGAATAGGCATTTTGCCTAACATCCGGTCTCTAATCATTACTTTTCCCAGAATGATGTCCTAGCCATGGGCAACACACCCTCCCCGATATTGTCCAATATTATCGGACAAGAAGGATATGGTTCCATCATTGAAACTTGTATTTTACAGCAAGATACATTTAAGTATATTAGATACTAGCATCAATTACTCGCTTTGCTGGGGTAAATTAAGAAAAAATAGTAATATCTTCCGTTAGTCAGTCTCATTTTACTATTACTAAAGGGCTCTTTGATATAGGTCATGTTCGATTATTTTTATATATCCCTCTCCCTTTCTCATGTTCCGGGACACGGCATCGGAAGTGTCATTGTTCATCTCAGCGACACCGAAAATTATGAATTCGACACTGATATTGGTCATTTCGATTATTTTTATAAATACCCTCCCTTCCCCAAGTTGCGGAGCTGAATTTGGATTTAAATTGTATCAGATGTGTCACTGTTCATCTCAGTGACCCCGAAAACTATGGATTTGACACTAATATCGGTCATTTCCGATCAATTTTAAATGTCTCTCATCTCTCCTATCTTTAAGTTACAACGTCACAGTGTGATATGACAAAAAACACCTCAGGTTGTAAATTTGATCGAGATCGGTCCGGTGGTTCAAGAATTATTAAGTTTTATTTATTTTCTATATCTCCCCTCCTACCCCTCCCCTAAGTTCTACCGTCAAAGTGAGATGATAAAAAACACCTCAGGCCCGGACCTCATCTATGTTAAAAATTTGATCGAGGTTGATGGTTTACTTCAAGAGTTACTAAGTTTTATTTATTCTTTAACTCTTCCCTTCCTCCTCCCCTAACTTCTATCGTCAAAGTGAATAGATAAGTACCATACCAGGCCCAAACCTCATCTATGTTGAAAATTTGATCGAGGTCGGTCGGGTGATTCAAGAGTGAAGAAGTCACAAATATAGTCACTTTCATTTTTATTTTTTATTTTTTTTTTACATATATCTTCTTCCCTCCCCTACGTTGCACCGTCAAAGTTAAATGACAAAAATCATCCCACGTCCGAACGTCATCTATGTTGAAAATATGGTCGAGATCGGTTGAGTTGTTCAAGAGTTAAGTTTTACTTCTTTTTATATATAAATATACCTCTCCCTTCCCCCTCCCCTAGGTTCTATTGTCAAAGTGAAAATATTAAAAAAAATAGTTTCCAAGACCGAACCTCATCTATGTTGAAAATTTGACAGATATCGGTCGGTTGGTTCAAGAGTTATTAAGTTTTATTTATTTCTTTTAGATCTCTTCTTTCCCCTTCCCCTCCTCTAAGTCCTACCGTAAAAATGATATGATAAAAACCACCCCAGGAACGAAGATCATCTATGTTGAAAATTTGGTTAAGGTTGATTGGGTGGTTTAAGCATGATGAAATCACAAAGCCAGTCACTTTTATTTTTTAATTTTTTTAAATATATATCTACCCTCCCCCTCCCTTATGTTGCACCATAAACGTGAAATGACGAAAACATCCCAGCCCCGAACCTTATCTATGTTGAAAGTTTGATCGAGATCGGTCGGGTGGTTCAAGAGTTATTAAGTTTTATTCATTTTCATATATTTCCCCTCCTTCTCTCCTCCTCTCTAAGGTTCTACCGTCAAGGTGAAATTATAAAAATCTTTCCAGTCTTGAATCTCATTTATGTTGAAAATTTGATTGAGATCCATCGGGTGGTTCAAGAGTTATTAAATCAGAAACCTAGTCACTTTTATTTTCATTTTTATTGATTTTTATATATCCCCCCTCCTCCGCCTCCCTTACGTTATTCCGTCAAAGTGAAATGATAAAAATCCATCCCAGTCCCGAACCTCATCTATATTGAAAATTTGACCGAGATCGGTCTGGTGGTTCAAGGGTTACTATGTTTTATTTATTTTTTATATCTTCCCCTTCTCCCCCTCCCCTAACTTTTACCATGAAAGTGAATAGCTAGATCGAGATCGGTGGGGCGGTTCAAGTGATTAAAAGTCACAAACATAGTCACTTTCAATTTTATAATAATGTAATTAGTTAAAGCCCTGCAACTGCTCGCACGACCGCATTTCATAACACAATTTAACTTGCACAGTTTTTATATATGTTTCTGTGGGTGAGAGAGCTCTTAACTCTGAAGGGAAAACAAATATGTAAACTTTGGTAACGGAAATGGATTCAGGAGTAGATTCCAGTGCTATTTGATACCTCACATGACCCACTTACCGTTTATTATATTTGACCGCGATTCAAGATGGCGATCATGTACTGGAAGTACTCCCTCATATAGATGCCTTATCCTGGTTTACAATGGCGAAGTCAGATCTACCAAAAGCTTTTTCATTTTTGTGCTAAAAGAGTAGTCTTGGACATTGCCTACTGGATTTCAAGATGGCATCGGTGTAGCAGTTCAACGAAGCATTTGTGCATCGAATGACTATTAGTACGTTACTTAGCAACTCGAACTGAATCTTGTCACTAATTTTCATCAAAATTCAACTCTCACGGTTTATGGACCTTCCTCGTGAGAAAGGTTTGTTGAGATATTCGTAAGGTACAAATAGTGATGTGAGGTGGAAAATTTTCCGCTATATTTTTCCGGAAAATTTTCCGTTCTAAAAAAAAATATCAGTAATCAAGTAACAATTCCTCAGCAATCATAAAATTGGTTGAATTCATGAATAGAAATGTTAAAAATTGAAAGATCGTTTAAAGAATCTGAAAATTTTTATGGCTCAGACAATTTTCAGCACTATGTAGGAACAAGTGAAACAATTTTTCATGAATCGAAATATTTTCTGTCTTATATGGAAAAATTGAAGAACTTTTTATGATTCGGAAAATTTTCATCATTTTGGAGCAAAAAGTAAAACAACTTTTAGTGAATCGGAAAGTTTTATTGCTCTGTAGAAACAAGTGAAAGGAATTTTCATAGTTCGCAAAATTTTCATCACGATGTAGAAACAAGTGGAAGAAACTTTACGTAAGCCGGACAATTTTGAATATTATGTATAGTGATGTTAGGTGGAAAATTTTCCATTATATTTAACTGCACATCAGTGATGAAAATTTTCTGATTCATAAAAACATACTCCACTTATTCCTACATCGTTGTTTAGCCGTGATGTAAGGTGGAAAATTTTCTTCTATATTTTTCCGGAAAAATTTCCGTTTTTAACAAATATCAGTGATCAAGTAACAGTTCCTCAGTATTCAAAAAATTGATTGAAATCATGTATAGAAATGTTAAAAAGTGAAAGATCGTTTAAAGAATCTGAAAATTTTCATGGCTCAGACAACTTTCAGTACTTTGCAGGAACAAGTGAAACAATTTTTCATGAATCGAAAAATTCAGTCCTGTACAGTGATGAAAATTTTCAGGGAAATTTTGAAACGGAAACTTTTCAGATTCATAAAAACATACTCCACTTATTCCTACATAGTTGTTGAGCCGTAAAATTTATTGGTAATAAATATTGTCTTAAAAAGTTTCATGAAGTGAAAATCTAACTATTCTTCATTTCATGAATGTTTCAAAAACTGCAATTCATTCTTCCCTCAGAATCCACCTTTGATCTTACAATATTAGATTTCGTCAATTTAATACGCATAACACGTTTTTCTCATAGCTTTATTACTTTTATAGATTTATGCACTGTAACATTTATAAATACGTGGATATAATATAAAGTGCCTACTGTAAATTTTTGACTACCCAGAATTCGAGTTTAAGTAACTCATGAAAGCAAACACTGATCATTTTCTGGAAATAAAAAAATATTTATTCACAAGAGAAAGTGAAATATAAATAATAAGGAAGCTGTGTGTGTGTGTTTGTATATATATATATATATATATATATATATATATATATATATATATATATATATATATATATATATATATATATATATATATATGTGTGTGTGTGTGTGTGTGTGTGTGTGTGTACTTGTTCTATCGAATCGTCATTATTTTTAATACATTTTTATACACAATAATAGTAGTTCTACAATACAAATATCTGCTTGAAGATGTTGATTATACAAAATTCCAGTTTGTTGATTATACAAAATTATGATTTACGAGTATTAAACACAGTAAAATCATTTTTTCTTATTTTCTGTTACAAAAATAATCTTCATAAGGAACTTTTATGTAGTTATTTCATTACATAGGCAGAGCTACATGTGAAGAAAAAGTGGAATTTTCTGTTTCTGAAATTGATAAATTCACAAGGTTTCTTTTCAATTTCTTGTTACATTTTAAATATTGGATTGGGATATTTGTTCTCTGCGAACTCGATGTATGTTCCCTGCACTTTACACACACACACACACACACACAGAGAGAGAGAGAGAGAGAGAGAGAGAGAGAAAGAGAGAAACACTGTATATTTTTACTTTCCAACTTTCAATATTACAAAACAACAATATTACAAAATTTTCTGGTTTCCGAAAGCTAATTGGAAAAATGATAATTTGTTGCTGTCTAACTTCCCTCTACAGGAATTGAATTTTATAGCTGAATGTGCAGTTAAATATAGTGGAAAATTTTAAACCTAACATCACTATACATAATATCCCAAATTGTCCGGATTATGCAAAGTTTTTTCACTTGTTTCTACATCGTGATGAAAATTTTCCGATTCATGAAAATTCCTTTCACTTACTTCTACAGAGCAATAAAACTTTCCGATTCACTAAAAGTTGTTTTACTTTTTGCTTCAAAATGAAAATTTTCCGACTCATAAAAAGTTCTTCAATTTTTCCATACAAGACAGAAAATACTTCGATTCATGAAAAATTGTTTCACTTGTTCCTACATAGTACTGAAAATTATCTGAGCCATGAAAATTTTCAGATTCTTTAAACGATCTTTCAATTTTTAACATTTCTATACATGAATTAAATCAATTTTATGAGTACTGAGGGATTGTTACTTGATCACTGATATTTGTTAAGAACGGAAAATTTTCCGGAAAAATATAGAAGAAAATTTTCCACTTTACATCACGGCTAAAGAACGATGTAGGAATAAGTAGAGTATTTTTTTATGAATTGAAAAATTTTCTGGAAAATTTTCCGTTTCAAAATTTTCCGGAAAATTTTCATCACTGGGCACAAAAGATTTCTACTTCAAGTTACGTCAATGATGCTAACAAGATAAGTAGAAGTTCCCTCGCACCGGTCTAAATTTTCCCTTATTCCTTAAAATAATCCCACACTCCGAAAATCGATTTAAAAAATCTTTAGCCCTACACGAAGTTTCACTGTACGTTCATAAAAATAAACCACTGTTCGTCATTCATGTGATTTTCTCCAATATTTCTTTTCACTACTTTTCTTTGTAACGAAAATAAATGATTAACTTAAGGTTGTTAAATAAAATAAGGACATGCGTACTGCCGACGCAGTAAACTACCATATACTATTATATTTATGTCCTACTTTTCTCTTGTCAGAATCTGGTCACCCTAATATTAACACCTGGATTAAAGAACATATTACACAATCAAAAAGTCACAAGAAGAAGTTCTCGTCGATTATTTAAAGATGTTGGTATTTTACCATTACAAAGTTGATATTTATGTAATATATTCTAGCTCAACTCTGAATGTACCATTACAAAGTTGATATTTATGTAATATATTCTAGCTCAACTCTGAATGCAGAGCTCGGTGGATTAACAATAGAGCGCTCACCTCTGGTACTAGGAGTCCCTGGTTCAATCCCAGGCTGGAAAAATTTTCTCCCAGTTTCACGTCCCACCATTATGCCAGGTAGGCTAAAGGAGCTTAATGGTAGAATGAAAGAATGGGAGGAAACGGAAGAACCCCGAGAAAACCCACGCTACACGGTGTTTGGCCACCCTAAAGCCCACTTGGCGCGAGCTGGGATCGAACTATGGACCCCATGTACCAGAGGTGAACGTTCTGCCACTGAGCTAACGTGGCCTCAATCCGAGGCTAAAGCTTATGACGATGGACAGTATCGTACGCATGGTTTTTCTCAAGGTTTTCTCATTTCCTCTTGCACTCTTATTATTCCACCAATTGTTTCACTGTAAATTCACCTTAATTAATGAACCATCTTCTTTAGCCTAAAAAGCATAACTGTAGAACGTAAAATAAGAAGTTTAATTTCATTTCTGAACGGTGAAGTATTTCGCATTAAATAAATATATAAAGACACATATAACAGATTAGTTTCACGTTATTTAGCATGGAAGCAACATGTATCAGAAACGTGTAACATATAGGGCAAGGAATTATATAACACAATGTCCACTATAATGAAATCTCTCTCTCTCTCTCTCTCGCATATATATATATATATATATATATATATATATATATATATATATAGAGAGAGAGAGAGAGAGAGAGAGAGAGATAAATGAAAGTTACTATGTTTGTGACTTAATAACTCTTGAACCACTCAACGGATCTTGATTAAATTTTCAACATAGACGAGGTTCGAGCCTGGGATGGTTCTTGTCCTTTCACTTTGACGGTGCAACTTAGGGGAAAAGGAGTATATATATAAATGATCAAAAATGACTGATATTAGGGCCGAATCCAAAGTTTTCTGGGTCGCTCAGATGAACAGTGACACTTCCGATGCCGTTTAAATCCAAATTCAGCCCTTTATGTCGAAAATGAAATGTATTCTCCCCGTGCAAAGGACGAGCATTCTGCTAGTAAATAAATAAAAGCAAGAAAAAATATCTTGAATTTAAGAAATTTAAGATATCTTCTAAAGAACTCTTTTTATATTCTTGATAAATTTTGCAATTTTGTCTGTAGTAACGTGTAATTATACTTATGACTTGATAAATATAACATCACGCTATGATCTAAGTATACAATAAATTAAACTGAAATTAATTACTTAACATAGTGCTTGGGAGGATACCTCCTTCGGTACGCCACTGAAAAAGAATACTGCTCCTTAAGCTCTTATTTTATTGCAGTTCCTGCCCATCAATTCTGTAAGAGCAACACTCATTCATCAAAGTGTTGCTATTTTCTTAAAAAAAATGCATGAAGCACGTGATATTTTATGAGAAATAGAACTTCGTGCGAATAGCGATTGCATTATCTCAAAGCATTCATCAACTTTCAATTATTCAAATTCACCCATAGTGTTTCCAAAAAGGAGAAGGAAACCAAAAGGATTATTTAATAGTACTGTGATGCCCTTCTGAAAAAATACCGCGAATTATGTTGAAGCGCAATCTGATCTTCATTTATTTTGTTTGAACACTGTGTTCCTATCAGAAAATATCGACCTTGTCACTCCATGACCTACTCAACAACTGGAAGGAACCTGTCACGCATAGTGGACATTTTTTGCTTTTTTTTTGTTGCACTTGATCGGCCTTGAGAATTCTTTTGTCTCGTAATAACACTGCTTGATTCACAATATGATAAGTAATTTTTTTTAACTACATGATAAGTGAAATGAAACTCTGAAACAAAAAAGGAAAAGGAAAATGAGAAACAAAAAGGAAATAATAAAATAAAATTGAATTACTTTGCATCAATGCTCGTATCAGAAGAAAATAAATCAAAAAAGAAAGACTCAATGTTTTTTGGTTTATTTTTCATATTTTACAGTTACTTTCACTATAATCTTGAAATGACGGAAGTAATTACCACTCGTATATGAAATACGGCGCCAATAATGGCAATCTGAAAAGAATTAGAAGAACAGGAGTTACTTAAATTATTTTCTCTTTTGCTTGTAACTGTAAGGTCGCTTGTCTGAAACCAGGAATACATAGAGAGATGATATAGCACCCTAACAGTTCTTTTTTTTTTTTTGCCTACAGATGTCGCTATGCGTGTTCTTTTTTAAAAAATTCTTAGTTGATGTCATAATGTTAGTGTGTTAACGTGTTTCCCTTGAATTACACTTTTAGTTGGTTTTTCAGAGATTATGTTTACATTGGGGTTTTCTGGCACCCCATTAGGGTGGCCACATGTCCTTTTTTTGGCCGGACAGTCCGGCTTTTGAAGATCCTGTCCCGAGTCCGGCTTAGTAGTCTAGCCGGATGCCCCCATTTGTCCCGCTTTTCAATTGTTTCATTCTGAATTCAAGGTGTTTCAAGAAATAGCAGCCTCAGATATGTTCAAGAACTGTACAACTGTTCAAGAAAGGTATTTAAAACTTTTCAAACATGCGAAAACACCAAGTGAAAAAGATTTTGAGAATTTGAAGAAAGTCGGTTCACATAGGTATTCTTTCCATACAAAGTAGTAATGCTTACTGCGAAAGGGTATTTTCATTAATGAATGCTGTTTGGACAAAAGAATGCAACCGACTTAATATATCCACAGTTAAGTCCGAACTTCAAGTTTGTTTCAACTTTGAAGGAAAAAGTAAGAATGGAATGTGGAGGGACATATTTAAAGAATTCTTGCAGAACAAGCGTCTATTCAAAGCCGCTCGAGGAGCAGACAAGTATCAATGAGGTGAGAATTTTCACATGTAAATGTAGCTTTCCCAGTTTGCTTGAGCCAAAGATGCCTAAACGGAATTAATGAATTGAATTGCTATATGTAAGAAAAAGGTTTACAAATTCATAAAGTCCGGCTTTCCAAGTCCATGCGTCCGGCCTTTTAATCACTGCCTTCTGGCCCCCTACACCCCACTTGTGTGTTGTTAGGTTTCTTTTTTATTTGAAGTTTTGTAACAAGAACGGTTTGTTTTATTATTATTATTATTATTATTATTATTATTATTATTATTATTATTATTATTATTATTATTTGTAAATTGTAATTTAGTAACAATCTTATTTATCTTCAAACAGAATTGATATAAAACATTTCCGCTAAATTTAGTCATAGAAATATGGAGTAAGTAGCTGGGGTTCATCTGCACCTCATCTGTGTATTAAGAGGTACAAAAATTATCTGTGTATACCAGGGTTAATACATTATATAAATCGTAACTACGGAGCTTCACATATGAGTAGCTCGACGGAAAACAATGCTAACGTCACATTTCTTAACTCTCGAGTAAATGGAAAACTAAAGTTCAACCTTCCCACGCAATGAAATGCAATAACACATACCAAACAAGCTTTCTCTGCAATCTGTAGATACTTTTTCCGAAATTAAACTACCTACATACTAGTCTGTGAGCCAATCTCAACCCATTTCACCTAATAATTCAATTTCACTGAAAGTGGTGCTTATTGTTATGTTCCCCGAGTTGGTCATAAAAGGATTAGTCAAAACTCCGTGATAGGGTGCTAAAAAATAATAATAATAAAAAAGTACTAGTATTCCAACTATCCCTCCACCTTGACAACACGCTTTCTTCCATTATGATAAGTGTTGTCAGTTTTGAAACAACAAATTTCCCGTCCGAAGCCAATGACATTTCTCGATTAAGTTGCAAAGAGCCTATCCAGTTTGTCACAAGGCCCAGACTGCGCCACGTGATCAGGTCAAAAGTCATGTTACGTCCTAAATCTAGTCTGGAGATTCCAAATCCAGATGTGAGATATTTCAAGCACATATCCTCCGCTTGGGGCGGCCTGGGTACTTCGAAGAAGATGAATATATAGTTTATCATTATTAGTCTATTGATTTTACTCGAACAACTTGACTTTTGACAATGTTCTGTCCATATTTACCTTACGTGCTATACATCATTTTTAAGCACTTCATTATGTCTTTGCAATAAGCTTTCGATATTAGCCATCTCCTTATTATAGTTTTTGAGGTATGTGGACAACTTCATTTTTTCCACTGGTTCTCTATTGAGTTTAATGTTCATATTTCGCTTTTTTTCTTTTTCTTTTTTTTTAAACTATGTTCCATCCATTTTAGGATAATTTGCTTTAAAAATATAAAATCTACATAGTCTGTTCTATACTTAAGCTGAATTTCAGCCATCTCTCGCAAAGTTTGTTCATACCATTGGGCAACCGGATAAATCCTTTCTCGGCCAACTAAAAGAGATATTTCTTCTGGTCATTTGAAACTTAGCGGTGACACATTTATGTGCGTTGTCAAAACGATAAATGATTTCCCCCCACTTGCTTCAGAAACGACAATCTATCCCACGAGTATAAAAGAAAAAGACATAACAGAGTAAATGGATCTATTGTTTATCCAAGGTCATTTTGCAACAGAAGTTCATAGTATCAGCTCCTTCCATCTATTTCTATTTTGATCTACTCTCTTCCTTCTTTGTAAAATTGGTTGAAACCCTGTTTAGAGAGATGCAAGGTAAGTCAACCTTGAAGTGGAGGATTTTTTTTGGGGGGAGGGGTATATGCACGAGAAATCGAATGACTGAAAGAAAGACAGACAGAAAGAGTGAAAAACGAGCTGGAGAAAGTTAAGAATGTCATAATTTCCCGTTTTTAGTATATTCTAAAGTTCCACGTGTTTCTACACCATTTGCTAGATGTAAACACTCCTCAAACTACAACCACGAAGAAGACATCGTCCACCATCGCCAACATTCGACAAGTGATGAAGATTCAAGTAGTCAGCAAAGTTTTTGCATAAAAGGATATGGACACCACAGAAGACATCAATCTAGTCCGATTGATCAAACCACCAAGTCTCTAAGAAGCTTGGTCATAGAGCACATCTTAACCCCCTCTCTAAAACGTCTGGACATTGAGAGGTACCTGTCCTATACTCTCTAAGACGTCTGGACATTGAAAAATGAAATGAAATCTTTAAGTTTAACGTCCCACGGTTATGCCAGTTAGGCTAAAGGAGACGGTGATAATGAGAAATGAGTGAAATGGTGGAATGAAGAAAGTGGGAGGAAACGGGAGAACCCCGAGAAAACCCACGAGCACGGTCTGGACATTGAGAAGCACCTGTCCTATACTCTCTAAAACGTCTGGACATTGAGAAGCACCTGTCCTATACTCTCTAAGACATCTGGACATTGAGAAGCACCTGTCCTATACTCTCTAAGACGTCTGGACATTGAGAGGCACCTGTCCTATACTCTCTAAGACGTCTGGACATTGAGAAGCACCTGTCCTATACTCTCTAAGACATCTGGACATTAAGAGGTACCTGTCCTATACTCTCTAACAATAAGACATCTGCACATTGAGAAGCACCTGTCCTATACTCTCTAAGACGTCTGGACATTGAGAGGCACCTGTCCTATATTCTCTAAGACATCTGGACATTGAGAAGCACCTGTCCTATACTCTCTAAGACGTCTGGACATTGAGAGGCACCTGTCCTGTACATGCAAATCAAGACTAACTTCTAGGCACTTTAAGGCTCTTAATTGTACAGTATTTTGTAAATTTGAGTTTATTTTTTTAAACTCAGATATTTGTTATGACAACATTTCCGTGTCGGGCTGCCAATTTATTACATCGGTCTAAATGTGTGATAGGTGTTTGTTTTAGATTTACTTATTTTAATGCAATAAAATAATTACTTGGTTAATAGTTTTGTTGAGTCAAAAGATCCAATATATTTCAATCAAAATTTTTCTTGTACTCCTTATATCTAGAGAACTATATAGTGTAGCCAAACCCAAACTGTCACTTAACTCAGTATGATGTGCTTATTTCGTAGAAAATACGAAAACTCGATTTCGGGGCCGTTCAAAAATTTTTTGGCTCTAATCCAAGATCCAATATATTTCGATCAAAAATTTTCTTGTACGCCTTATATCTGGAGCTCGAGAACTACATATATTGTAGTCAGACCCAAAATGTCAGTTAACTCAGTATGATGTGCTTATTCCTATAAAGTACGAAAACTTGATTTAAGGGCTGTCCAAAAAGTTTGTGGCCCCTGATCCAAGATCGAATATATTTCGATCAAAAATTTTCTTGTACGCCTTATATCTGGAGCTCGAGAACTACATATACTGTAGCCAAACGCAAAATATCAGTTAACTCAGTATGATATGCTTATTCCGTAGAAAGGACGGAAACTCGATTTAGAGACCGTTCAAAAATTTTGTGGACCCTGATTCAAAAACTAATTATTAGCCAAGATCGCAGTTTTTGATCCATTTTTTTATAATTCCTAAAATTCTTGTTATAATCTACATCTTAAAATTCTTCATATTATTTAGGTATCTAGCACTCATATTTAAGTATTTAGGTAGTACTTCATACGTAGCGTAAATAACAAAACAACTAAATAAATTTTCATAAACGTTTAATGATGTTTCACAAAGTACAAGGCTTGCACATTTCATATAATTATGTTTTTTTTTTTTGCCGTTTTATATATATATATTTCTTTAGTTTTTTTTTTTGTTTACTCCCAATAAAAATTAGCCATTACTGACTTACCTTGTTAAAACAGGTAAACCATACTAATATTGGCTTTGCAAACTCATCTCAAAGAAAATGCCACTAAAGTTACAAACTTTGTTTCCTCTTCTTTTTTTCAAAGTTCTTGTACAATTTTTCTTACTTTTTTTGGTACTTACAGTATTTTTTTTTACAACCTTTCTTTGCTTTTTCTTTGTGCTTAAAATGTGTCAAAATAAAAATTTTTTCTACAATCAAAATATCTATTTTACTAACACAAAGATATTTTCTTTTTTTTTAAATGTAATATTTATCAAATATATTTTTATCACTTAAAAATTGTCATTCGTATTGCATTGTACTCTATTATGTCTGAATCTACACTATGAGGCTATCAACGTCAGCTGTTGCACTATAATAAAATCTCATCCATTTTATGTTGAAAACTGCAAAATAAATAGTTTATAAGTTTTCAAAATTTTTTAAACAATACATACATAATTATGTAACTTTAAAAAAAAGAACGATTACAGAAAATATCTAAAAAAATCTAAAAGTTCTTAGCACAACAGTTATGCAGGACCGTATAGGTAGTTTCTATTGGTTCAGATGCATAGCATATTTTTTTTTAGCGTATTTCACACTAAAAAAAGACGTTTATTTCAATTATAATAAGATCTTCAGTTGAATCGACAACTATTATAGTTTTTCAATTGACTAAGTGCTAGATTCAGAACGATACAAGAGAAAACTTACCGGTATCGGTATTCAGTAGATTAGTTGCTTCATAGCAAGTGTTTGTGAATTACTTCCATCAAACAATGATGGTAAAAATTAAGCTTTTATCGTATGAAACATATGGAAGAAACTTTACTTAATATTATAATTTTTGTTTACAGGCATTATGGTATTAGGTAAGTTTCCTTACCTTAGTTTGAAGTGTTACAAGTTTAATTTTTAGGAACGTGACTACCCTCAAGAACCGACATTGTTGATGAGCTTTCCAAACTATAAATACTGAAAGGAAAACATACTTACTTTCGTATATTGATGTGTTTCTTTATTTGTTCTACTCTAATGATGTTCCCTTGTACAGTATTTAATACAGCATCCTTATTTCAAATCAGTTATCAGAATTCAGTGCTGATGAGTTCTCAGAGAACTAGTGTCTGTAGTGTTATATTTAAAACAAAATTAGTGCTTTCATATTATCAACAGACAAATAGATACAAAACTGCAATCATAAATTTGATTTTAATAGTTTATCTTTTTCTATGTTTTAAATCTCTACAGTAAATGGAAATAAAATTTTATTTAATCAATGTCTTGTAAACACAATTAGTTTTAAATAATATTTGATCATATTTTGTGTGTAAGAAGACAAGAAATCATTTCAGTTTGCAAAAAGGACGTTCAAGGACTAATTCTGTCAAACTGTACAAGGGAAAATTTGTCACTGTTCAGTTCTAATATATATATATATATATATATATATATATATGAGGCGCCCATTTCGCTAACCGTCACGTCCATTTCGCTTAGTTTCGAGTAATCTCGCAGAACGTGCAGTGAATCTCCATATACACGCGTACTAAGTCCCATATTTGAACTAGTTTTTTAGTATGAGATATTAAGCTTTTATACAAAATTCTGTTTCCATAGAATTCCTTTAGATCAAACATATAACAATAGATATATATAACTTAATTTTGGTTAAAAATGGGTTTGGTGGCTTTTGATACTAGACGCCTCATATATAAATTTACTATTAAATAACAAGGAGACAAACTTTCGTAAATTTAAAAGTTTGAATGTATATATGTATTTGATTCTGGTAGTTTTCTCTTGTACAGTAATTCTCAACTATTACTTATTTTGTATTCTTGAGATAGGACAACTGCATGATAATAATCTTTTAGCTCGTATCGTTTATTAGCAAGTATTCTTCTGATAGTATTACCTATTTTAATGATACCAGGAATGGAGAAACCGTAAAGCTGTAATAGATACGAGAACAATAGCTGTCAATAGTATTTAAAATTACTGATTCAAATAAGAAAAAAAAATGAGACTTTCTTTGAACTATGGTTCTAGTTTAGTCTAGCACTAAAAAGAATATTCAGTACTGACATTTATGCCCTAATATAGAACATCTTTTTTTTTTTCTTTCACAACGAAAATACACTGTACAAAGACTCCCATGACTTTTAAATGTATTTAATAGGAATACAATTATACGTTTTTTTTTTCTTTTCATTAAAGTGTAGAGAAATGCATTGAGACACCATATATATAGCATATATATATATATATAACTAGACAGTAATAGAATTTTTGTTAATGGGAACTAACAGTGTATATGGTACCATTATTATTTTGAGACACAACACATCCACATGCACACATGTGCATTTTCCTTTCGAACAACACACAAGAACAGGATATTATAGTAAAAGCAAAATAGTTATTTCGTTTGGTTTAGAGCAGATTGTTCAAACACACACACACACATGCATTTTATCATTTTTTTTATCAGAACATCAAAATGGTAGTATAAATGTAACGACGACATATGTGCGCTAAGATTATCAAAATATGGATTTAACACGTACGGTAGTTAAGCCATGTTTCACAGCAACACTTAAAAATTATGTTTGTTAAAAATCTTTTGGAATTTATCACCACAAGTAGACCGCCAAGTGTTCTCACAGAATTAGTTTGTCAAGTTTATGGATGGGTTAACTAGATTATACATTTTTGGTTTGGAAATCCTGTTCTGACCTTTCGTGAATAATTCTCTTGTTAAGAGAGATGAATCCACATTACAATCAAGTTATTATTATAGAATAATTACCTCCATATTAGAAAATAATAATAATTAATAATAAAAATCACATTTCCCCCCTTTAAAAAAAAATATCCAAATCTGACCATAGCAAAAATTACATTAATAACCTTTGCCATAATTCTGGCAATGTGCCATGAAGGAGATTGCTAAAGCACATGACACATTGTCAAAACTATAACACAAGATTATTAATATAAGGTTTTTTTTTCTTTTTTTGATCATGTCTTGATCCTTTAGCTATTAGTTCTGTATTTTTCTTTGAAACTAGGGAGTGGAAAACTTGAATTTCTTCACAGATGCACTCTTTCTTTAGGTGCCTGAGGAACAGCAGTACTAGTCGAATAAAACCCTTCGTAAGTGCAGCAAAACAACTCTTCATAAGAACGCTGCAATAATTTGATAATTACAGTAAGGATGAGTCATATCTCAACGAAAAAAAAGGTGTTTTGATAGGTTTGAAACGTTAGAATTCAAATATCGTTGTATTAAATATTATTAAAATATTTCCGCATTGAAATAATACGAGGAATGATCAAAAACGGTTACAAAGTCTATTATGACTTATGTGTGAGACATAACTGGAAGATTAACACACCTGACGATAGAGGGCACTCAAAAATATTCCTCGATGTAATCACAGTTTTTGTTCAACCGCTTCTATCGTAACGGCAGATAAAGTTTTCTATACCATTTACATAGAAATTCACGTCAAGTTCTCGTAGCCACCGTGAGACAGTGGTTTTGACATAATTTCATGCCAGCTATTTTTTTTAGCTTTAGAACAGGGAAAAGGTAAAAGTCACTGGTGCTAGGTCAGGGCTGTAGAAGGGGTGCTCTAGTCGTTCCAAGCATAACGTCAGTGGTTGCAGTACTAGGTATACCGCTGTATCCAAGGTTATCATTAACAGTAATAGTCTGTCTTTCTTTCTTTAAAGGCACGACACCACTTTCCTACATGTTGCTTTGAAATTTACCCCTCCCCGTATACCCCCCCCCACTGACCTCACTTCTACTCTTTTGCCGAATTTTCCAGACAGGGCATTATTTTTAATGCCCGCTTCTCGGGTATACATGATCAGAAACTGAGGTCTTCAAACCTGCATCAAGACAGACATGTTATTAATTGTTGCAAATAAATTTTCGTTACGTTACAGTCAGTAACATAAAAGTTTACTCATTTTTTGATCATTCCTAGTATCATTAATATCAGACGCTTAAAGGGGGGGTTTAGTTATTTAAAACAATATTCATACTGTTTTTAAAAAAAGGCGTTGTTGATGCCAGTTTAGTAACGAAACATCTCTGAGCACTCAAGAGTAAAAATTCATGTGTTCGAAATCTCCATCGGTTGCTCTCAATATTACTAAGTCAGTTTTTTTAGTGTACTTTAAAGTTAAGAATAGTCTTTTCGGAAGTTAAGAATAGTCTTTTCGGAAGTTAAGAATAGGACAGAATATATAAGTAAAATAATGCAGTTTAATTGGAACCAGATGTTAGCCAATAATAATAATAATAATAATAATAATAATAATAATAATAATAATAATAATAATAATAATAAAAAACACTAAGATCTTATAGTGATTGAGGTAATATGATATATGTGATTTTTTTGTTAGCTTTTTAATCTTTTGTTTTCTCACCTTATTCAATCTACTTACTTTTTCTTCTTTACTTTATTATTTCAGATGATGGTAACCGCTGTTGGGCGAAATATAGTAAAAATTTTTTTAAAAAAAAGTTTACTTTGGAACAGAGTGATAGTAACTAATCACCATTATTCATGACAGACTTTCAATTTTTACTATTTTTGTATGTCAAATAAGGTTTTTCGTTTCTTCTATGACATTTCTTCGCTACTTTAAGTTTTCATAAATGAGTAGTTTTTGAAGATACATAGTATATAACCTAGGCATGTTTCTTCACTGTAAATCAAGATGACAGTTTCCCTTCTGCTGGAATATTTTGATGTTTTACTCTTTAAGTATTACAATAATTTAACTTATCAAGAAAGAAAAAAAATACCTTAGTATTATTTATAACAAGATCTTATAGATTTTTTCTTAAAAGCAAAGAATTAATCTGTAATCTCCTTTATCAAAATTATTTTTTTTTAGTATTTTATTGTTTAGTAATTAAAAATATTCTACGTGTATCTCTAATTTTTATTTCCTTTTATTCCTGTCTCCTTTTCATCTGATTCAACTAGCGTACCCTTCCTGGTTTATCCTCTAATTTCTGATAACGGCTACTATTGTTCCCCGAAATACTATTATAAGTACGGGGGCTGTCCAGAAATTAACAGGCGTTTTGAAATGAAAAAAAAAGTAACAGCATAAACAAACCAAATTGTATTATATACATTTGAAAGGCACACTTTTAAGCTGTTTTTCCACATAATCGCCATGCAAATTAAGGCGTTTATTATACCGTGACACAAAATTTTGAATACCGTCTCGGTAGAAATCTGTCGCCTGCGATTTCAACCACTGGCTTACACCGGCATGCAATTCGGCGTCAGTTGAGGCGCATGATTGAAAACAATTGCCGGGAAAAACTTAGCACGAAGGTGTTGTTTTTTTCTCAAGACAACGCACGTCTACACACGGCCAAGCGACTATCTGTGAGCAATTGGATAGTTTTGGATGGGAGTCGTTCGATCACCCACCATACAGCCCGGATTTGACACGGACCGACTACCACCTCTTCCCAGCGTTGAGGATATGGCTCTCTACACAACACTTTGATACTGACGCCGAACTGCATGCCGGTGTAAACCAGTTGTTGTAATCGCAAGCGGCAGATTTCTACCGCGACGGTATTGAAAAACTTGAACCACGGTATGATAAGCGCCTTAATTTACATGGCGATTATGTGGAAAAACAGCTTAAGAATGTACCTTTCAAATGTATATAATACAATTTGGTTTGTTCATTCTGCGACTTCTTTTTTTTTATTTCAAAACGCCTGTTACATTCTGGACAGCCCTCGCATTATTATTAAATCTTTACACTACATATAATGGAAATAGTATCTGGAATATGTTCGTATGGGAGAAAGATACCTTTTAGTTTAGGTATTCTGCGAGAACACTCGGAAATTCGAATAAAGATTCGAGTACTTATTGATGATTGTAAGGGAAAAAATCAGAATGTTTGTTATATATATAGAGAGAGAGATAGAGACCTTTATTTCCATGGCATATGTGATAAGTAACTAGCAGATTCCCGAGAGACTTCAAAATGCTCTGCAATTTTTTTTTCAGTAACCATTAATTAACGCGGACGGACACCTGGCGTCACTTTTCAAAATATTGAAATTTGTAAACTTCATGTATTTATATATGTATAATATATATATATATATATCAATGCTAGAAAAGTCTTTCGGCACTTTACAGACTTTTTTCTGTAACTGTGTTAACATTTTTTTTTCTTGTTTACAGTTATCACCCATCAAGAAAATCATTATATTACTTGACACCAGCTAAGCACATATAGCAAATTTTTAGATCTACATTTTATTTCTATGGCTATAAATTTCTAAATTCTAAATTGTATTTCAACACAAAACTCTCAGTAAATTTTAAAACACTATATAAAGAAGTATGTGTAAGAGTGTACTTTTCTATTTAAAAAAAATACCGTCAATATTTAATTGCTAATGGAAGAAACACAGATTGATTTGAAATCAAAATATCTTTCCTTAAAAAAAAAATGAAAAATAATTTTTTTAACATTAACAATACAAGATCCATGTTTTTCTATTACTATTATTATTTTAAGTACAGTAAGACCTATTAAGTTGGACATACCTCATAAGTTAGCCACCCGCTTAGTTTGGCCTTGTATAATTTATGTAACATGTACTTATATATACTAATATTACACTGTAAGTTGGATAACTTACACAGGTTTTACTGTACAAACTTGGCACTTTTTTTGCTTTCTAAAGTTTTCACATTATTATACCATATAGTCTATATAACGTATTTTTCAAATTCATAGTTTGTATAAATTTTATTTATAACCAGAAAGAAGCTATACACCTTCAAAAGAACACAGTTATTAGCTGCTTAGCTATATCTTGACCTATAAGGTGTTTCAGAAGAAACTGTATATATTTTGCTGTTGATTATATTGATTTGGCGCGGGAGCTCCTGTGGTTCGGGTCCCACATTAAGCTGTACGTGTATGCTTCATATAGTTTGCTGCTGAAAGGGGCAGTAAACTCAGGGGCATAAAAGCCTGCTGAAAGGGGCATAAAATCAAAATTGTATTGATTTTATTTTTGAGTAAAGTTCGAATAAATATTTGTCTAATTCTTAATATAGTTGGGGTTACTTTCAACTGGCGCTTAAAAGTGTTATAGAGAACGATAATGATTTGTTTTTTATTCAATTAGCTGTTAAATGATGTGTTATTGGGCAAACCACATCAGACCAATAGTCAGCTCAAAAATGTACGGGGGCCTGGTAAAAGTTAGGAAGGCCAATCCAACCATATTATAGTTCATTTGCAAGCCTACCATGAAAATTTTAGGAGGAGCAGTAAAAGTTTAGGGCCTAAACCCGGCCCCTCGTGGATACGGGCCTAAACCACCTAGGTAGAACTGAACAATGTTTACAAACTGCATTGGAATATTACATTATCAAAACATATACGGTAGTTCCATAGATGACTTCCGAACAAACTGACAAATTGGAGAACTTTTGTTCCTGACTGTATTCTCGGACTCACCATATCTATGAATAATACAAAATCCTCGTACAGTTATCGTAGAAAGTAAATAATAATAACATATGTAATCTGTATATCCAATAACCTATTTTTGTTTCTCAATGACCGTACGTCACACTTGTTCGTACCTTTTCTTTATAACGTGTATAAAAAAGTGATCAAAAATATGGTAATAAAGGTAAAACATTAAAAAATGCCAAATAATTACACGTTCTCTATGAGATGTCTTGTCATGTTTTTCTTTATTCCTATATTTGTAGCCACTTTCTTGTTATTTCTGTCTAAAAACGACGAATAGCCCTAACCCTTTAATTAACAGGCATTGACAGCATTACCATTTAAATATTTAGTTTGTTTTTATGGTTGAACCATGTCTTCCTGATCATGATTTCGTAATTTTTCAATTATTTTTGTACTTTGGTTACAAAATACAGGGTGTTTATTTCAAAGCAACATTGCCATAAAATAGGTCGTATGTGTTGCTACTGAGCAGCATTGCTCTATTATGGCCAAATATCAGAAGAATATTTTCAGTATTTAGGAGCAGTTTAGTTGAAATATCTTCCTACAGAGCAAGAAGCCGTAAATTAAAAATAAATAAATAAATAAATAAATAAAAAAGAACTTTCATGGAGTCCCCTTTTGACGAAGATTAGAAATATCTAAACAAGCGACCCACCAATCATGTTTATGAATATAGTATGAAAGCAATAATGCCAATTAAATTATCACTGAAGTTACAATTCGTGCGAATAACGCAATAGAATGCGATGTTGTTTGTAAGCAACAGTGACAAATAAAGAGTTAAAGTACAAGAAAATTTGCATTTTTGTTTAAATATGAAAACAGTTGTTTCTTTCAATTGTACGAATTTATAGAGCATGTTTAATACTATGTAAATCCCTGAAGTCGAACTTCTAAATGAACTTTCTCGAAATCGAAATTCATTTACATTATTTTCTCGTAGCCTAAAGCGGTATACTCATCCCAGTTCACAAAAATTGTTAGGTCTATCAGAAGTGCCTAGGTCAGTTCCTATATTTTAAATTTCCAGTGGCACAAACCACCCCTTTAATTGGTACCAACAGCGCGCAAACTTTGAACGTGAGCGTTTACGAGCTTAATTTATGCTCAGTTCAAGAAAAGATAAGTCATTCTATGTCTACTATCAATGCACCAAATTTGGAAGTGCTTCTCTTACGCCCAGTTCAACAAAATATAAGTTCCTAAATGCCCACTATCAGTACTCAAAATCTGGAATTGATCGTAAAGTTTCTGCTGTGTTTAGATCAACAGAAGGTAAATGAAGTACGTTAAGAGCCTGACATAACAAAAATAATACAAATTTACCATTTTTCTTTTGCTTGTTTATTCATAAGTGAAAGGAGATAATGAAATGCAACTTACCACCATATTAGATAAGTATGAATCTAAAGAATTTTAAGTGTTGTCATCCGTAGAAATTACAATGTTGCCAGAATAACAATTCCCCCAAAATCTAAGTTAAGGCAGCGACTAGAGGAATGAACTCAACTCCATTTGATCACGCATCATGTTATTTTGGTATCCTGTGAACTCCTTTTTTAAAATAATAGTTGTATTTATTTTGTGATAAACAAACTAGTTTTAATATACAGTTATTAAAATTAAATAATAATGTTATGTAAAAAGTAGTTCAAAGGATTCCAAGACAACATGATACATAATCAAATGCAGTTGAGTTCGTCCTCTAGTCGCTGCCGTAACTAAGATTTTGAGGGAAATGTTATTCTGACAACATTGTAATTTCTATGGATGGCAATTCTAAAAATTCTTCAGATTCATATTTTCTGTTTTAGAATAACATTATATATGATTGTGTAAGTTACATTTCATTATCTGCTTTCATTTATGAAAAACAAGCAAAACAAAAATGGTAAATTTTGTATTAGTTTTAGTATGTCAGGATCTTAACTATGTGATTGAAGTAAGAATATGACACACAGTAACATAATCTTATCTACATTCATTTCTCCATTTCTTCAATTTTCCTGCTGACTTCCACGAAATAAGTGCTGATAACTCTTGACTGTAATGGCATGTAATTATACTAATGACTTGACAAATTCAATACCATGTATATGATCTAAGAATGCAATAAATTCAGACATTGCAAAACTACGCTCAGGAATTGTAACTATCATTTTACTTACAGGTTTCTGTAATTCCTGAATCTTTAGGGTTCCAAGATTTCGACTCTCCTATGGAGTCTTGGTCACAGAGGCTAAAAACAGGAAGAAAAAGAAAGGAAACATCAAGGAATAAAAAGGAACGGTCTTACCAACGGTCTTAATAATATAGCTCTTCCCCTTGGTAAGACCGTTCCTTTTTATTCCTTGATTTTTCTGATCTTTTTCTTCCTGTTTTTAACCTCTGTGACCAAGACTCTACGAGTGAGTCGAAAGCTTAGAACCCTAAAGATTTCAGGAATTAGAGAAACCTGTAAGTAGAGCGATAAATTCAATTGAATGGAAGTTAGATTTGAAAGCATGATAACGAAGAGGAATAAAGATTTATTCAAAAACTCCCCTATTTGTGTTAAATTTTGAAAGGTGCAAAATCCTGGTTTATGAAGCCTTATAGTTTATTACCTTCATAAAGTTTAAAAAGTCATTATACCTGTTTAACAAAGTTCATACACTTCTTCAGATGAAGAGAAAACATCGGAGAAAGAGTTTTTTTTATAGTTTGTCAGGGGACAGTGAAGAGTAAAAGATATATCCCATTTGAATTTGTTTATAATTTCTTTGTTGTTCTTAGAAAACTAGAGCAGCAATCGAAATTTCTGAGTGGCTACGGTAATACTGTTATTTAGTATTTCAGCACATCACTTTCCAAATATGAGCCTCTTGTATTCGTTCTTTCTTGCTAAATAGAACAAATATTTTATTTCTTTCTGAGTTAAAAGTTAAACAATTTTACAAGAATATGTCCAAAGGTTTGTCTTCGCTATGAGAGAATGATAAAAGATGACTTCTTACGTTCTTTAATTCTTCTTACATTAACTAATGTTTCTTGCATCCTTTAATGCTTTATATTAATGCTTCTTACATTCTTTAATTCTTACTTTTTTCCAATCTTCAATGTTTCTTGTATTCTTTAATGCTTTAATTCTTAATGCTTCTTACATTCTTTAATTCTTGCTATTTTTTACAGTCTTTAATCTTTCTTGCATTCTTTAATGCTTTACCGTCCTAATGCTTCTTACATTCTTTAATGCTTTACCGTCTTAATGCTTCTTAGATTCTTTAATGCTTACCGTTTTTAGTCTTTAATGTTTCTTGAATTTTTTAATGCTTTCCATTCTTAATGCTTCTTATTACAGTCTTTAATGTTTCTTGCATTATTTAAATATTTTACATTCTTAATGCTTCATACATTCTTTAATGCTTGCTTTTTTTTTACAGTCTTTCATGTTTCTTGCATTCTTTAACTTTACATTCTGAATGCTTCTTTTATTTTTTAATGCTTATTACTTTTTAATGGTTCTTGCCATCGTAATAAGTAACTTGAAATGAAATCAAGAAATTTTCATGCAGTTCCTAATCATCCTATATCCCCGTTTCGACGTGAAAACTA
Source organism: Thermobia domestica (assembly GCF_964235325.1). Lineage (NCBI taxonomy): Eukaryota > Metazoa > Arthropoda > Insecta > Zygentoma > Lepismatidae > Thermobia > Thermobia domestica. Next base: position 23,278,501 of record NC_137471.1, on the reverse strand, counting down.
TCTTCATCACCTTCAATTCTTTTCATCCTCTTCCACTTGTACCAGCTTTTTTTCCTTTTCTTTCTTTACCATACTTTTTATCACATCTCTAACAAGATATTTTATTTTCAAAAACTACCCTAAACAGTTTCATTTCCTGTTTTTAATTGTCTTCACTATTGTTCATATCTTCTTAAATTTTACTGACTTCCTAATTAATCGACTTACTGACTTCCTAATTTTGTACCTCTACTAAGCTAACTTTATCAATTCTTCCCACTTGTATTTCGAACTTTAAGTCACTTTATACCTTTCTTCATGTCTACGCTTCTACTTTGTTTAATACTGTTCACGAAACATTTGATAAGTAACAATCTAGAAAATACATACATATTTCTTCCTCCTAAAAGGTTTGTTTGTCATCCTATCCTTAGTATCTTTGATATAATAATTCTCTAATGCACCAGTGTTAAATAGCTGCCCCTCCCAATATATCATAAATTAGAAGCTCCGGTACCGGAAATTTTTCTTATTATGTTTTATCAAAAACAAAATATTTACTATTTCTTCTGAAACATTATTCGTGTGTACAGAAAAGATGTTTGTGAGAGTTTTAACCCGTTTTACATTGCTACATGTGCTTCTTTTAAAATGTTCCACTCATTAGGCTTATTTTAAGCGTTATGTAAACAGACACAATTTTTTCATTAATGAAAAAAAGCTGCGTAACTTCTAAAATTACAGATCCAAACTTCTTTTCTTAGATATTCCCCGAGTGTTTTGTTAATAAATATTTGTATGACAATTATAATGCTTTCTGTTCTAAAATATATGACTCCTAGTCACGAATATCATACAAAACACCACAGTACATCTATATAAATACAGCAATGATATGTATTTTAGCCCAGAGATTAGTCTGGTTGATTGGTTCACATTTAGAATATGCGAACCAATCCGTCTTAAGTAGAGCTTCCTTTAAATATATAAATACGCTGAATTTGTTTCTCTAAAATTAACCTAGTAAATAAGGCGAATTGGCACTTTGCACTCTTTGCGTGTTTAATACCCAAAAAATATCAGAGAACCTATTTCAAACATTTGACAGCTCATGTATAAATATCAAGTGGACTTAGTCAAGAATCACAACCCAATATTACTATCAAGTCTGAGGATATATTTCAGTCAAATAATGAAATCAAGTACAAGAGTACATTTTACTCACAGAATTAACAATATGATTATCTTTGCTTGGACTACTGCAGCGTCAGTACACAGTAGCAGTATGATCAATGTGGTATTATGTATGTACGGCGAGTGGTCTGCAGCGACGCAAATAGGCTAGCTGTAGCCCGGGGCAAGAACTCGCCTTAGCGGCTCCCGTTCTGACCAACCAAACCAAAATGCGCCTCGACTACACCTGATATTGGCGCTTCCAGTGGTAAAGCTTGATTTCAAAATTGCAGTACAAATTTAATTTTTTGTACAAGGTAAAACACCAAACTAATTAATATTTGATTGCAAAATAATCTGAGAGTAGCTTGCTTGACATATTCTTATAGTATTATCACAATAACTGCAAATCACACTGTTTTTAGAATTATATCGGGATGTGTATATGTGTAGAATGAATCAACAATATGTTGCTTTAGAATAGAATATTTAATTATGACAAACATTCAAGCTGTTGTCTCGAGTATTATACTCGGACATTTTGCAAATCTCTCAAATCGTTGTAAGTTAAAAGAAAACACAAAAAGCTGGAACTAAAATTTAAAATTGCTGGCTCTTTTGGCTGCAAAGATTTTTACAGAATCCTCAAAAGATAGCTTTGAAGTTAACTTATGCTCTATGGATATGATCTTAAGGTTGGTGAGTCGTTGTTGTCCTGTTAAGTTTCTGAAGTAATTTTTTTATGATCTTTAGTTTGCTTAAACTCCTTTCCTTGCCTTTTAGTGAAAATAAATAAATGGGAGGCCCAGTTTCGCGCCTCCCAATCTGGCGCCCGGGGCAGAAGCCCCGATTGGCCCCCTTAGTTACGTCACTAGCAATCTGGGAGAAAATTATTTATTGTATGAATATTTTCTAAAACAATATAGTATACCGGTTCTTTTAATCCCTTAAGTCACAGAAGATATTTTTACTGTTGCAAAAGCATATGTCTAAATCATATTTTCTTCCAATATTAACTGTCTTACGTTGTATGCTCTCTATATATAATGTTCCAAACAATTTATTTGAAGAAAAATTTCTCAAATACTTTTAATAGAGTTAATCTATTATTATTATTATTATTATTATTATTATTATTATTATTATTATTATTATTATTATTATTATTATTATTATTATTATTATTATTATTATTAATGAATTAAATTAATTCTGCCTTTTCAGAATAGTATGAAAAATGCCACTAATAGTTTTGTCTTAAATTAAAGTTATTTGTACGTAATTTGCAAACACAAAGACAGTATGAGTACCGAGTGAAAAAAAACACAGTTTGAAATTACTAAATATGTAGAATTAAAATCAGAAAAAAAGTTAAAAAAAATAGAAATCAGGAGTTGTTGCATTGCTCGGTATAATAGTTATTTTCCTAATATTATTGTTATTATAAGTAGTACCATATGCCACTATTTGTTTAATAGATTTGCAGAAAATATTTTCTAACATCCCATGAAAGAAGTATCATTTTTTATCTACAGTAGTTTGAAATTTATATCCACAACTGTGAGAAAAGTTATTTGATTCTAATAATCGATTTATACTTAACGATTCTATTTAGGATAAAAGGACTGGATCTCCATTTAACAGAAGTTATCCTTATAAGCTGGAAATTCATTTTACAAAATTCAACTTTGAAAGCTTGACAGCAGACACGAGTGCAATAATATTATGTTAAATTTTACTTATTTATTTTCAATGAACTTAAAAAGTTCGTTACTGAATTTTCTATGTCTGTGTATGTCTGTTTTTAAATTTTGAGCCCTCCATTCGATAGAGCATAAAAAGCTATCTGAGAAAGTGATGGAAGTTTTCGTCTCACTCTTACCGTTCCCGAGATATTGACCAAAAAAGTTCCTATTTCGGGAGATTTAATGTGCCATATTTCGGGAACCGAAAGTTATAGTGAGATCATATTGGTGTTGATCAATATCTAAGAGGATGGTGAACTTGCTAACTGGCCATCGTCCCCAGAAATTGGCTAAAAAAGTTCGAAGTTCAGGAGATTTAAGGAGCGGTATCTCGGGAACCGTAAGTCATAGAGAGATGATATTTAGCGAAATTTTCAATTTTGAGCATGTCTTCGTAAAACAAGATATCGTAGAACGTTTTAACAGAACTCTTAAATAAACCATGTGAAAAAATTTAGTACTGAAGGAAATTATAAATGGATAGATATATATTACAAGAATTGTTTAATGAGTATAATAATAAAGTGCATAGAACAATTGATATAAAGCCTGTAAAAGTTAATAAGAAAAAATAATTCTTTTTAACTTCGTTCTGGCAATGCTCTTGGAGCATTCTCAATTGGTTTCATTTGTTCTACTTTTTCCAAACATTAAAACATTTTCCTCGCCATAATAAGAGTATGCCAATAACGTGTTGAAGAAGAAAGAATAATTCTTTACGACTGTCATGTTCAAAATAATACTAGTAAAAATAACATATAATTTTCGCAATTAATGTCTAACTTCGTCAGTCAACATAACGTACCTAGAAGTATTTATTTAAAAAAAAATTGCCAAATAATTCGTACTTTTAAAATCTAATTTCTAGATACTATGACGGTATTCTTTTAATCTGTGTTTACAGGTTTTGTATGTAGTACTAAGAAATGAATTACATCTATCACATGAATTGCGTAATGATTGAATTAGGTTCTCTGAATTATCGGATAATATTTTCTACTAACACTGCACGAGCTATATTTAAATATAAAATTCATTTTAGAGTTTTCTTTTTCTTCTTTTAAAAAAGGGAAAACATTTACGTGAGAGAAGTTGTTTGTGTGACGTATACCAAAAAATTAGTTCTCTTCATAACACTATGTGGCAAACACTTCCATACTTTTACTGAGTACAGTATCTTCTGATATAATATTTTAGGTCTTTTTTTAATTATCAATAATACTTCAACAATAATTATAAATTCCTATTTCCCATACCAGCCTTTTTAATATACCACCCGTACAGGTGGCGTACATTCAAATTGTTCCTATTTTTAGCTGTTTACATATTCTGTTATAAGGAATCACAGAAAATAATTAACTCAAGTTAATATTTGTTTAGACAATATATACCTTGACTAGCAATCAAAGTTTCTTTTTCATTTTTTTCAAGTAATGAGTGTAAATGCGGTGAACTTTAAACATTGAAACACTTACTTTTCTAGATACGTCTTTTAACAAATCCATTAAATACAATTTTGGAAGCAATTTTTTTTTAAAAAATAACATATAACAGTATTTGTAATTAACATAAGATATTTGGACTTTGTATACATTCGGCCCTAATATATGTTGTTGTGACAATGCTCAAATATCCAGTTTGTGCTATCGGAAACAATTAAGACTCAATGTTACGTATATTTTAAAGCACTTTCTCTGTCCATTTTTTTGGGTATAAAACAGTAAAATCTGTTTAAAATAGGCCACCAGCCTAAATTGATCATAACTCCATAATTTGGCCTTTGGCGTAACTTGGATTAGTTATCTCTGGAATCTATGGTCGCCCTTTGATACAGACTTTACTGTAATTATCAGATAAAAGGCTTGTCAGCACCATACTGTGATGAATACATAATTCAAAATTACATCCATTGTATGTAGACAGTTCTAAAATTGCTGGTTTTGTTACGCGTTTTACGCACTACAACCATTTGTTTATATACACCATTAAGTCCATGTTTGTTCCTTATGTGATGCACAAAAAAGTGACATAGATAACAAGTGTTTACAACATATTACAGTAAAACTCGTAAAATTGGCCACATTTGAACTTGGTTGTGGAACTCGTCAATCTGTACGTGTTCTGTTCAAATGTAAGTTTAAGTCATTTATCTAAGCCAGAAGAACAGGATTAACTGTTTTATAGTTCTATAAATTGTTAATTAGGGATTTAAGCACAACCAATAGCTAAGAATGAGGACTAGGGTTACCACCACACAAGAACAGTGCCTAGGCATAATTGTTGGAAATTAAAACTGACAAAACTGTACGCGATTTGTAGTTCACCTATTAGAAGAAGTATTGGTTGGGGGGTGTGGTGTGTTCGTAGCTGTTTATAGTGTATTAAGTGAATTGTTGTGTAAAGTGAATAACTGCAAAATAAAGGTTTCATTCCTCCAGAATTCTGAGTATTATTTCTATCATCTGGCGACCGTGACAGAACATAATAGATCACGGCTGAAATGAAAAATGAGGTAAAATCTTAAATTTGTGTTTTTTGTTACACAAGTAACCAGTTACACGCGTCAATTTTAATATTTCTCCAATGCAAGACACTAACTTCTGATCAAGAATATAGATCTATGGTAGAGATAAGGACTGCATAATACCTTGTTTCTCTTATTCGACTCTTCTAAAATTTATATATGTTGGTCATCTTGCGTGTAACGTTAAGAACGATCCATTTTGAGTGTTATCATTTCATCAGTCAACCAATTTCTCTATATAGTGATCAAAAAGATAAGTTGTGACTCTTAAGTTAATAAAGTTTATACAAAGTCGTGGCCACTTATATAAGTTGGACAGTTTTACAGAGTCAAAGGTGGCCAACTTAGGTTAATTTTATGATCAAAACGAAAAAATAATAAGTTAATTACACCTGAAAATAATAAAATTTTCACTTTTTCTCCATTTTACAACTCACAACAACAGAATATCCAATTCTTAATTTTTACAAAAGCCATTTCTCTTAGAACTAAGTAGTTCTGTTTTACATTGCTATTTCTTTTTGAAAAAACTATAGTAATAATAATTATAAATATATATTAGTGTTTCGGCTTACAGTAAAGAAGGATCGACTAATTACATGAAAATATTGCTATCAACATATCTATCTCTTGTTCCGCATCGTTATGTTCTCTAAAAGAAAAATAATTACGTACACTTTTCTCCACGTTAAATTCTTTTAAAATATGAGTAATAACTAAAGTTTAATAAATTTATCTCAACTTAGAAAAATAAAATATGATACGGCAACTTTGAGATAATCTCAATTCTTTTAACTTGTTGCTCTGTGTAGTAAAATTAATTGTTTTAATAAAATGCAGTTCAATTCTACGGTGATCACTATTATACTTTAATGCAAATGTTCGTCTTTAACGCTTCTGTCTCTTTAATATATTTTCGTTTTGAATTTTCACATTTTTTATAACTTCAATTTGAACCATAACTTGTAAATTTATACTAAATCCAAATTATTTATCACAACAAATTTTCATGAACACTGGGATATATAGGATTAATAATTGTATTTATGGTTTATTTTGCAACAATGTGTGAAATATAATTACTGAAATCATTTTATGCTTGAAACAACAACAGTTTTTTTGTTTCTAAATCTTAGAAGTAACCTTTACGGTCGCGAATAATATAAAACAAAGTAAAAGATAAAACACTATGAAGGTCTTATTCTGTCCTTCGTATTATATGACTGTGAAAGTTGCTCGCTGATCCACAGTAAAGAGAAACTTAAGAGTCTCTCGAAAGCTGCTTTGAGAAGCATATTTGACACGAAAAGAGACGAACTAACGGATAAGTTTAGAAAGCTACACAGCATTTAACTTGAAGGAGAACGAATATCATGCGAATGAGAAAGTTGAAGCGTCTAAGATGGACAGAACATGCTTGCATGGATAATACGCGTGGGATGCGTACAACACTAGGTGGGAAAATATTTTTATGTAGATTAAGAAGAAAGTGAGATCATGTAAAGAAGGTTCTTCAGAGAGGTGAATAATAGCAATCCAAAATGTATCACCATGGGACGTAATATATTCCAGTGGAGAAGTTAAATTTCTGAGGTGATAAAAGTTTGGATTCCTTAAGAGTTACAGTTATCATCTTAGAATCTACCTGATGGAACTTAGTTTAAAATCTCAGTCAAGATGATCTCCTGTGGTATTCGAACTCAATTGATAATTCGTACATGGCTTTTCCAAGAAATAAAGAGCAGGTAATATCATATTTAGTAGCCAATAATATATTTGAACATGTAAAACAGTAAACATATACTATATCCGCAACAATAACTTCTACTTTAAAATTTCTCCAAAGTTCTTTAATAATTACTTTCTTTTCTGACACAATTCAGGTTTAAAATATTAGTCTTGCATTAATTATGTACGTTTATACAAATTTTTATTGTCAAGTAGTTTAATTATTTTTTTCGTTCGCTTAAACTTTCAATAATGCTTTTGCGTCATGACACCTCCTTGTGTAAGATGCTTATGTAAAATTGAATAGATTTTAAAAAATTCTTGCATCAGTAACGGATCATGCTTTGTATTTTATTATTATCCTGTTCTCCAAACTACTGCAGTGTTTATATAAACATATGTGGTCGATTCTAATTTATTATCATCAGATTATTTGGATATTCTAGCTGCAGATAACTGAATTATTATTACATTTGTTTAATTTTTTATGGTCTTTAAGTTTTAATATCCAACATTGCACGTAACCCTATATGTTATGATAAACTATATATATGATAAACTCTGTATTGTTGAATGTGTTACAATACATGATATAAATGATTAAAAATTTTATATTGCATTATTGCAGCATCACCCATTGTACGTATATTACAGAATTTGTAGTTAGGTATATTTCTTCAGATTGATGAAAATAAATTATTTATCATATATAAGAACGAGTCCTAAAATTATTGAGGCTTAAATATAAAGTTTAGTCATGAATCATTATTAGGATTATAAAAATAAATTAATAAATAAATTTTAACAGTTCTGTAATATTTTAATAAATGTGTTTAATTGTACTATTAATTGTGCGTTTTTTAAAAAAAATAACGATAAAAATTGAACACTATGTGATATGTAATTAGAAATTTAGTGCTTTTAAGAACACATTTCTCATTTTGCTACTATAAAACTATTTTCTTGGTTTCTTGTAACATGATTTAGTAATTTAGTATTGTGCGTTTCAAAAAATATTAATTCTTTTAGTTGATATTAACAATAACTTTCCCTACTCTTATTTCGTTTGATAAATTATCAAATTACTAAAATTGTTATTTCGTGTTTTACATCCTTCTAAACGTTAAAGGTTTAATCATATATCCCGAAATATTTATATTATATTTTCACACCATGTCATCTTTTTTATTTATAGAAACTATGATTATGGTATGGTCAGAAATAATTCTTCCGATAGGAAAATATTAAGTGAAAGATTTAGGTATCTTTTTATACAGGAAAATAATTTTAATTAAACGATATGGGAGGTGACGCACATTTTAAGCATATTTCAGACAAGATTTTCAATTTTAAGCTTTTATGCCTAATTTCGGTCATGTGTTTTCCCAATCTTGTTCGTCTATCCTTTGCAAAACAAATAAAAATATTTGTAAGAGAACTGGAAATCAAAAGGGTCAATTTCTAGCATGAAGTTCACTTATTTTTGTTTATTGACGCAATAAAGCAAAGAACATTTGCTATGAAAAGTTACAATAAAGACGTAAGTAATTAAACATGTTTTACAGATGATAATTTATCTATAGACGTATTAATCTCATCTTAAACCTCAAATCTGAAAATCTTTTCACTACGTTTTCAGAGAATTTTAACAAAAATTCTTGGAAAATTTGACAAGAAGAATATAAAATTATGAGTTTTATTTCAAACTGTGGAAGTCTTTCAGTAAATTCTTACGAAATTTGAAAAAATCTTGAAATATTTGTCAAAAAAAAAAAAAATACAATAATGGATTTTATTTCAAAACTTTGGAAACTTGAACCTTTTTGTTTTGGAAAACTTAACGTCAAAATCTAAAATAACGAATTTTATTTCAAATTTTGGAAATATTTTCAGCAATTTATTCGTGATAAAAGGGTTGATGAAAATTAATGAAAAGATCATAAAGTAATGGATTTTATGAAATTTTAATAAAATTTCTTGGAAAATTTGACGAAAAGAAAATTAGATATTGGATTTTGTTTTTTTTTGTCATGTCTAATAAATTTGGTGAATTGCTTTGGAAAGTTTGATAGCAAGAATCTAAAATTTTGGATTTTGTTTAATATCATGTCTGACAGATATGTTGAATTGCTATATCTCTGTTGTAACACTTTGTACAAAGTTTCTATTGCTTTATTGCTATTAATAACAGAAATATTAAATCATATATTGAAAACTTGACGTTTTTAATTTCAGTTTTCAAAATACCATTGCTTCTTAACATTAATGAAAGTTGGTAAACCACAGTCTCAGTAAATATTGTTTTGAATATATACACCATCTAACAGTTTACTGCTTTTTAAAATTATTTTAAAATAGAAGTAATATGTTATACACACGCAGTACGTCTTTATTTCAAATTAGCTTGTGAAATAAATAGATAGGTGATTTCTAGCAACAGGATTTAAATGAGAATACCTCAAAGTTGCATGTATGTTTGTGTTAATATATAAGCTCTTCTTCGTTAAAATGTAAAGATCACAAAATAATAAATAACTCATAATTTATTGAATGAAACCTGCATAAATTGGTTATCCTTGGTCCATAGAAATCTTTCAACATACGGATCACTACAATAACCCATGGCCTAATCCATATGATTCCACAGGTTAGTGGCACAATTAACAAGACGCTTAAACAATATCATCGGCTAATAAAACAAGTTTCACTGAATTTTATATATCGCTTATCATCTACGATATACAATAAACCTTGTTAAATTGGTCATTTCATTAACTTGACTACCAGCTTAATTTGTTCACTTTATCTGTGAGACAATGTTAAATATAGCTATGTATTATTATTCTATAAATTAGCCACTTGATAAAATACTAAGGTTTTTATTAAAAATTACCAATTTAGGTAGGCTTTATTTGTACCTGTCTGTGGAGAAAGTACGTAATTATTTATGAAGAGATGTCAGTTACACGTGAAAATCATAATTCTTAGGGCGTGTCATCAATATACATATCCATTGTTACACAATTGTATAAAATATTTTTGTTTTCCAAATTCTACAAAACCGATAAACTTAGAATGTTATTTGTTCCGAGCTAAATTCGATCATGAAATTTAATTTAAAATTTTAGAAACCATATTGGAAGACCTTCAGCAATGCCACTCTTTAAAGCTGCTCTGTACATACAAACTTCTTTTAATTTCGTACCATCATACATGTATGTACGTACATATATATATATATATATATATATATATATATATATATATATATATATATATATATATATATATATATATAAAGATAATTTACACATAATTTAACATCTACCTTGTACAACAAATGAAGAAGTGAGTACGGTAGTACATAAAATTGACAAACTTTTTTTTTAAAAAAAGATTACGCAAATAGCTTTTAACTTTCACATTGTGTGGTGTTTATTGCTTTTTAATTGAATTTGTATATAAAGTATACTACGCACTAAACATTTTGATTTTTAACCTTTATCTTGTTCTTGTTTACCAAGAGTTATCTCAACAACGTCAAAATTTATCTTTTAGGCTCAATAACACAATATCATTTTCAAAATCTTAGATCTATCTTACTCTGCGTTTATTTTTTGGCAGTAGACGAGTGACCAACGCAAGTAAGTGCTATTTATATCTGTCTCTTAAAAGTTCCGCTTAGTTCAGTAGACATTTTACAGTCAGTTCTTAGAACTCTACGTTTAGTGGTGATGAAGGCAAGTTTCTTGAAACTGCACGACATAGTGTACAAATATCATCCTTAGTTATTTAAAGAAAAATCAGCTAAATTCATTTAACTAGTAATAAATTTTTATATGACTGAAAACAGTTCTTGATTGACCAAAATTAGTTCTCGATTGATTTAAAAAAATCTTCATCAAAAGTACACACTGTATTTACTTAATATGCAAACTAAAACTAAGTTTAACACGTTTACTCAATGTATTTCAACCCTAAATTCTTGTTTACCCTTGTATCGATGATCTGTATACATATGTAAATGTTGTTATGGACAATGATCCGGTACCGAAGATATCATATTCTTTTATGACCAAACGTGTACATTTACGTTGTTGTTAAGTTTTGTGGCCAGACAAGATTTTTTTTAAATGGTGTTAAGATATAGTGCGTAAGGAAGCCATTGTGAATGGGTGTAAATTCAATTTATAAAGAGAAAATTTTGTGAAAATATAAGATAAATGTTGAAAAGTATTCAAAAATACATTAAGCTTAAATCTATTTCATTCTGTGAGTTATCATTGAACATTCATGAAGTAAATTAATTACGTCTTAAGCAGTTCAATAATCCTACTTCTGACGAACTTAGGGCAAATATGTAACCAACTTTCCAGAATGGTTGAAGTTAATACTATAAATGTTACAACATGTCATACAGGAATTTCGAAAAAAAATAATAATCGTTCTATAACCTTACACTTTCCAATTTATTGAGAATTCAACTATTATTTTTAAGTTGTTCTCCAGATGTTAAAGATTTGAACAAGCTATACATGATCAATTGAAAACATATTTACCATTGTTCGATATTTAACTCTTTCGGGGCGCCCTTAAATAGATAGATTTTATAATTTTTAAAACAGTTTTCTTACATAAATTACCACAATTGAAATCTATCAATTAGAAGATCTGTACGACATCGTGTTGCGAAGATACTGTAAGATTAAAAAGCATTACGTAGCCAATTTTGGAAGAAAAACTCAATGAAATTTTAAGATAAGAATATTAATTTATCATGACGTAACTTTATTGTTAAGTCGATCCGGGAGAGGTACTCCTGTTAATTTAATTTCATACATGTTGATCATTTTTACACAAAATGTGAACAAACGATCATATTTGTACACTTGATGTCTTGAATATCAAGATACTAATGCTTTTTCATTTTAAAGAAAAAAGAAACAGTAAAATAAGAAGAACGAAAAACATTAAAGAATTAACGTTTACAATACATACAGCAAGATATTTTTTTTAAATAAATTCCTTGTTTCATCTTTGTTATTTATACAAAAATATTTACTCATTATTTTAACCGATATTAAGAATATCTTTGAAACAATAATTTATTTTCTTTTATTAGAATGAAGTTTTTGAGAGGCCTTCAATATTTTTTGTTTTCCCACACTTTTCATACAGACAGTGACAAAATTATTACATTCATAAATTTATTACTTTTAAGTTTCGAGTAATTTTAAAAACCTTTCAAAGCTCCTCTTTTTCACAGTTTCAGATAATATGTAAAATCTAATTTTCAAGATATATTATTTTGTTTTCATCTTAAGAGCATGATTGTTATTGTTTCTGTCTGTATGCGTAATACTTACATAATTTGTGTTCATCAACAGCATCCGTACCAATTATTTTCACTATAACATCTTAAAGAATGTTAGTGTAACAAAATGAAAAAAAAATCATAACATTTGTCCAGCGTGTACGTAAAAAATAAAAACACTAACAAAAACACTCATAGAGAGCATATCTTGTTGCTTATGATTCAAATTTAGGTGAAATAATAATATGTACTGCAATTACATATTCTAATTAACGGACATAATAATCTTACTGCTTTCATGTTTGGATATTTATCAGGTTAGTTATTTCCCTTCCTGTACAGCATGCTATATCAGTCACGTTTCATAAAACATTAAAACCTGTGATACAGACATTCTTCAAATATGCAGAGATCAATTAGGCTATATACCGTGAGCATTACACATTGTTTATCCTTGTGAACAAGACGTATTCTACCATACAACTCAAATTCATTTTCTCACCCTGGTATATTTAAATAAAAAATACGTTTTTTTCCCCTGAAGCTGCTCAAGGAATGAATACACGGAATGCTTTTACAGACAGACACGGACACATTCATTCAAAGAGACATTCTGTAACAAATTACATATACATAAGATTTAAGAGCAGATATTTATATAGGCGCTAAGAGCTGAGAGCTCTGAAAACTTTTATTTTATTTTTGCTTTTCTCACTGATATTAAAAGTGCTGTGTAATTTTTATTGTAAATATAAGGGTAAACCTGTATTTATTTAGTATTATAATTTCTTGTCATCATGAATAGGGAGTTCTTTGTTTCTATATGCCACAAAAAACTTTGAAAACAAATATGTATATATATAAAACAAACGAACAAAAATATCCTGAGATAACTTTTCTCCCCTTTATCTCTCAGAAAGCAGCACCAGTTTTTGTTTTGTTAAAATCTATTTTTTCACTCACAAAGCAAGCACTCGTAGTCATCACTATATAAAGTCTTCTTCTAAATATTTTCACCAGCGATTTTTGTAGACGTTGACTACTATACACTACACAGTTCATGATATGGATCAGATATTGCTTTCGTAAGAATAAATTATAACCAACGTTCAAACAGTATATCATAATCATTATTTTATATTTACACACAAAAAACACTTATAGAACGTTGTCTTTTTTTAAATATACGCAAGAGGGAAGACGACTGACTATCTTACAATGGAAATTCTGCAGTTGTGTGTGATGTATATACACGCATGTTTTTTTTCATGATTACAATGTAAACCTTGTTAATAATGGTGTCACGCATACTGTGTTTGAGAACATAAAATAAATTATAAATTGCTGTTCTATTTTTTTTTCATTCACAGATGTTAAGCAAGGTAACTGGTACAGTATTTCAATTAATTTTAATCATTGTTTGGATAACTGATAAGTTATCATAAATTATATTTACAGAATAGGATTTTAAGGTTCATTCTTACCAAGCAGAAAACATTATTTCTTACCAAATCAATAAGCCACTATGTTTAATATATTCAAGATTTGTAAGTAATAGCTTAATCCATTTGTGTAGGAAAATGGAGGCAAAGCTGCCCCCAAGACTGAAGGTTGTAGTATGAAATTTTATTTTCCTTTACTAACAAAACTATTAACAATTTGTTCAGAACAATTGAAGCTTTCAGTTACTCTCTACACCTCAAAACAAAGTTGCTACTATTTACTGGCTTAGCTGAATGGTATGGCATAAATATACATAAAATATAAACAATATCAATTGAAAATTTCAAGCCATATTATAAATAAAATTATGTATTTATTTAGTTTCGACTTCTGTGAATGTTAAGTTCAATTTGTACAACTTAACACACATTATTGGAACACAGGTGGCGCTACCCGTAACAGTACCGGGTTTAAGGACAACTGTTTGAACATTACTGCTGGATAAACGGTATGTTTGGTCATTCAGGCTGTAACACACCAAATGCGATTTGCCAACGATTTCCAATAGATGGCTTAATCAAGAATATGTTGGAAAATTCTAGGCAACAAATTCGTAGATGTTCCAACGTTCGCTAACCGTTTGTAAAGAAATTGACAATTTCCCAACATAATGCCAACTAGTATTAATTTACCGGTTTGTCAAACCTTATGTGCTATATGAAACAAAAAGGCTGCACACAACAATTATCATAAATTACTCAACACTGGTCTGCACATAGTGAATTTTTCCAATTAAGATCATTGGTGTAAGTAGGATTTTTTTCCCTAAATGAGGGGGAGAGTGGTCTCTAATCTCTCAGAAATGAATGAATCTTTCAACGACCATGGACAATATTCTACGGAGCCAGAGGGGTAGCATCCTTTTAGTTACGTTTTCTAAGTAGACATATAGTGACAAGCGTTTGAACATTTGTAAAGTTGATATCGAGTACTACTTCACAATTTAAGAAAAAAACTTTCGGGATAAAAAAAAGACTACAAAATGTCATTTTCAGAATCAGCGAGATCATAAACCAATAAATCCTTTATTTTTGTTTTTCTTTTTTCACGAAGATGAACACATGCAGATCAGTAAAATTAATTTATGAGTTGTCATAGATCTTAAAATCATTTTCATTTTTTTTACTTGATTGCAGAAATATTTACTTTTTTATCCCACATTGATATGACAGTTTTGACTTCCGCTACTGCTAGAGTCAAAGAAATGTGGTACTATGTTCTTTATAGTTACATAAGTATAGGAAATCCATTTCTGCCTATAACTGCCTTTTTCATGTGAAAAACTAGGAGGTAGGGCTTACTATAAAAATCTTGATTTTCTTTCTGTTTTAAGAAAATAAAACTAACTAGAAATATAAACAAAAATATTTTATGTTGTCTCCTTATCAAAACACAGATGGGATTCGCTTTTTTTAAAAAAAAAGTTTGTATTACGTAAATCATCTCATAGCTTGAGATTCTGTTTAGTTTTGTTGTTATCTAAGTACTTCAAATAGCAAGAGCTTCATCTTCAAACTAGAAGTGTAAATACATTCTGCTCTTTTTTTTTCATTTTTATATCTCAAGTGTCTTTTTTTTTGGTACAACAGAACTTTCAAGGTCGAATTGCTCATATGTGGAAGAAAAAATGGTAAAACTACTTGTGAGTTTCTAATACTATATCTCAACACATTGTAACTTTGGCAGCCATATTTGAAAAGTAAAACTTATTTTTAATTATCATATTATTGATTTTTTTGTTATTATACACTGTTATATTAACCTCCCTAAAAAGGCTACTAAATTCATATACCATGTACATACATTGGTACATTGATATGAGCTTACTTGTTCTGTCTTTTTTTTTTTAATGTCCGGCCACATATTTCTTGTTTAGAGGTCATATTTTACAAACATTCTTAAGAATTTTTTAACTAATATTTTGACTTGTAACAAAGATCTCCATTAGTCCACAAAGAATAGCAGTTAGATTTCATTACCTATAAGTATATAAAGGGGGGGGGAGGTTCCCTAAGTGACCGGATGGCCATTTTATTCATTTATTTATTTTAAATTAGAATATATCGCAACAAGAGGATTATGGTTAATATATAACAAACGAAGATGTCTTTGTAATTTGATTACGACAAATTAATTCCTTATCTATAACCCATTTTAATCTGAAGCAACATCTTTTTAACTTCAAACTAAAGACAAGAAAGTTACTGTAAAACACGTTTGTTAAAAAAAAAGGACAATTTCAGTTCCTTCCTCCTGATTGATCAAAGAAACCAAATATAGCATTTCATTTAAAAAACTGTATATTTATCAAGGGACATTTTTCTTTTTAAAGGCGAATTAAATTCACCACTCTTTTGACTGATTTCAACCCCGCAAGAAATTAGGATGATTGGGAAGTCTCAACAAAAGTATACGCCATATGTCATCAAAGTCAAATATTTTCTTTACAAAAATGCTATTGCAAAAACTTTTTCTTTATCACATGATGTATAAATGTTCAAACTGAGGACGAATTTGCGCCCTTTTTACCATCTTATTTGAGACTAAATTTTAAACCTTAAATGATAGGCCTTTTTGGAATGCCTCAACCAAACATAAAAGTCAAGTTTCTTTAAAATCAGATGATTTTTCTACGAAGGTTATCGCCTAATAGATACGCAGACACATAAGCATTTGTGTCGAATATTAAAAGCTTGTTTGCGTTCACTTCAATAAAAACAAAAATGATTGATCGATGTCTTAGTTTTAATCATTGTTATTGTAGCATCACCTGTAATCCTCATACAATTTTCACTGTATCATTGTATTTTACTGTACTGTTTTTACAATTATCTTTTATCTGAGATCAATTCACCATACTCTGACAATTACAAATATATTTTAGGCATAAAAGGCAAGACACGTCAGCAGCGTAAAATTGTTTAACAGGTCATACTGTAACTACATTTTAAACAACTTTCAGTTTGTGGCCTTTTATGCGGATAAAATATGACATTTATTTTTCTTTTAATGTACTAATTAGTTTTTTGCAAAATGGTCCCTTAAAACAAACTGTTACAGCAATACATTTCTTAAATATACTTTGCAAAATATACATCATGAAGTTTTTGTTATTTCACATACAGTTAACGTAAGTAACATGATTAAATAGAAGTTGCATAAGTGCTTCTTGATTCAGATTATTTGGAACTTTTTATTGTTAAAATGAGTTTCTAAATAACTAATAACTTATTCCTGGTTTAACAAGAGAACGTCTCAGTTCTATTTTGAACTTTCAATATTTCAGAATATATTTATTTAAATAATCAATAAATTATAATAAGTGTTTAAAAAGAAGATAATACATGAAACCAATTTGCAAATTATATTATCTGAATTATAACATTTGTTGGTTCTATCTTTATATTTCAAAATTGAAAATATTTATAAGTAACTAATACGAATATTTCCAATCTGCAATCTTTTAAAACTTGATAATACAAATAATTTCCAACCTATTTATGTTACTTCATGATATCTCTAGTTTAAGTTGTTCCAGTTATTATAAATAATAACCCATTAATTCTATTTGGAACTAGAGTAAAATCATAAATATTCTATTTCTATTTTACTATTATTCTATTATAGCATGACAGTTCCATGTGATAAATCATTATTTTAAATTATCTGCAAATACTCGTGAGTCATTTGTAGTACGATATTACGTACTGCTGCACTAGTTTTATTGGGAATTTCAAATTTCTAACTTTCTTTTGAAATAACTCAATAGTTATACAAATTATTTCAAGATAATGGATTAGATCTATTTGGAATTTTCACTATTTTTTTAAAACAAATAATATTTGTATATTATTCATAAGTTATCTTGTTATTAAAAAATAATATGCCAGTTATATTTGAAAACTTAATATTTTAAACAATCAATAAGTATCTAATTAATTACAAGATAACACGTTCTCTGTACGCAATATCTATGTTCAGAGTTTTTATATTTTGTGTTACAGATGCAAATTGATGTGATAATAATAATTTGAGATTCACATGTAACCAGATTTTGTGTTACAGATGCAAATTATTTTCCTAAAGATGCAAACTGATGTATCACAGATACAAAATTGATGTGATAATAAATATTATAAATTTGTCTGCAACTAGTTTGTATTGCAGATGCAAATTGATGTGTTCAAGATGCAAATTGATGTGATGATAATAAAAATTTGAAATTGATCTGCACTCATCAATTTTTCCTTATTATTTGCAGATATAATAATAATGATGTGTGTACTTACACTGGGTTACGCAAAAACTAAATTGTATATTAAAAGAATACTTTTTCATAACAGAGCGTCCCAAATAACTTTCTCAAGAAGAAATTATGTAACTTTTTAATGTTTCTTATTGATAAAATATACAAAAAATACTGCTTTACACACACAACTGCAGAATATACCTCTCATATCGTATGTCTTTTGTTTTCTTATTTTTTTATTTAAAAAAAAGAAATGTGTCCTCTTCCCCTATTTGATGACATTAAACTCCAAAAATAGCAACAACGTGTCACAGGGCTGCTCACACTTCAGGAACAGTAACAATTTCCAATATGGAATATGTATGTATATATATATATGTAAATATATATATATATTATAATAATATTGGCTGTAAACTGAACAAAATATAACAACATGGGGGCAACAATAAAAACGACCAATGTGATCAGACGGGATATCAAATAAAAGGTATATATATATATATTTATGAATGTACGTTCTTTTGTTGTTGTAAAACTTTTTTTTTTTTTACAATTTTCAGCGCTCTGGCCACCCGAAATCTTCACCAACTAATTCGTAAAATTTTTGGTTATGTTCACTAAAGAAACGTCTTAACTTCGAAATAACTGCCGGATTCACAGTCGGATGTTTCCGTCCTTTACTGTCCTTGAGGCACTTTTCCATGGTTTCGTTTCGCAAACAATAGAAGCCTTTGGTTTTGTTAAAATAAAAATTTTCTTTGGTAATTCGTTTTTCGATACCCAAAAATTGTTCTATTTTCTCTATTTCGATCACTGGGTTTTCAATCAATCGGTCCCCGTTCACAATCAGAATTTGGCTTCGCATAAAAACATCTAACCACTTTTGGAGGTAATGATGGTATATAGAAATGGAGATGGGACGATACTGAATGTTAACAGAGCCATCAGGGTTGATGGCTAACTGTTCAAATTGCTGATGGGAAGCAGGTCCTCTTCCGGACCCATGACTACGGATTTGGGTATAATCGGAAATCGCTCTGGTGACCGGTTCACGAACGATAAGAAGAAGTTTAATACTGCTGTTCATGGCACGAATCCGTTCAGGTACTTCTGGGGTCACAAAGTAACTGGGGCTCTTTTCAATGGTTATTTGGTCCTTAAAGGAATGAGGCATCTTCTTTCTGTACCATTCCAAACCATGGCGGTAGTTCTCATCCTTATCGAAGAAGTGAACTTCCCCGGCGGCCTTCTGTATCTGCGGGTGTAGAAATAACATCTCCAGCAACGCCCTTGTGCCACACTTTCGCACTCCAATAATGATGGTTTGTGGCAGTCGTCGACTCGTGCGCGGGAATCGAACTCGGTTACTAGGAAAGTCGGCTACTGAATAATCCAAATAGAATCCGTTGGCGGTGATGGCGCTGTCGTACAGAACGTGGAAAGTAAGGAACAGGGAGAACACAAACACGAAGACCATTACAGCGGCGAACTTTGTGCGAGAGAGCGCCGCTGGGGGTTGAACACGTGACGCCTCGCTTTGACACAGCAGTACACAGTCTCCGTCGGCGTCACTCACTCTCATACTGCTCCATCTGAAACATAGAACACACAAAACAACATTTAGTTCAACTGCATTTATTTTAAGAGCGCACAATTTAATTTATTTTTAGATTAATTTAATTTTTGTAAACAAAGTATAATTTTTAGCATATTCAAAGGCAGCAAATAAATAATACCTAAAATACGTAAATGAAGTCGAACTAAGGAAATGCATATTTTTAGTTTTACGTCCCATGATTATGAAATGATTAGGCTAGAAGACGGATGATTTAACGAAATAATGATGACTGATTATGAAATAATTTGTAACATGAGAATGTGGGAGGAAACGGGAGAACTCCGAGAAAACCCAGGACACTATATTGTCACCATAAACTCGAGTTACCGGAATCGATTCCAGAGATAAGCACTCGATCACTGAAACATCGTGGCTTCCAAATGTATAACTAAAAGAAGTACAGTAGACTCCCGAGTATTCGGCCCAGCTTCAGAAGTTTGTAGGGGCATGAATATGTTAGGGGGACCAAGTCATTAAAAAATCTCTTACAAATAGCTAAATTGTGTTTTTTTTGTATTAATAATAGCGTTTTGGTATTAAGGTCTGGAGGGGTCACGAAAAGTTTAGGGGGGCCAGGCACCCCCTAGCCCCCCTCTTGTTGCGGACCTGACCCGGCCTAATGTGGCGGAAGGGTAGGCCGGATAACAAAAAGCCGTATAGGCCGGAGTTCTTTGAACTCATTTCTTTGCCCCACCAATACCAGAAGACGTGGTGGGCAAACACCGTGTGTGTGGGTTTTCTCGGGATTCTCCCGTTTCCTCCCATTTTCTTCATTCCACCATTTCATTCATTCCTCATCATCACCGTCTCCTTTAGCCTACCCGGCATAGGCGTGGGACGTAAAAAGAAAAGTTTTTATACCAAAAAAAAGTAAGTTAAGTAATATGCAGTATTATAAACTGTTAACATTTTAACATAAATTCTGTAATGCCTAATATAAATGCAGGAAACATAAACAAAACATTAACGTAAATCGTAGGCCAATTCTTAAGAATATTGACTCAAATTGATTTTACAGTACACAGATATGAAAAGTACAGCGGCAAGCGTACTGTATTGAGGTCTGTTACACTGACGAAACAAAGAACAAACACCAGAACGCTGCTCTTTTCTTGTCACAACTTGTCAAAGATGTTATAAAATAGAGGATCTGCCCCTACGTTATCTTCATCATATCAACCCCATGAAGCCAGAAAACAACCGAGCATCGTCTGAGCCGGCACGTCTGATTGGCTACTCTGTTTTTCGCCATGATTGCTCGCTCGAAACATTGTGATCTTAGTGGCACGGAGTGGGCAGAGTAGGTGTGGCGAAGCTGTGACGTATGGCTTCACGATTTTCTTCTATGGGCAGATCCTCTATTTTATAACATCCTTGCAACTTTTATTTTGCACACGACACGTAGGAGGATCGTAGCAGACGCCCGCTTCCAATGTCTTAGCAATGTCTTGGCCAATGTCTTATTTACGATAAAAGAAAGCTAGGCCGAATAGGGGCGACACGGGTACTCGGAAGTCTACTGTAAATGAAAGTAATTAATTAAAAATAATAAACAAATAATAGCTAAAACAAAGCATAATTAAGATAAGTAAACAAAGTATAAGTAAAAGTAATCAAGAAAGTATAACTGAGATAAGTAATAAAATATAATTAAATGAATACAAAATAACTAAGTACACGAAGAATAACTAGAGAAACGAAAATATACTTTATTAATTGAAGCAAACAAAGAGTAACGTAAACAAGTTTATTCTAAGAGACGCTTTTACGATCTTCTGATAACCTTCTAACTTGCTAAGTGACAATTTTATCGAAGAGTTTTATGAGATTGCTCTCCTAGTAGTATCAGATGGATGGCGGGACAAAGTGTCGCATCACTTGTGTCGCTCTTAAACCTATCTGAAACTTAGAAGAAGCTTGCAAAATTTGAAACTAAGTCAACAAAAATTAATGAAGTAAACAAAGATTATAACTAAGTACACAAAGAAAAGGAAGTATATGCTTAACGAAAATTTATGTTTACAATGATGCGTTTTATTTCTGCTGTAACAAGTTTTTTTATGTTTAATAATTGCATGTAATATTGAACAATTACAAATCAATTATCTTAATTATGTCATACAATCAATTATTTCACTGTTATTGGTACAATGTAGGGCTATATTACCATTTCAATGAGTCATATTAAGTCTATATACTTCCTCGTTTATTAACTTTTCTAACATTCGACATACTAAAAGAATCTAGAAACCAGTGGCGGATCTGGCTCGGGGCCGGGGGGGCTAGGCCTTCCAGTTTTTTGAGTAATTAATGTAATTTAAGGTATTGTAAATATTTTTCAAAGTTTATAGTAAACTCATGGTACACCTATCATAGTTTTGGCTGCCCCCTCCCCGTTTTTACCTTCTAGATCCGCTTATGCTAGAACCTTAACTTATAACCTAATTTTACCTACTACTTACTGTTTAAAATATATATGTATTGATAATAATAAGAAAGTGAAATAATTTATGTAAATTGGGCCTCCATTGTAGCAGCTATTACGAATTAAAATGTTAAAAAAAATCCCTACAAATCTTACGTCAGAAAAAGAAATTTTACTTAAAAATTAATGCTAATTATTCTTTTGCAATGGTAATCTGACTTATCGTAAACCTGTCAACATTTTAATTCAGAAGATATATTTCACGTTCGTCTTTGAATGCTTCAGAATCGTATTGCTATTGCTAATTAAAAACATAATTTTTCATAATTGAAAGTACACTGACAGTTGCGTACGTAGGAATTTATTTCGGGAGGGGTCCAAACTCAATATGAGGGTATTTTATATTAAAATTCCTAAAATTGACCCTAAAATTACGCTAAATTTACACAAAAGTAGAAATTTCGGGGAGGGTCCGGACCCCCAGGACCCACCCCCTGCGTACGTCTCTGTAAACTGACGAATTCTTACGAAATAACATTCAAAATGCAAAGAAATTATCTAGCTGAATACTGAAATAAGATTGTGTATTGATTAGATGAATCTTCATTCACAGTATATAGATATTTTAAAAAGAAAAGAAAGAAATCTGCAATGAACATCTTGTAACAGGTGGTCTGAATTAGTTCACAATTTTCTTAATAGTCGTCGCTGTATTAGATTTTCAATTGCATGAAATCCTAAAACTTTAAATAAAATACATTTCATATATATATATATATATATATATATATATATATATATATATATATATATATATATATATATATATATATATATATATATATATATTTACAAGTTTGTAAAAGTGACATTATGAAATGTTTGAGTTTTTACGTCCCGTAGTTATGCCGGTTAGGCTAAAGAAGACGCTGATGATGAGAAATAAATGAAATGATGAAAGTGGGAGGAAACGGGAGAACCCCAAGGAAACCCACGCACATGGTGTTTGCCCTCCACAAAGTTCACTTGGCGCGAGCTGGAATCGAACCAGGGTGAACGCTCTACCACTGAGCCACCGTGGTCCAAATTTTTACAAGTTTGTGTTTCTGTGTCTACCTGTATATTTTATGAAATACTAAATCGTTATTTTCCATACATGCAGTATCAAGATACACATAGGATAATGGTCTTGCATGCTTTCTGCACATTTTATGATATATATCCAAGGATGCCTATATTGTGGTTTCCAAGGGAGGCAAGTATACGCGACATTTCAAATATAGGTTCAAATTTTGCTGTAACTAATGTAAAAATTCTATTGGGTTTTCGATATTCCGAGGTACAATTTCCTCTAGGGGGGCGAGCACCCTACCTTGCGCCTCCTAATGGGCGTCCGTTTATATATCACTAACTTACTTTAATCTTGACTCACATATAAACAAAAACCATGTACCATTCGTATTCATATTCACATTTCATTATTTATAATTAAACTCAAATATTATCAAAACACAATTTAACCTGGACCACTAAGCATGCATCCGTGCCAGAATCAAAATACTAACATAATTCGATCTAAATATTTGTGATAAATAATTTTGTAAACATCACCAAAGAATCATTTTTAAAAAGTATCCATTGAACTGTACTTATTCTGTTGATATTAATTTGCTGTGACTATATGTGCAATAATACGTAACATTCTACGGAACAAATGTTGTTTGAAGAATTTTATCAATACTGTAGTTTTGAAGTCACTGAATTGAACAAATAATTACATTTTATTTGTTAAAACTCTTTCATCCCGTTAAAACATTAAAAATTATTTTAAAACTTTCTAAAATATTGTGCAGTGTTGGAAATACAATCGTTTTTTACTCCGTAGAAGGAGGGACTAAAATAAAACTAGGCACAAATTACAACGATAATGTACAGTATATTTTGTATGTACTTTCTAAGTATTGTTTCTATTTACGGGCAAAAGTACTATTCAAAAGGCACCGAGATATTTCTTGTTTTCGCTGCTATGGCAACTTGTTTATATGGTCGATATAGTAATGTAGAAATAGATAGAACGAAGAACCATCTTGTAAGGATTGAATGTTAATTACTTTGATGTGACAAATTCGATATATAGTACGAAATATATATTCTGAAGTGTATACTCGTGGAGTGGTTTTATTATAATCTTACGTATAGAATCAGGGAATGTAACGGAAGAAATAACGTTAGATATTTATATGGTGCCGAAACCCAGGATCGAACTAGGGATTAGTTAGAAATTTCAGTAAACTACCTCAACATCACGGATTACATTTTACTACGTAATAAAAGAAAAATATATCGAAGAACTAAAATTAATACCAGTACAGGAGTTGAAGATGTCAATACCTCAGCAACTGAGACTTCCACGGATGTGACTGATCTTATACGACAGCTAGGACAGCAAATGAATTCCATGACACGACAATTGGATACCAGATTGGAGCAAGTTTTACACAACAAATAGGGCAGCAGATGGATTCCAAATTGGATACCAGATTGGGACAAGTAACACAAAATTTGGAACAAATGGATTCCAGATTGGAACAAGTAACACAAAATTTGGATTCCAGATTGGAACAAGTAACACTATAAATAGGACATCAGATAGATTCCAGATTGGAACAAGTAAAGCTACAAATAGGACAGCAGATGGTTTCCAAATTGGAGCAAGTAACGCAGCAGAAAAATACCAAACCAGAAATAACCGACAATAGGATAGAGGAAATTATTCATAGTTTTGCAGTGGTGAGAAGTACAGTTGAAGTAGTAGAAACAAGTTAATGACAATACAAACCAAATTCGGAAACTGCAAGAAGAGGTACAGACCATCAAAGAGAAAATCAGTGCAGCAAAGTGTAATCCTGATCCTGCCCTCAACGTAGTGTATGAGGAACATAGGAGAACTGAATCAAGACCTTGTGAAGAAGACAACAACTTATCAGAAGGCTATTCTGAAAGGGAGGACACCATCTCTAATATCGAGGACGAAGGAAGAAGATCACATCGCAGAAACCATATACACGTAAAATCAGACATCTAAGGTATTTTAGTACTAGTAATCGCGTGAAATTTAGTGAAATAAGATTCTTAACTAAATTCAGCGGTAGATCTGAGGACATCACAGCGAGTACCTTTTTAGATAAAATTGAAGAAGAATGTGAACTAATAGGTATAGATAAGGCTAATTTCCTCAAACTCTTGCCGCATATTTTGTTACCATCTTGTTCCGTATGATATCAGAGGTAGTCTGCGTAATTATTCAGATTTTAAAAATGCGCTGTTTGCAAATTTTGAGAACGATTTTATGTTAGCAGACCGGGATGTCCAGATTAGAAACCGACGTTTTGATCCTAAAGTGGACAAAAGTCTTACAGATTTCGTAATTTCAGCATATAATGACTTGAAACAGATCAATCCATATCAGCAGGAATCACGCATTATTTGCATCAATAAGAATATTATTACTGTTTAGGCTACAGCAAGTATTGATCTCTTCGCAGTGTATTAATTTTAATCACTTAATAATGATAGTTCAAAATTATGAGAGTCAGTCTAGAATGCAAGGTAATACTAACAGAAATCAATCTAATTATATTCCCTTGCGAAACATCAATGTTAGAGAAGATTGTAATCATAATACGAGAGGTAACGTTGGATTTTCTCGTAATGGCAATACGACCGAACCTAATTTTAGAAGAAACGGAAATAATAATCATACAGCTTTTAGGAATAATGTAAACAACCGATCTAATTTTCCACGTTCTCCCAGATTTCGTAGTAATTACATAAGTGGCAGAAATTTTCAAAATAGGAATCAAAGAACTGGTGAAGTAAATAGTATACAGGATTGTACTCAAGATTGTGCTACACAATGCAACTTAATCGAATTCTTTACTAATGTCACTTCAATTAAGAGATGTAAAAAGTGTTAAACGTCTGGGTTTACGAAATATTGACGAACTAAAGTTATGGCGTCCGTCAAAGCATATCAAAAGTAAATGGATGCAATTAGTTGAAAAGTTAGTTCCTACAGAAGTTTTATCTAAGATCAATATAGATAATATCGAAGTTTCAGATTAGCTCTTAATGAAATAATTTCTTTGTTGTTTGATTATTTTGGTGTGATATCTATTAGTTTTTGTTTTGTTTCACTTTGAATATTGTTATGATTTCATTGTAATTCTTATTTCGTCCACATTCTATGCAATCATATCTATGCATCAATACAAATATTGTCTATCAAATTTATGTTAACTATGCCCGAATAAATGAAATATGTTATGTTGTATTTTAACTTACACAAACTTTATTGTTAACAAACATAAATTGTATTGAGTTAAAGAATCTATTTAGGACCTGAATAATCAACAAACTTACCACATTTTGAATATGTCTTTCTCATCGATAATTTTATAAAATTAAAATAAAATTGATTGGAGAAATATAAAAATGATATTGAGATACGATGAAAATAATATATTTCATGAATTGTAATTTTTATATATAAAGACTATTCGAAAAGTAAGGTAACTATGTATATGAAATATTTAACGGTCCAGGATTCTTTCTTCAATTGTAACAAATTTAAGAAGTCCCATAGTTCGGGAGCCATACATACAACGATAATGTATATTTTGTATGTACTTTCTAAGTATTGTTTCTCTTTATGGGCAAACGTGCTATTTAAAAGGCATACACGGTTAAGAAGAAGAAAATTATATACATCAATAATTTAAATATTTGTATTAGGACTATATCGAGATATTTTTTTTTTGTTGCTATGACAACTTGTTTATCTGCTTGATATGGTAATGTAGAAATAGATAGAACGAAGAACCATCTTGTAAGGATTGAATGTTAATTACTTTAATGTGACAAATTCGATATATAGTACGAAATATATATATTCTGAAGTGTATACTCGTGGAGAGATTTTATCATAATCTTACGTAGTATATAAATATTCAAGATATATTTAGAATCAGGGAATGTAACAGAAGAAATAACGCTAGAAAGTCATGTTAGTTGCCTTTGCCATACTTTCAAAATTTCAACTTTCTCTGTCAGTAAAAGTAATTTGAATTGCAATGTTAAAACTGCTAAAATTTTATATTTAGTTCTAAACTTAATTTTGAAGATAGGAAGACTATAAGTACTTCCGCAACAATTTTTACAGAGGGAGTTTGGCTACGGGCATATAATTTGAAGTACTTATCAACTACTTCTATATAAAACTTGTTGCGGATTCTGAAGCATGGATCTTTACCGCAGGATTCTGAAACATGCATATTTGGATAGGGCATATACTAGTTCCTAAGTGAAGTCTTGACCCGACAACGGTAAGTCCTATATTATTGGAGCTATGACGCTCTAAAGTTCATTTTTTTCATGTTTTCGGAAGCCTGCAACTCCGAAAAGAAGCATTTGTGCATCTAGGTTGGTCTATACTTTTTCTTATCTTGGTGATAGGAATCACCTCCCAAACGTTGTCCGCGTTGTTTTGAAACACCCTGTATATTTAATATGAGTGTATAGTGAAACAGAACAGAAAAGGCTTGTTTCTAATGAAACAGAAGTAAAGGGAAATGTAGTCTGGGAAAGTAATTCGAATACCTCTACTGCACTGGCTGTTCATTTCATGCCAAGCTTTTTTTAAGCGATGCGGTGCGATGGAAGCGATCGCATTTCGCGCCCTCTTGATTCTGATTAGATAGAAACAAAGTATGGTCTCTTCTTTTCTTTCTTCCTTTCTCTCCCAGCTTGCTTTGCGTCAATGCTGCCAGATTTCGGCGTCTCAAATTCGAACCACATGGAATCTTGATACCTCTTTTTTTTTTTCGTATTAAAACTATAA
Organism: Thermobia domestica; assembly: GCF_964235325.1. Classification (NCBI taxonomy): domain Eukaryota; kingdom Metazoa; phylum Arthropoda; class Insecta; order Zygentoma; family Lepismatidae; genus Thermobia; species Thermobia domestica. Next base: position 23,250,341 of record NC_137471.1, on the reverse strand, counting down.
ATAGAGAGATTGTCTGATACTGTTGTGTTTGTATGTGTGTGGAGAAGCAGAGCAGAAGAAGAAGAAGAAAAAGAAGAAAAGAAGAAGAAGAAAAAGAAGAAGAAGAAAATATGTTAACGGATTGTTTTGTATGTTTCCCTCTCCTTCAGTTAAGAAGTTGATAGTTTTTGTTTCTCTTTCAGGTCTTTGGTATATATTTTTTCTTTTCTTTTCACGTTTTAAAATCAAGTTCTCAAATTTAATAATCAGAAAATGTAAAATTCTTTACTGTGTCGCAACTACTTTTCTGCTTAAACTAGTACAAGTTTCCGGATTTTTTTTTAAAAAAAATGTTTCCTCATGGATTTTGAAGCAAATTTTATTAAGATCATGCAAGTGAGCTTTAAAAGATTGTAATGTTATTAGGATTACGATGGTGGACCTTGTAAGATTGTAATGTTATTGGGATTACGCTAGTGAGCCTTATAAGATTGTAATGTTATTACGATTATGATGGTGGACATTATAAGATTGTAGTGTTATTGGGATTACGCTAGTGGGCCTTATAAGATTGTAATGTTATTAGGATTACGATGGTGGACCTGGTAAGATTGTAATGTTATTGGGATTACGCTAGTGAGCCTTATAAGATTGTAATGTTATTAAGATTACGCTAGTAAACTTTATAAGATTGTAATGTTATTAGGATTAGAATGGTGGACATTATAAGATTGTAATGTTATTGGGATTACGCTAGTGAGCCTTATAAGATTGTAATGTTATTAGGATTATACTAGTGCGCCTTACAAGACCGTAATGTTATTAGAATTACGCAGAGGGCCTTATAAAATTGTAATGTTATTAGGATTATGCTAGTGGGCGTTATAAGATTGTAATGTTATTAGGATTACGCTATACGCGTCTCGATGTGTATAAGGTACAGTTGTTACAGGAATTGTTACGCTAGTGGGCGCATAAGATTGTAACGTTATTAGGATCATGCTAATGTACCTGATAACATCATAATGGTATTAGGGTCACGCTAGTGTGCTGATAACAACATGTTATTAGGATCACGCTAATGGGTCTTATAAGATTATAATGTTAATATATCCGTCCGTTACTTCACATGATAACTTTTGAATGAACGCGAATTTTTGAATTCTGTTTTTTGCTTCAATGAATAGCTCATAGGCGGTATTCCATAGTTTCTAAAAATTTAAGCAGGAAATAATATATGTGTATAATTTCTACAATAATCTAAAACGTAAAAAGGGCAAGAATGGGACGTTTGTGCTCTCGTAACAAAGGAAAACCTCCTATTTTGGGACAATTGACCTATTAAAAGTTGTAGGATTGAGATTAAAAAAAAAAAAAAAAAACTCGTGTTTTGAATACACGAGATTCTTCACATACTTATAGTCACTCGCGCCTTTAATAACACACTGAAGCGCGCTTTTCATATATATTAAGTTTTGAGAAATATTTTCGTTTGAACACACATGTTTCTTTACATATAATTACTTGTAGGTTAGAAAGACGTAGCATTGTCACATTGTTAGCTAGTGGTCTACTTTGCCACGCTTAGTTGCATGCATGGGGAGCATGCCCGCGACCGTTTGGTCTATTTAATGGACGGGTTCCGCCTACAATGCACCCCGCCCGTAGTTGCTCAATATACGCTATATTGCACGTGCACAAGTGCACCGTCAAGATTTGCCCCCTAACCTTGACACCTTAGTGTGTCACCCCCATTCTCTGAGGGAGTGGGATACGCCCACTGCGCGGCCAGACCGAAGTCCTGAGTGCCTACCAGTAGACCTACTGGTTGAGGCAGACTGCTAGCGAGTCAGTCCTACCATGCTCTGCAGGCATGGCGCCCGAGCGTTATAAGGCAAGCTCACCTCCCGCCCGTGTTCACCGTTACCCAGATTCCTGGGATTGGCTCCCACAAGCTACCGAATCCCACGGTATGACCACAGCCCGGCAGAGTCCAACCCAATCCGGGGCCCCAGGCAAATGCCCGAGGGGGCTTGTTCAATCCCGGCCCTGCCTACCTCTATCGTTCAACTGGCAACCGCCTTGTCATGTAGAGGTACCATGCACACGTCGAGATACTCCCGTATCTCATCCCGGACCCAATGGTACGTGTTAAGTCACCATTTGAGTTTGGTGCCGGCCCGTGTCCCACGGAGCTTCCTCCCTTTAGCAGGATCAGAACCGTTACCCAGATTCCTGGGATTGGCCCCTCCCCAACTTCCGGTTGGTCCTCCCGCAGGCTGGAATCCGACATTCCCCCCCGGTAGGGTCGTCCAAACAATACGGGACTTCCTCTAGTTACGGTAGAGGTACACCGTACATTACCAGAGCCAATGACTGATGTAGACCGTTTGCTCAAGGCAGACATTGTCATTTGGGAGCCGTGTCTCCCGAGGGAGCCGTGTCTCCCCTGGTAGGCCCGCCCAAACAATACGGGGCTACCTATCTTTAACGTGTTTAGGTACCACGTACACGTTGTAGCAAAGCTACCTGTCCGAATCCCAATGGTACGTGTAAGCCACCATTAGAAGGGACACCCACACCACTTGAAAAAATTAGGTTTGTCAGTGTAAGCAACGTGAATTGAATGTTTACATTTGCAGTCACCTTCAATTCGCCACTCAAAAACTTGAATCAAATGAATGAACATTTGAAGATAGATATCACTTAAGTATTTAGACTTGTCGAGTAGAAAGACATTTAGATCCGTTTTAGCCTTTTATCTTACTGACAGATTAGTATATTGTATCCTGAGCATTATACTAACCCGCAAGGCTCAACAGCACTGCGAGTAGTTTAGAAGTAAGGGTGATAAGTAGTCTATTATACAAGAATAATAACTAATATATTAGGCAAGGATGATAAGCAATATATCAAGAAATGGTGATAGGTAGTCTATCAAGCAACGATGGTAAGCAATCTATCAAGCAAAGATGATAAGTAGTTTGTTAGGGAAGAATGATACGTAATCTATTAGGCAAAGATGATAAGCAGTCTATGAAGCAATGATAATACGTAGTCTATCAAGTAAAGATAACAAGCATCCCATTCAGTAAGAATGACAAACAGTCTATCAAGCAAAGACGATAAATAGTCTATTAGGCAAGGATGATAAGCAGTCTATTAGCTAGGCAAGGATAACAAGCAGTCTATTAAGCAATGGCGATAGGTAGTGTATCAAGTAAGAGTGATTACAGTCTATGAAGCAATGACAATAAGTACTCTATCAACCAAGGGTGATAATCAGTCTATCAAGCAAGGATAATAAGGAGCCTATTCAGTAAGAATCAGTCTATGAAATAAGAATGATAAGTAGTCTATTAAGCAACAATGATAAGCAGTCTATTAGGTAAGGATGATAAGTTGTCTATTAAGCAATGACGATAGGTAGTGTATGAAGTAAGAGTGATAACCAGTCTATGAAGCAATGACAATAAGTACTCTATCAAACAAAGGCTGATAACCAGTCTATTAAGCAAGGATGATAAGCAGTCTATCCAACAAGGATGATAAACAGTCTGTGAAGCAATGACATTAGGTCGTCTATCGAGCAAGGATGATAAACAGTCTATCAGACAAGGATGATAAGTAATTACAAACAAGAATGATAAGTAGTCAATCAAGCAAGGATAATGTCTATAATAAACTTCTATAGAAATACATCAGACAGCGATTTTCGATAGTCCATATCTTGGGATCGACTGGATGGATCACCTCCAACAACGAACTCCATCCAAACTTTTGACTCTACATCACGACCAAAACTGATATTGATCCACCAATGGTAATTGAGATTTTTTTCTTCCAAACGGACATACGGACAAACAGAATATATACTGTATATATAAAATAGTCTTTTGGTAAACCAAATTCCTTAATGAACATGTACGAAGAAAATATCTGACGTCTATAGATTAAGAAGAAAGGAACACTATTGTTTGATGTGTCTATTGGTGTTCGGAAGATGCGACACGATGACCTTCAACCTTTCACGGCGAATGCAGACGCACGCGAAAAAAAAAAAAAGAATGTCTTCAGCTCTGATATCGACCCGCGAGTGTGTTAAACGTGAGCGGGTGCTTTAATGAGAGAGCGCCTGCGAGTGCTGCAACCACTCAAAACAAACGGACACACGGGAGAGAAACGCGCGGATTCTCATTTTCGCTTTCATTTTTGTTCCTGGGGAGAGGAAGAGAAGGATGAGAAATATGAACGACATCCTGACCACGGACAAAAAGTCAGCGTAGAAAGAAAGGGGACTTCATTCGATTTGCTAGAGGTTAAGCGGGTGGCGTGACGCACAGGATGAAAAATGATAAAGAAATTCCGATTTAAAGATAGTCACACAGTGACCAAGAAGTTTGATTCCTAGTTCAAGGCAAAAAGTTCAAGGAGGACTGAAAATGAGACTTTCTCGTCCTCTTTTAGGTTCCTCAACAGATCTCTCCCTTCCCTTTGTCATCGTATTAAGTAGAGGCACTGATTCTCCATTGAAAATAAGGACAGAATCTCAAACTAACGGTTTATTTTGTGATGGCTATTATGAAATGGCACCAGGATACCCGAATCTCGGATGCGGATTTCGAATATCCGATTTCTATGAGGTACGAATTTTAAAACGAAATATTCGCTTATATTACTTGATTCGTAATTATAATTACTTGTAGGTTAATAAATATTTCCGAGATTTTCCCTTGACTTATTTTATTATTCCTTATTCAACTATTACTTCTACTTGCGTAGTGTAGATTCACAAATGTTATACCAACCTGACTATAAAGTTCCAAGACAGAGAGACGTTGGAAATAGGTGGTTTTTCAATCTAGAATGGTTGAGTTTAATTTTTCAAATCGCACCAACCTTTTGGGTTAAACATTGACGAGACGCCTTATGTTAAATGAAAGAGTAACGTTGCAAGTTCAGCCAGTTGTTCCCTTGGGCTTTAATCATATCAACAATACACATATTGCTTGGAAACTGATTGAAGGCACTCTTGGTTTTCTCACAGAACAATCTTGTAATATTCCGTCATATTTATAAACAACACACGGACCACAAGCAGTTGATCGATGCCACCTCTAAAGACATACGTGGGGGACACGAAGAGACCCCTTACAACCCTAACACAGGGCCCGCCTCCAAATTTGTCTATAAAAGAGCACGTTAAGAGATAGAACACATCAGTTTGAGCTGATCAAGTCTTATCTTTCTCTCTAAGCTGCTCTGGGCTCAAGAGACTCCCTAACCTCTGCGCTGCTCTAGGCAAGAGGCTTCTTTCAATCTCTACGCTGCACTGGACAGAGACACAAACTCACCTCTGCGCTGCTACGGTTAAGACGCTTCTTTTAATTCCCGCGCTGCACGGGCATGATATATTAACCTACCTCTGCCCTGCTCTGGGCAAGAGGCTTCTTTCAATCTCCACGCTATACTGGGAAGATACACTAGCCCATCTCTGCCCTGCTCTGGGCAAGAGGTTCCTTTCCGTCTCCGCGCTGCTCTGGGCAGAAGACACCATTCCACCTCCGCGCTGCTAAGGGAACGAGACTCTTTTCAATCTCCGTGCTGCTCTGGGCAGGAGACACCATCCTACCTCTACACTTCTACGGGTAAGAGGCTCCTTTCAATCTCCATGCTGCACTGGGCAGGAGACACCATCACACCTCTACATTGCTACGGGTAAGAGGCTCCTTTCAATCTCCGTGCTGCTCTGGGCAGGAGACACCATCCCACCTCTGCATTGCTACGGGTAAGAGGCTCCTTTCAATCTCCGTGCTGCTCTGGGCAGGAGACACCACCCCACCTCTGCATTGCTACGGGAACGAGACTCTTTTAAATCTCTGCGTTGCACTGGGCAGAAGATACTAACCTATCTCTGCGCTGCTACGAGCAAGAAGTTCCTTTCAATCTCCGTGCTGCTCTGGGCAGGAGACACCATCCCACCTCTTCATGGCTACGGGTAAGAGGCCCCTTTCAATCTTGGCGCTGCACTGGGCAGGAGATATTAACCTACCTCCGCATTGCTCTAGGCAGAAGACACTAAACCAGCTCTAAGCTGCAACGGGCCAAAAGTTTTCTTTCGTCTCTGCGTTGCTCTGGGTAGGAGATTCCTAACCACAAAGACCTTCGCGCTGCTCTGGGCAGGAAGCCCAAACCAATAGAGAAGGGATTATGACTAAAGACGTGTATTTATTCGTAATACTGTGTACATAAATTAGTATAGAACTTTTTATAATGAATGGTGAGAGAAAAGGAAACTACTGTACCGCCTGTATACATTACATACCATACATTATAATATGCACTGTCCTTTTTGCATTTTTGCGTACGTTTATGCTACGTTTGAATACCCTGCTGGAAATAGAGTGAAATACTAATGTGGAGCACAAACGAGTAGCACATAATATTACACTATTTTAAATTGAAAACTATTCATTTCTAAACACTTTCCTATGTTTTTTTTTTTCATTTTTTCCTTGTCTTTACTCATAAAGAGTTAGCCAATGACCCGGAAATTTTGATACACCCGGTATCAGGCAGTACGACGCACATTTTAATGGGATAATCTGAAGTTCCCCAGGTAAATAGATATTTCATCGTAAAAAAATTTCGGCATGTAGTTTTGAGTATAGAAAATATTTACAATGTAACGAAACTGTACGCCAGAGTTTTACCCTTTTAAAAAATGCATTTTTAGGTATTTATTTCTTTATTTATTTACTTTTCGGGTGTACTAAATAAATATAAAAAAGGAAAATCGAAATCTTACACTCTAGAAAAAAAGAGAAGGGGAAATAAATTCATGATTAGCTTGTAAATCAAGTCAATCAACAAGAAAATGTCAGTTAAGAAGAAAAACGGAGGGAGAGAGAGAGAGAGAGAGAAAAAGGGAGAGAAGAAATTAATTTGCCCGCGCGTGTGTTAACTAGGTCAGGCCACTTTTTTTTTTTTTAATCTGTATCCACTTAGCGATTCCCAGTTGCAAGGTGTGAGGCAAAAAGGTGGGTGGAGAACTGAACAAGGAAGTTATCGAATTCGCTACTTTTAGCATAAATTATTTAATGCCTGGATGTTCGGGAACGGTAGCGGAAAAAGAAAAAAAGAAAGAAAGAAAGAAAAAGTGCTTTGCACCAAGAGTAGGATTTCTTATCTGGTTGTGGGGTGCATCAACTGCCTATTTTTAAATTACACTCGACCTTAGCCATAGGAGCTAAATACGCGGTTCTGATTGGTTGAAGTTACCCGTTTCTCGCCACGTAGCGTTCATATAGCAGAAATCAAACCCTTGCTGCTATCAGTCCTCGTAGCCGAGCGTGCGAGCTTAGCTAGCATTGGGCGTGCTAGCTAAGGGTTAGTAATGATGATCACTTTTGGAGTGGGTTCAAACCCGACGCAAGAAAAGTTTCTTACTTTAAAAAATAATAACGCTTTTATCATTAACATGAGATAAAAAAAAAATATTCATTTGTTCTTGTCCGTACTGTATAATGCATAAAAAGTGATTTACTTACGTTAAGAAACATAGCTGAGCAAGCGTCAGCGAGCGAAGGGTCTTAGAAGCCCCGCACGGCTCGTTTTGTTCCACTTTGGCCCCCATGATAATACCACGTGACATTACGTCACACTCGGGTGGTCTAACTTCGAACCTCATCCGCTTCCTTGTGAACAAAATGCATATTTTTTTTAGGGGGGGAGTTGCGCTTGAAAAAATTATGTCTCATGTTCTTACGAAATACAGTAAAACCTCCCTTCAACGGACCCTTTATTAAACGGAAAACTGTCTTAAACGGAAATATTTCACGGTCCTATGAATTTTGGAGTAAAAAAAAAAACGTGTAAAAGTCCCTTCATTAAGCGGAAACTGTATTACGCGGACAACGGAAAGCAATATAAACCTTTCTCGTAAAATTCTGAGTTCCAGGAGGGGAAACTACACTGTCTTCGATAAATTCTTCGATCTTTTGTTAAACCTTTCTGGACAATTTGACTACGGAATAATGACTGATTTACTTTAGTGTAGTTTCTCATGCTACAGTGTATGCGGAAAGTCAAGCAGCCAAGCAGCAATGTATACAGAAAACCCTGTTTTTAACTATCTATTGGAAAAATAAAGTAAACGTGTACATAGCATATTTTGTGTTCATTTTAAGTTTTTTTTTCTTTAGCGTGTATGTGTGTGTATGTGTATGAATTAGTAGAAAAAAGAAGTACTATAGTTGAACAAGCTACATACACCAATATGTCCGTTATAAGCATGTATTTCTTTTTCTTTTTTTTTATAAGGAAAGGTCTATGTCTATTAAGCGGAAACCTGACTTTAACGGAAATTTTTGCTACTCCCGCTCGATTGCGCTAAAGACAGGTTTCACTGTATAACCCAAACAATTAAAAAAAAAAAATTATCAACACACAAAATGACAATTTTCTTCTATTGCTATAATACACAATACATACACCAGAAAGTTTGGACAACTGCAACCAATCAGAAACGTATTTAGTTCCTATGGCTAAGGTCAAGCGTGAAAATAATATGCGCATCAACGAGGGATTCCGGACCCCTTTCCCCCCCAAAAAAAGAATCCTAATTCAACATACTTTCAACATGTGTATACTTTCTCAACAAGCTATTCTTGTCTAACAGGGAAATTATTTATGTAGCATGAAAATTTGCTCTTACACTTCATTCATACTCTTTTCTCTTATAAAAGCAATCTAGTTCTACCATTTTTTTTTCTGAAAATACAGGGTGTTTCAAAAGTTTCCTGACAGAGTAACTCTGTTATTATCAGAGTTACAACAAAATGTAAGAGGGGAAATCGTCTCCAAATATAATGTTTTCAATCTAAAATGAAGGCATTTTTAAAATGGGACAAGCCGTTTTTGCTGTACACTTTTTATGCGCCCAGTGTTAAATGAAAATGCGACGTTGCCATTTACCTGGATCCACACAACATAAAGTGAACGAGGACAAGTTTGAAATGGAGACTGGCCATCGACACGTTAGTCAGTGGTGCCTACCCCCCCCTCCTTATGTCCATGACGCACGCCCCCAATTGTCTATCCGTAGGTGTTCTTCCATGAAAAAATCTTCTTTTCGATTAATTTTTACACCCCCTCAAACATATTTATGTAGATTTTTACCCCCCCCCAAATATTTCAATAACGCACTTTGCGTCATAGCCCCCCTCTGTGAGCACCCCTGCGTTAGTGTAAAAGAGAGTAACTTCATTCACTTACGTTGTGGTCCAGGTAAATGGCAACGTTGCATTTTCATTTAACATTGGGGGTAATAAAGAGTGTACAGGCCAAACGGCTCGTCCAATTTAAAAAATTCCTTTACTTTAGACTGAAAATATAATATTTGGAGACGGTCTCCCTTCTTACATTTTGTTGTAACTGATAATTACAGAGTTACCCTATGTTAGGAGACTTTTGAGACACCCTGTGTAAGTGGGAGAATTTTTACAAATTACTCATCTTTTCGGGTGCAGAATAATAACCGTTCAATACTACATAGACATAGTGGTTTGTAGGTTGGATCTTCCCCCCAACAAAAATTTCTTGGTACGCGCCTGCATCTGGCCTCCTATTATTTGGTAATATACGTAAAATTGCTAGTGCTTTTAACTTACAGTTTAATTGTTAGTGTTCTGCGTCGTTATGCAGTAGCGAGGTTAATTAAGACGAGACTTACTACTAACTTGGTCTCTGAATTACGACCTGGGGTTGAGTCTGATGCATTTGAAGGATGTATATTTAATTATGTAAGACCAACTCTTCCAGTAGTAGTCGGCCCCCACCACATTATTTCGTCTTTAAGATAGTTATATTATCGGCAGTGGCGGATCTAGAGCGGGACTGGGGGGTCTAGTCCCCTAGTTTTTTACTTACAAAAATATTTTAAGTATTTTTTTAAAATAATTTTTTGAAAGTTCATAGTAAACTCATTGATATAGACCCACCCTACTTATCATAATCTGGGTTCTGGATAGTCCCCCAGTTTTTTCCTTCTAGATCCGCTACGGGGCCCCAGCATGTTTAACTTACGAAAATTGGAATCTGATACTTTTTAACGAGTTCAGTCTATCTGTCTGTCCGTCCGTTCGTTTGAGAGAGGAAATATTCTCTTAAATTACTTGTTGGAAATCATCATCAATTTTTGGCCAGGATGGAAAAGGGCCAAAGCTGGGAATCCAGTTCAGTTTTCAATCTGATATTCATAATCGGAACTACTAGAAGTCAACAATTTCCGGTTCACTATAGAGCAAAAACGAATAATAGATAGCGAAATCCAAACACATAAAATAATTGTATAAATCGTGTGCAGTTCTTTGGTATATTCTAAACAATTACGTCTTTGCCATACGTCATCTAACTTGCAATGGACAATTTGTGAATGGATCCCAGTGATCAAGCAGTAACACATTCAAACAATCAGGTTTCGCCATGGGGCGCAATCGTTCATCTCGAAAATCTCTCTTGAATCTCTCGAAAAGTTCTAAACCGTACAGGAATTTTATTAGGTTGATGTAATCAGCATGAATTGGTCCTTTAATTGGCATGCTTACTTAGTTTTCCTTCTGCAGGCGAGTGCTTTCTCCCTAACTTCCTTTGTTAGTTGAACAAACCTTATTTTATAATGGACGCAATATGAACTGATTTGAACAAGCCTTATTTTATAATGGGTGCAAAATAAACTGATTTTAACAAGCCGCATTTTATAATGGGTGCATTATGAACTAATCTGAACAAGTTGCATTTTATAATGGGTGCAATATGAACTAATTTGAACAAGCCTTATTTTATAATGGGTGCAATATGAACTAATTTTAACAAGCCGCATTTTATAATGGGTGCAAAATGAACTGGTTTGAACAAATAATGAGTACAATATGTACGATTTGAACAAGCCTTATTTTATAATGGGTGCAAAATGAACTGGTTTGAACAAATAATGAGTGCAATATGTACGATTTGAACAAGCCTTATTTTATAATGGGTGCAAAATGAACTGGTTTGAACAAATAATGAGTGCAATATGTACGATTTGAACAAGCCTTATTTTATAATGGGTGCAAAATGAACTGGTTTGAACAAATAATGAGTGCAATATGTACGATTTGAACAAGCCGCATTTTATAATGGGTGCATTATGGAGTAATTTGAACAACCGATTTTAAAGTAGTTTGGAATACCAAACTCCTTTTTATATATTTACTCTTCCTGTGTGTCCATTTGTTTGTTCGAGAGACAACTACTTGGTGGATCAGGATGAATTTTCGTCACGAGGTAGAAAGTCGACAGTTGAGAATCGAATTTGTTAATGGGGATGTTATTACCTAGGTTGAGGCATAAATCGTAACAGATAGCTAAAAGCTGTTCTTCGCAATCGATTAGGCGTCCCAAGAATACATTTCATATCCGTCCTGAAGTTGACTTAAATTAGAAGTGACAGAAATCGACTACAACTTCCGGTTTCAATACTACCTGAGAAAATATCATGCCCTATAAACCAAACTCCTTCACGTTATGTACACGTGGCATCGCTACTTGTTCAAAACTGTGTCGACAATTTGCTCAGTGACGTTTGCCTCATGGTCTACGAGCGCACAAATCAACTGTTAACCCTTTAACGACGAGAGAGGCAAAACAATTAACATAAAGTGCTTTACTTACACAAGAGCCTTTGGTATGAAAGCTGCTCGGTGCTTAGACTGGCTGTTCTTGATCCTCGTTGAGATGACACATCGCATCAGCATCAGGCATTACACTCTTCGAAATTCAACCCCAGGTCACACTCTCCTGTAATAGAAAAGAAATACGACAATGTTAATAAAAAAAGTGTCATCATGCATTGATGTCAATTGTTTTAAGTCTTACTTTAATGTCGCCATCGTTGGATAAGAAATTCATAGATAAATTAAATGTGTTATTTTCATTAAAAAAAAAAAAACTTTATCTGTACGTATTATCATGAAAGGTCGATGTGTTTCAGAACAAAACAATAAGACATAGCAAGAAATAGTTATTAGAAATGGATTCAACATTATAGGAACAGGTTTCACTTTCAACATTATCCCTCTATTCAAGCCGGAAGTGGTAGATCTTGTGGTCTTAACTGATTTGGTCTACTTATTATAAATAAACGCTATTTGTATAACCACATACTACTGTAATTTCTTTTGATATACATTTTGAAAAACAAACTTTTCAGCAGTAGAACTATATTCACAAATATCAATAATTCCAATAAAATTAAATAACATTTGACCTAAGTTAGAACCTTGTGGAACTCCTGAGATGGAACAGCCATATTTGCTTGATTTAAACTCTTGCAAGATAATATGTGTTTGGTTAGATATGAAACCAAATTGGACTGGAGTCAAAGAGAAGTGACAGTAGTTTAGTTTATTTAGAAGCACTTTATGACTAACTCTGTCAAAAGCTTTTTAAAAATCTATGCAAATTATGTCAACTTGTCGTTTTTAGTTTAACATGTTAGCAATATGCTTTGTCATAATTACAGGACATAAAGTTATGTCTTAAGAAAGTAAACAACGCTACCTGAATTAAATAGCAGGAACATTTGAGATAAAATCAAGGAACATTCTGACATGAGATTTAACCTTGAATGTGGCTCTACTTTCCATTCTACACACATAAAAAATAAATTCATTGAACATTTGTTTCTCATACTACTTGGCTACTATGGAAAGAGGTTTGGAGAAGCGTAAATGAACTGTGAAAACAACAAAAGGTGTTAGTTTATTGAGTTCACACGCTACAAGCGGAAAAGATCACTCTTGTTTCACTCAACCATTTAAATTGTTCATTGTTTTTCATCCCTACCCCCTGATTCCACACACACACACACACACACACACACACAGTTTCAAACACACCATTACACTAGCAAACGCTTTCACGTGAGGCCTTAAAAAAAAGATTAAGCAAAAATCAAAAACGGCAGATGGAGCTGCGGTATTTTTGGTATCGAAAACTTCACATGTTTCGCGTTCATGAGCTCTAAACAATAAATTTATCGAAATACGTGTTTTCTAATTTCACACGTTTCGTGTTCGCTACGTACAGAAATGGATGGAAAAATTTTCACGTGTTCTTTTCTGCCACCTCCCATTGTTTCGCTTATAATGAATTCATACGAATGTGCGATATTGTATAACTGGACTAGGCTGTCAGGTAATAGAATTGATGAGGTTTTAAATTGCTAACATGCAAACTGTTCAGAAGTTTAACCTTCATGAACAGTCAAAATGAATCTGAAGGACTGAGACGGAAGGGAGAGAGGATTGATAGAACTTAACCGTCTGAACAAGGACGCTATACAGGCTGTTCTTGACCTTCGCATGCATAGAATCACTTAAGGAAATATAACAGTATTACCTCAAATAGGAAACCGAATATCGTTGAACTTGAGATCTAAAAATATTTTAAACGATTAGAGATATATTGACCATTATCGCATATAAGTATTTGGAAGCTATGTTTTATTTTTTAAATACGCCATCCAATGTAAATAAGTTTCAGAGTCCACGTTGTAACTATAATCTTCAATAACAAACATTCGCACGTTTAGGCCTGTTCATTTTTATTACACATTAACACGTTTAAACCTACTCACTTTCTTAAGAGCTATCGCACACTACGCCATTTCGAGTGTCGATGACGCGCCACAGACTGTGTCGTCGCGTTATGTCACACGCCTGCGACACCACATACGCTAGATCTTACTTCACGTGCCGTGGGAATGTGGCACTTTTTCACCCAGAACAAGGATGATTCCAGTCGAGGTCCTCCTTGGGCCGCGGACTAAATTTGGGGCCTAGTCAGTATATTGGTAAATCCGCCACTGACTAAAGGAGGTGTTACCTTCATGCCTCGCGGCCTCTCCTTATTAATTTCATTTTGGAGTGCCTCGAGGCATCAACGTTATGCATAAGTGCTTATAAAACATTATTTTTCATATTTTTGTACAGAATACATATTAAATTAAGTAGAACCTATAAGAAAATAACGAAATGTTATAAAATTACATATTGGCCTGAGGAATTGCAGGTCGTGAATGTGTAAAATATATTTGGAAATATGTGGTCATTTGTGCTATTTTTTAAAGTCTAATTTGAAATAGTAAAGTGAAGCGATAAACAATGTATTTTTTGTTGCAATTTCCACCAAACACCACTGGCTTGGTACCGAATTTAATTGGCAACATGCAGTGTATTACCGATACAGTTCTCCTCTTTCGATGGCATATCCAAAAATCTACTATGGAATGCACAACAAAATTTTTCCCATATTTTCGTCTTTTCAATTCTGTTGCTATAGGAATCACTGCTGAAGTTCCATATAGTATGTTGTGCCTGAATTTCTGCAATGAAAGGGTCTGCGTCGATAGTTTCCACTGAGCTGATCTTTCAGAATGAGTATCTGGTTGCTGAAAATAAAATTGTGGCGCGTCTTCGACACACGAAGTTGTGTATTGTTCGAAGGTCTTAGCTTGTGTCAGGTGGCGGGTTCCCGCGCCACACCCATTGTAACAAATGGGAATTCATTAAAAGGAGACAAGATTGCTACAGAAAAATATTGTGGCGCGTCTTCGACACTCAAAGTGTCGTAGTGTACGAAGGGCCTAAGACCTAGAAACCGTGAAATGTATAATTAATGGAAGCCTTAACGTTAATTCACACATAGCGTGCTTTCCCCGTCCATGTCGTGGTCCCGTAGTTTCTTTTCAGACATTCGCACTGTAAATTCATTGGGTTGTCTTTTTCTAAATTCACACATGACGTGTCATGCCTGTGTCGTTCTCATGGCGTGTCCCGACAGGCCGCCTTAAAGAGAAACCAGCCCGGCACCTTGTAATCCATCTTGGGAAATGGTGTAGAAAAGAGTAGCGGGACGGCACTGCACAGCATGGGCACGGCGTCCTATGTATGAATCAGCCATGAATGCTCACGGCCATAGCACGGACGGAGCATGGGAGGGAAAGTTATGGGCACAGCACCCTGTGTGTGAACTAGCCTTGAATGGTCAGGGCCATGGCAGGGGAACGGCATGGGCAAGGTACCCTATATGTGAATCAACCTTGAATTGTCACGGCCAAGCCACGGACGGAGCACGGGAGGGAAACGGAATGAGCACGGCATAATATGTATGAATCAGCCTTGAATGGTCACGACCATAGTACGGACGGAGTATGACAGGGGAACGGCATGGGAACAGTACCGTGTGTGAACCAGCCATGAATGGTCACGACCGTAGCACGGACGGAGCATGGGAGGGAAACGGGATGGGCACGGCACCCTATGTATGAATCAGAATTTATAAAACCAAAATGTCAGTCCGTCCCTATTTTGACAGATGTCAGGTCAGAGCAGAGAGCTGCCGAAAGGAGCAGGCACTTTGGCAACGGTGGGTATGTGAGTGAAGGAAGATTTTTTTAGACAGTTAACATGTGCATACAATTGCATGCTAATAAGTAAGTTCCTCGAATACCACTGTTGCTTTGTGAATTATCATAGATTTACCTGTAAATTGTGAACGTGAAATAAGAGCAAGGATAGGAATGAGCAGAGTCGGTTCTAGAAGGTAAAAACTTGAAGGGGGGGACAACAAGAACCCAGACTAAGATATATCATGAGTTTACTATAAACTTTAAAAAATATATAAGTAATACCTTTAATTATTTTATCATTCAAAAACTGGGGGCCCAGGCCCCCCGGACCCAGACTAGATCCGCCACTGGGAATGGGGAAAACAGCCTTTAAGAGGAAGAAAATACTATTTTATGGGACGTTGAATAAAGAGTTGAGGAAAAGACTCATAAAGTGCTTCGTGTGGAGTATTGTGTTATATGGGTCAGAAACACGGACATTACGCGGAAACGATGAAACACGATTGGAAGCTTTCGAAATGTGGGTGTGGAGAAGAGTGGAGAGAATTAGCTGAGTTGAGCGGAAAACGAATGAGTGTTAGAAATGGTGGGGGAGAAAAGTAGGGTTGCCAACTGTGGAAAATAAAAAAAAAACCCTCTCAAAATTCCCTATGATATAGGTCTAACTGTGAAGTATCTTCGTTCCTACCCATCCATGAGAAGGAAATATACTAACGTGAACAAAAGTGCATTAGCATCTGTATTCTGCATATCCTCAGTACATTCACTAATACGCTTAATAGATACATTGTGCTATAAATGAGAAACTGAAATCGGCATTGATCATTTTATTGTATTTACCAGTAACTGCCACTTCTTTAAAATTATCGAAACAAATGAACAAAAGTATATTAATCTTTACATGACAATTTTGGATTTGGAAAATGAAATTTATTCTTTAAACATACTTCAACTATGGGAAATTGCTTTAAGAAGTCCTTTTTCACTCTCAATAAATGTATAAAATTCCTGTAAAGTAAATTTCAAATTTTCTCTGATACAGTCTCTGTCACCTCTTTAAAATTATCTAAACAGATGAACAAAATATATTAATCGTTGATAGATGGTGAAAGATGACAATTTTGGATTTATAGAATGAAAGTTACCTTTTAAATCTATATCTACCTTTTAGATGAAATTTGCTTCGAACTTGATACAAATTTGAAAAAAAAAAAAAATGATCATAAAGGGGTTAGTAAGAAGTTTGTACCGGTCACCAGCTTTAATCAAAATAACAGCAATATTTCCGGCCAGACCGGTGAAAAACTGGCCAGTTTGCAACTCTACAGAAAAGAATAATTTTAGATATTATTAAAAAGAGGAAGATAAACTGGTTACCACATTGATTAAAAAGAGGAAGATAAACTGGTTACGACATTGATTAAGAAGAGGAAGATAAACTGGTTGCGACATTGGTTAAGAAGAGGAAGATAAACTGGTTGCGACATTGGTTAAGAAGAGGAAGATAAACTGGTTGCGACATTGGTTAAGAAGAGGAAGATAAACTGGTTGCGACATTGGTTAAGAACAGAAAGATAAACTGGTTGCGACATTGGTTAAGAAGAGGAAGATAAACTGGTTGCGACATTGGTTAAGAAGAGGAAGATAAACTGGTTACGACATTGGTTAAGAAGGTACTGTATCATGAGGGACGTTTTACAGGGTACGTTGGCAGGAAAAAGAGGGAGATTACAATAATGGACGATATCAAAACAGAAAAGTCGTACGTTACGACAAAGAGGTTAACGGAAGACCGTGGAACATGGAAGTTTTTCAGCTGCAGAAGTGACCTGCAAATACTGGCAGAACACCTATGATGATGATGATACCTGTAAATTTTCTATTTTTAATCTGCACTCAATTCTCTATCTATAAGGTATTTCTATGAAATATTTGAAAACTGTATGTAACTTTCCCAAATAGATATTATGCATCTTTCGTAATTCACTGAAATGCATTACGAAACTCACTTGTCGCCTGATTATTATCCATCAACCAAAATGACTTAAAAGATATATAGATAACCAGAAAAAAAAATTAAGAAACTTTCTGCCAAAAATAAAGAAGTGACAACACGCAAGACAAAAATGGAAGCAAAGAAAAAGAAAGACGACAAAGTAATGAATCTTGAAACAATTGACGTAGGCCAATAAATCTACATCACGAAAAAAATTGAAAAAAAAAGAAAAGAAAAGAAATAATTTTGTTTCTCCGTGCCACTAAATCGAATTTCATTTTTCATAAAACTAGTTTTTGATCTCAAGGTCAAACAAGGTCTTTCCTTTGAACTGGAACATGAGATAACGATGTACACACCAAAGAGTGTGTAAAATGTGTGTGTGTGTGTGTGTGACGTCACGTAATACGATGCAGAATAGGAAATCAGCAGGACAAGGAAGTGAATTAAAAAAACTGATGGAGTTCACGAAACAATCTCACTCTTTTTTTCTTCTCTTTTTAATCGCCTGCTGAGATAAAAGGGACACTGTCCCAAAAGAGGGACACTAGACCTCACATCAGAGACCGCAATCACTTTTTATGATGTCATAAAAATATCCTTCGAAAGTTGAAATTGAATTACGTTCCTTCTTTAGTTTCTTTTTTCAAATATCTTTCATTCGCGAAAAAAAAACGCAATATGTTTATAAATTGATATACTGTAGAACATAAAACTTTAAAAAAGAACGTTTTCTTTCACGCTGGTTTAAACAATTTGGAATTATTATTATTATTATTATTATTATTATTATTATTATTATTATTATTATTATTATTATTATTATTATTATTATTATTGTTATTAATAATAATAATAATAATAATAATAATAATAATAATAATAATAATAATAATAATAATAATAATAATAATAATAATAATAATATTTGAAAATCTCTTATGATTACTAGAGTCTGTCTATTTCAGGTGTGCCCTAGGAAAATATGCGAAATATACTTCGGCCCCACCCCCGCAACCCTCTGACTGAGGAAATCCCCCTTTGCTTAGGGAAAAGAAGTGAATGACCTCTATTGTGTCGCCCTCTTTGTCATTTCAATCGTTTGGTCTTGACGAGTGAAGATTGTAGGCTACATAGAATAGCTAACAAGACAGTGCACAGCGAAGTCCGTGCAATAATTCATTGTGGCAATGTTTCCGCATCCAGCAATTTGAAAGATATCGGCTGCAGCAACTTGTTCCTCTTCTTTCGAGGGAGGTACGGGAAAACACACATCGACAGCAGCGCCAGAAACGGCACAGTTGAAATAGAAAGGGTCTACCATCATCACAAGCACGCAGAGATTAATTAATTTATACTGAGCCGAATTTAAGTGTGCCACACTTGAAAAATGCTGTGTTGTTTTGTATATACTACCTGGTTCACCTTTTATATTCTTTAAATTCTCAATTACCTTTAAGTTACTGTTAAATTAAAAAAAAATGGAGTGACCTTCTGGAAAAGCGTAGCCACCGACCGATCGCCTTCCGATTTAACGTATCAATAGTGAACAAAAAAGAATCGTAATATAAAGGCAGCAGAGTACAGCATTACAAATCGGCAAACATCCTTTTGATCTAGGCTCCTAATCATCTCTCACCTCGGGTTGTTATCTAATGATTTCCATGAACTGAGCTCAATGGAACGGCAAAGCCGTTCCCTAAACAATAAACAAACAATTCTCCCTGTGCCAGCGGATTCAATCGCCTACGCGTTGTTTGGATGGACTGCAATCACTCCGAGTCATTATACATTAATCACAGCGGAAACACCTTATAACACTGGAATATTTCACTCCGCTAATGAGTAGATTTGGTTGTGTATTACTGCGTTTAATGAGGTAACGTTATTAATTATGTGGTTGCGTGTGTTCATTGGGTCATATTACTTCTTTTAACAGATTCAATAATAATTCTAATATAAATTTATTTGCATTTAACTTATACATATAGAGATATATTGGAGGGAGACATTTAGAGCATAAGAAAATAATTCGAATTAACGAAGTTGTAAGAAGAAGGGACATGGCACACTCAAGTGCATGGAAAAGTTAACAGTTTTTTCCTCTTTTTCTCATTCATTATAAGAGTTATTTATAAATATTTGGACATGAATCTTGTAAGCTCTGAAAAGAGCTTCAGATGAAGATTTTAGAAAGACGAAATATGTTCAAAATGGCCGAAAGTGGACTTGATTCTCTTGTGCACTGAACGCGCCATATAGGCTACCTATCGATAGATACTTTTAAGCTGAGTAAAATAAAATGGGTATGGTTAAATCCTCATGCATAATTTTATAAAAAGTAGAAGGGAACGATTTTTTGGGATCCTAAAAATTAATGTTTATCGACAACCACGCCACCTGTTAAGATAAAGCTGCTTCTAAAGTATACCTTCATCAAACTTCTCATTATGACACTAGAGCTCACTGTTGGCAAAGCGGTTAGAGTACACGTCTTTGGCGTGAGAGACCCGAGGTCGATTCCCTTCTGAAGATCATATGGTACGGATTCCACGTTAATTGGTAGGTCTATGTCTCATATAGCCTCGCCGCTCAAAAGGACGCTTAAAACCAACCAAATAATTATCACTGTAACAAGATGACATACACAGTAAGGATGGACAATGAGATATAGCCCAAAATTAAACAATGAAATAAAAGGCCAAAATTACCATTAACCGTTAAACTTATATTTCTTGTTTAAATATGACAGTGTCCAGAGACGAGACAATCATCAACTAATAGAATACATTATGCTGAACAAAATGACATACTTGAGAGTTAATTCTTATGCGTAACTTTTGAGAGAATAAAGAAATATGATTTTATGGCACTAAATATGTCATTCATTTCCAATTATAATTGATAGTTCTCGTTCTGCTCAAAATCAAGAAATACGCACACACACACACACACACACACACACACACACATATATATATATATATATATATATATATATATATATATATATATATATATATATATATATATATACAGTGGCGGATTCAGGATATGGGCTAAACCATAGTTTGTCGTTTTATCCAGTGTATACCTGAGCGTCAAGGGAAGCTATAGCCTCTATAGCCTCTATAGCCCCCTTGAATCCGCCACGATATATATATATATATCGTCTCGAATTTAAGAAGGTACTTCTCCTCTCGTTTTTAAGAAGAGAAACCTCTGTTGTTTAGTTCAAGCTGGTTCTTGAATTTAAATCAATCCCTAAATAATCACTGTACCGAAGAGATAAGTAACTAACTCTCTTTGGAAAAACTAATTATGTCTTCAGGCTTGTATTTAGGTATTTTACGACCCTGGATCCAACAAAATTTGGTTCCCTCTTGTTTATTCGTATTCAGTTATCTGTAAGCAAAAATTAAAAAAAAAACTGGCAAAAGACAAAAGAAATGCTGCATTTCAGTTACTCGTTAAACCACTATAAAATTTTGAAATGCAATAACTAAAACCACAGAACTATCAGCCTAATATACGTACTTAATTGCTGAGGGTAATTGAAGGGAAAACACTAAAGAGGCGTAAAATGTATTTAAATTATTAGCTTACATTTCTTGAATGGTGGGCATCATAGGATAACTTTTTAGAACAATTCTTTTCGCCTTACCGATGTATGACGTAAGAACAATCTTTACGCTCTGAGCAGTGACAGAGAGAAACGTGTAAGAGCAAAGAAGGGTAGAAAGCTACATGATGAAACAACTGATAATACCTGCAGGACCGTTGGGTCTGCCATCATCAGTGCCTTTGTCAAACCTCGAGTTGATTGGTCTATTCCTAAAATCAAGGAGGGAAAAAGATGTAGAAAAGTGTCAAAAGTGTATGTGTACTCAGTGATTCATTTGCGAGTACTTTGTAATAATTGGCGACCCAACCAGGATGAAGGTATCCGTTGCAAACTGCAAAAGCTACCGACTCACTCATCGATGTTTTTGTTTACTCGTCAGCATTACCTCATCAACGGCAAGCTCTTTGTCTGCTCCTTACGACTTTATGTCTAGTTTTCTGATAAAAGGAAAAGTAAACTTAAACGTTGCAGAACATCGAGCTCAAAATGATTAGTTTAGAATAAAGAAAACAAGTGAATGAAGCTAATAAAATGTGTTATTTAATGTTCCAGAAAAATATAGCTTTACATAACCGAACTACTTAAAAACACTAATAATGCAATATGGTTATTTAATAATTTAAATAATAGTATATTTTAATCATAGGTGGTTCATGACTTGAAAACTGCTGAACCTGAAATTAACTTTCTCGACTGTACTGTATTGTAGTCAGATTTTTAAAATGAGACAAAAAGTATCACAATTAGGTATTAAAATATAAAGGGGTGAAGTTTTCTGTGCTAAACATAGTACGTTTGAATTGACAATAGCTCCTGTTGGTTATGAAGAGGTAAAGTTAGCATGTTAGTAGCTCGTTGTGGACGGGAGAAGATTGTCCGTGTCCCTTTTGAGACTGTGCGTGAAATACAGGAATCTGCCTCCTACTTATATGTATATTGTTACCGAAACAAAACAAGACCTGTGCACATTACGGAGATGTCCGTTAATGAAGATTTAACTGTATAAACTACTTTAAGTATAGGCATATATATATATATAGCGATATTTCGGATATTCTACATACTGAAGCAATCGCTATAGCGAAATTTCGTTCTGCGAAATCTTGGACGGCGAGATTTTGTTCTAAGTGAGATTTCGTCCCTTAAGTTTCTGGTCAGGTGGGATTTAATCTCACAAGATTCTGTTTAGGTATGTTTTTTTTTTTTCGCGCAAGGTTTTAATCACGCGAGATTTTGACCACGCAAGATTGTGGCTCGCGAGGATATGACTGCCTAACCTAACCTAACCAAACCATTTTTTATATATTTTCGCTCTGATATATCTAAACAAATTGGGTCACTATAAATGTTAGGACAATCGCTTTTCTTTATATTACTTCCGAATAACCTGCTATTTTAGAATCTACTTTACTACTTTTATGATTGAACTGTTCTTTTAAGTTCTCACATCCTTTATAAGACCATTCTAAACAATTTTGTTACAGAATAATTTTAAACGACCTTTATGAAATAATTGTTTTCGTATCGAAGAGAAAAAAGTAAAACAATTTGAATTTGAACCTTGAGAAATTTTTTTAATTTTGTGTTACTTGACCTTTTCAATGACTAGGAATTAATCACAGCTAGGTCCATATGTTTTACATTACATTACGGAAGAGTGTATGAAGAAAAATATCGAAGAAAGCGTTCTTGAAGAAAACAAGAACTCGTTATTAGAATGGCTTGAAAATAATTTAAAACACCTTCTATCCAGTTATTAAACTTGACAAGAAAAAGTTACATTGCTCACTTTGTAAATGAAAAGTTACGTTTTGGAATTTTGGATTTTGTAAATAAAAAGTTACGTTGTGGAATTTGTCATTTTGTAACAAAAAGTTACGTTTTGGAATTTAGCATTTTGTAAATAAAAAGTTATGTTGTGTTATGCTAAATAAAAAGTTAGATTTCAAACACTATTTTAGTGTTAGAAACCATAAATTGATAAAATGATTGAGTGAACATAATGAAAGACATTTATCAATGTTTAAAAATACTCAAGTCGTTACATAATGCATAAATATGTTTTAAATGTTGTTATAACATACACTTTGAGGGCCTCTCGTGACGCAAGGATTCTGATAACTTCTAGGCGAAGTTAAGAGCCTGACTTACTAACAATAATACAGAATTTATTATTTTTCTTTCGCTTGTTTATACAGAAGTGAAAGGAGATAATGAAATGTAACTTACCACAATCATAGATAATGTTATTCTACAACAGAAAATGATGAATGAACCTGATGAATGTTCAGTGTTGCCATCTATAGAAATTACAGTCTTGCCAGAATAACACCGTCCCTAAAATCTAAGTTAATGCAGCGACTAGAGGAATGAACTCAACTGCATTTAGTTACGTATCATGTTGTTTTGGTTTCTTGTGAACTACTTTTTAAATAACATTATTATTATTTAGTTTTAATAACTGTATTTTAAAACTGTTCTGTTTATTACAAACTAAATACAACTATTATTTAAAAAGTAGTTCACATGAAACCAAAACAACATGATAAGTAACCAAATGCAGTTGATATCGTTCCTCTACTCGCTGTCTTAACTTAGATTTTAGGGGCGTTGTATTTCTGGCAGCACTGTATTTTCTATGAATGGCAACACTGAAAATCTTTCAAGGTTGATATTTTTTGTTGTAGAATAACATTATCTATGTTTGTGGTAAGTTACATTTCATTATCCCCTTTCACTTATGTATATATAAACAAGCGAAAGAAAAGTGGTAAATTTTGAATTATTTTTAATGTCAGGCTCTTAAGGGGAAAACTCAGGATATGCTAAACTACTACAAAATGTGCGAAAAAACCTTATGTCTTGTCTGGTTCGTCTTGTGAGCAACAGTGTTGTTTCTGAAGATTATATACCATCATTTTCACGTAGTGTAAGTCATCAATGCACAGTCTCGGGTTTGATATTCGGTGGCAGTACATATTTTTGATATTGAACCAGTATCACGAGGTAATCAGGGAGTTATTTTAATTAAGAATCAGTATTGCAAACGAAAATGAAGTGAAATATTTTACTTTAACGTTCAACGATTATGCCTTTTAGTCTAAAGGGAGATGATAATTAAGGCAAGTGAATGAACATGGAAGAATTGGTGGAATGAGAATGAGGGAGAAAACAGAAGTACCCGAGAAAACCCACGGATACGATGTTGTCCACCACAAACCTTCTTGACTGGGATCGAACCACGGACCACATGAATCAGGGACAAGCACTCCGCCACTGAGACACCGTAGCCTCAACTACAGCATTGAAAGCCAGAAATTAATATGACAGGAGTCGAGGTGCCAACCATAGATCCCAAAATGAAAGCAATCTGGCCAGCCATACCTTTTCTTAGGGAGCCGAACTAGATGTCTAGCTATACAACCAATATGATAGGTTTTCAGTTGTAGAAACCCGTTCTTGTATATATATATATATATATATATATATATATATATATATATATATATATATATATATATATATATATATATATATCGGGTCTATATATGGAAATGACAGAAATGTTAGGAAATGAAATTGGTAAAACGTGCTCAGAAATAACACACAAACTGTTGTGATGTAATGAGACAGGGGCGTACGCAGGGGTGGGTCCTGGGGGTCCGGACCCCCTTCCCGAAATCCCGACTTTTTTTGTAAATGTAGTCTACTTTTAGAGACAATTTTAGAAATTTTCATATAATTTAGCCTCAAATTGTATTTGGACTCCAAGAAACGCTTTAGACCACTCCCGAAATAAATTCCTGCGTACGTCCCTGTAATGATAGTTAACCTGTGCAAATAAGTATGATGATTAGGATAGAGATTTTGAAGATATAGATTAACAGATTAGAGATTATGAAGATACAATTTGAAAGATAGATTGCTGTTGTGATTTATGATTATGTGTAAGTTTACAAATGTTAGAAATAGGATTAGGATAATGAGATATGTAAAGATTGGTAGTTTATGAATGATGTTGATTTATGAGATATACAAGATAGACCAGGTACAGATTAAGAATAAAGAGTAAGAACATATTTCAGTTCTGTATTTTAATAGTTTTTACATTGGCGCAGTCCAGGGGTGAATCCATGGGAGGCAATCGCCCTCCTTCCGAGAAGAGTAAACTTTCTTATTTTATATATAGATAAAACCCATCCCAGAGTTTGGGGATCTTAAAAGTATCTCTAAGTAGCAGTATTAGAACCCACTGCTTTCCCCCTGAGAAGTCCATCCTGGATCCGCCCCTGGCGCAGACGTGGTGAACAATCTACGTTCTAACAATGGCAACACGTTTTTTTTTTTTTTTTTTTTTTTTATGAATCCGACAGATTGAAGATGAGTTGTAATGGTCAGAAGGAATCAGGAGGTCAAAGTGGTCCAAGCACTGACAAAACACACGTTACCCCTACTGAGTCTTGGTTTATGACGGAACTGGCTGAAAGAGATGTGCTAATTCGATACCGTACTTGGTCAAAGATGTTGCTTAACTGAAAGAAATTGTTCTGCAGCTGGAACCACGAACTTACGAATGTTATCGTTGTTCTAAAAAGTCCTACATCAATTCAAATCCTTGTTCTTCTTGTTTATTGCGTCATGGGAACGCAACGTGTCCGGCTAGAAGCAAAAAGCTTGTTTCAAATATCAAGTTATTTCCTGTTAAAGAGCTGTTCGATTCATCCTAAATTTCCTTGTCCTCAATAGCCTACATCACCCATTTTAGGCTCCTTTTTCCTAACATACTATATAAAGCTTGATTTTAAATGCTAATAAATTCCAGACTTAACACTGAAATTTTCTGTCGACACTATGATGACACAGCGCGGCGACTTTTTTTTTTTTTTTTTTTTTTAATGGCCATATTTGAAGTGGGCCAGGAAGGAAACTACCCTTTCCTTATATATTCCAGATGACATGGGCAAAAGTAGCACGGACATGTTTTTCTAAAGTAAATTCACAGTTTTTATATTATTTATTTATTTATTTTTGTATAGTTCTTAACATTTAAGTATCGTTGGAAAAGAGAGAATCAAGAAACACATGTGATGTCCCAGATAACTACAAGTTTTTTTTTTTTTTTTTTACACTGTGTTTTCCTCAACTCGTTTTCTCTGTTATTTTCGATCAAATTTTGCATTATTTTCTTTTTAAAAAAAAACACATTCCTATTGATGCAATTTTCTTTCAATTTTCTAACGTATTTCTTTGCACTTCGATTCATTCTGCATTACATGATACCCTCGAACTTCAACTCAAGCTATAACTTCCTTGTTCATACAAAATACTAAATTTATCAACGTAACTTCTATTTATACATACAAAAGGCTAAATTTCATAACTTAACGTAACTTATTTGTACATATAAAAGGCTCCATTTTGCAACGTAACTTTTTTCGTACCTACAAAAGACTACATTTCCTAACGTAACTTTTTCGTACACACAAAAGGCTACATTTTGCAACGTAACTTTTTCGTACATATATCATAAATATTTACTATTCCTCAATCTTTGTGTAGGAGACCCAATAATTGATTGATTAATTAGCATGTAAACGTCCTTTTCAGCATCGAAATTACAATGAGACGGAACTTACTATTTTATGATGTTATAAATAGGTACCACATTGTCATTCATTTAGTGAAACTAAAGGAAAACCTTGCAAAAAACTCAGAATGGCTGGGTGCGCATTCGAACCGCCAGACCTCCCCCCAATTACAATGAAAGAATGCTACTTATTCACCTATTTTGTTTAGCTTTATGAAACAATGAAGTTGGCCAATTCAATTAGTTAAATGGGCCAACAATGAATGGCCACAATATGGCCAATCTAAAAGCGAGGTAATAATAAAGACGAACGAAATGAAAATAATAATAATAATAATATAAAAAAAGAAAGGTAGATTATGAAATGATGGCTTGAGGAAAATGGCCTCCGTCCCATGTCATTTCGTTTCACTGCTGTGAGAAGAGAAAATGTAATCCCAAGAAATTTCGGTTGGTCTCACCCAGATGACGTCTGGAGACAATTGCCTTGCTCAAAAGGAGACACACTGTCACGCGACCAGAAACGACGGCTGATTCCCACAGGAGAACTGTTTCCCAGAGAAGAAAAAGAAAATTGGGACGAAGAGAGAAACTGGGAAAAAGAAAAATGATAGTTAATTTGAAAGAAGCTGCAGAGCTTCGTCGTCTGGCTGCAGGGGGCGTTGCAGGCTATATCTCGGGTATTTTGTGTGTGACAGGATGTTATATAAACTGGCGTTTATTTTAAGCCGGGCTTAAGACAGAAGTTCTATATAATTGTCCTGGATATTAGACAAAAAGTTACAATAAATTTAAGTGTCTTTGGTTGGGTCTGAAATAGGATTTTAACAAACACCATCTTGTCAATCCAGTGAAGCGACTCGAGACTGCCCAGTGGCTTAAAATTACATCTTCGTTTCCTTTTTATTTTGTTTCTAATCATGCTTCAAAATATCAGTAAACTCGAGAGTAGTAGGTTTGTTCCACGCTTGTTTCGAGTATTCACGTTCGTAAGTTTAATTCTCGATAAGCACACGAAATCCTCGTTACTTTTAAGAACATAATTTGAGTAAGGAAACAAATAAATTTAAAAGTAAGTGATATTAACTTTATAAGATTCCCTCCTTCCCTCTCTAGGCTACCCGCTCGAGGGTTATAAGTCAGCATTCTATGAGGTAGTAGCTTTGATACGAAATGAAATGAAATCTTTTTAAGTTTTACGTCCCATGGTTATGCCGGCTAGGCTGAAAGAGACAGCGATGATGGAATGAAGAAAGAACGTGGAACCCCAAGACCCCCCCCCCACACGATGTTTGTCTTTCACAAAGCTCACTTGATGCAATTTGGGATCGAACAAGAACCCAATGCACCAAAGACAAACCCTCTACCACTGAGCCACCATTAGCTTTGATTTGTATTGGGGAGGAGGCATATTGAGAGCTAGTTCTGTACTTACATAGGATGGAGATCAGAAACTGTTAAGATGATGACGACAGTAGTAAAGTATGTGGTGAGACGGAGTTATGATTAACGGTTTTGACTCTTTATAGTGTTACCCACAAGACAAAAATTACGTTTTTAAATTCGAAACAAAACGATAAATTTCTTGAGTGTCATGGGCAACATTAGTTCACACAAGTCTTAGATCTCTAACAATGTCTTAGTGTTACGTCATTCGTAATATAAACGCTATAAATAGATAAAATGATTGTACGAACACAATGAAGAAGATTTAGGGGAAACCAGGGTATTCGCGAACACTGGGGTAATGCCGAACACCCAAGTTTACGCCCAAAGAAGTTGTAAGAAAACAGACGATTTTACTGCACGCTAATGGGAGAGTAATAGTAAAGTGTAACATAAAGTTGGTGACAGTCAATTGAGTGGATTGCCAGGAAGAAGACGTTTTGTTGTTTTCGTCGATTCACTTATAACGTTGATTCAACAATCTGGGCAAGGTAAGTTGGCTCTTATCTTATCAATATTGTTATAGATAAGACTATATATATTCCCGTATATTTGAGCATTAGCTCTTTGTAATCTTACTAGCCTGTATCCAGTCAACAATTAGTTTCAACTTTGAAATAAAATGGCGTCTCTTGGAGAAATGACAGACAGAATGTTTGTCATTACTCCAGAGTGTTTGGAATTGCTCAATGGTGTGAAATAAATTATCAAAAATGTTTAAATAGTTTTTTAATTGAAAAGTAAGTAACGAAATTGGTTTGGGAAATAGACCATGTCTTCGTAATAAGCGTTATTAGCTTTATTAATTAGAATAGTTTGCTATATTTATTATTTTAGGCCATTAGTAGCTTACTTCATTATTATGTAGTCAGTAACCTTATTTCAGATATCTGATCCTTCACCATAGGGTGCAACTTTTTTTGTGTGTGCGATTCACAGAGTGTTTTACAAATTTATTTAGCCTAGTAGCATCCATTAGCAGTTAGCCAATTTTGTTCAGCCTATTAACAGCATTTGAACATTGGACTAATAAAGAATATCTTTGGGAGCAAAACATTAATGTGTATATCTGTGATTTCTACAATTCCAAATAATGTTTTTATTTTAACGAATATTTTACTTAATGCACCGTTATTTCTGAATTTATATCATAAGAGTGCATTTTGTTTAGCCTATTACCTATTAGCTTTCATTTGTAATAGTTTCAAAGACGATGATATCTGGTTATAATTCTCATTAACTTGAGTTATGTTTGTAATTATATTTCTTATTAAAGATTTAAATACTAAATTACGTTATATTTATAATGTATTTTAATGCATTTCGCTTCTTTCGTAAAGGAAATTTTAAAGTAAACAATATGTTCGGGATTACCCCGACGACTGGGGTAATTCTGAACATACGTACATTTTTAAAACATCTTACCGATTTGTTGAAAAATGTTACTTTTGACTTTTCTCTGCACTTTAGTAAACAGGAAAAACTCCACGCTTTCTAGACACAAGAAATCATAACTTTATCTCTAAAAACAAAAGAGTTATTTATAATCAAAGCGTAAGTGTTCGTGAATACCCCGGTCTCCCCTATCAACGTTTAAAGATACGCAAGACATTACAAAATATACTTCAATAATAAGAATGGTTAAAATGTTGTTATATCATACTTCGTGGTCACATAATACTTCCTCCAATTTGGAAATTAAGCTGGAATGCATTATGGGATTATACAGAAAATTTCCTCCCCAGATTATGGCTTTGTTGTAAGTCAATACTCTGGTGAACCACCACAAGGAACAGTCAGAAGCTAAAGAATTTAAAATTATTTTTCTGTTTATATTTTTCTGGTGTAAATCGTAAAAAAAAAAAAAAAAAAAAAAAATCACTAAGAAAAAAGTGGAAATGTTCTCTATAGTCAAAAATTCTATGCGGAACTTCTTCTGTGCCTTGACAAATTTAGTACTTTTTCCTTGGAAGCTTGCATCTTCTCCTACAGTTTGGAAGATAAAAGAAATAACGTTAATTCTTTTACGATACAATTTCAATTTCAATGAGGAATATGCCACCTTTCATATTATTTCGAAAATTCGAACTCTGAAAAATAATATTTCGATATTAGCCTATATTTTCTTTTATAGCCAATGTCTTGGTCTTGGTCTTGCATTTGCTCATCCCTATACACGCTGCACTGCATTTAAATCTTTGAACAGTCTTTACCTAAAGGAGAAATAGCGAATTTCTGAAACAAGGTTTTATGTATTCAATTTATGTATTTAAACCTCAGTGCGCATCGTTTATACTGTGATATATTTTTTATTATACGAGTATAATTAGCAGTTTCTGAAGCCAACCGTATCTCGCGTATGAAACAGGAAATGAGAGTCTATTTAGAGAAGAGAGACCCTTTCGTGACGTAACTGGGTTCAAAAAATCATCTCCAGCGTTCAATAAAAAAGCCTTTGCTTCCTGTTCGATCTATTTGATATTAATACACAGAAGTTCTCTCGCTTTTTTTGTTTCGACAATTCGCCTGACACCTGGCGGACATAACCGAATTCCCACAGCGGAACAAAGGAAGATCGATCGGAGGTCTCTACACAGTACAATAACTGGTGCATACATGGAGGCAGAGGAACGATTGGAAATTGTGGGAAACCAATCTTACGTTATGTTTTGGCATCTCGGGCTATCGTACACTCTCGACGACAAAGGGATGCTACAAATCTTTCGGATTGTCTGTGTGTGTGTGTGTGTGTGTGAAGGAAAACAGAGGAAACTTGGCGTGTGGGTTGTTACATTGGTATGACATAGAATAAAACGATATAATCGAAACATATTTTTCTTATACTGTCTCTAATATTCAAAACTTTCACATACATATAAACTCACACTCAATACTTATATACAGCAGTGGTGGAACGAGTCACTGAGTCACTTGAGTCATGACATTTGTCCTGATCATCCGCGCCTGGGTCTCACTTCTCACACCTAGTCTTATCCTGTGACCTGGCGACCCCAAACATACTCGATGCCAAGGAAGAACCCGAAATTTTAGCTGTACAGAATTACTGCAGAATTTTATAGCAGATTAATGATGCCCACCAATAAGCACAAATATTCACATATTTGATTCCCGATGTGACATTCTATCATTTCTACCATTTCAAGGTACTACGTATTGACTATTTTAAATGTATTTTCATGTTTGTTTGTTTTCTTATACTAAAAAATAATGCAGTGATTTTGAACACAGTCTATAAAAACATGTAACAAGACACTGTTTGGACTCAGCAGTATATTTTATATTCTAAATAGTCCAGGAGCATATGTCAATATTTCCTAGTCCGTGGGATTTTGAATGAAGGGATGTTGCGGGTAGGTGGAATATCCTCATTAGGAGGTACCTAATCATGTGGTACCAGGTGGCAAGCCGAAAACCGTGGCAGGGGACCGGGAGAGGGGAAACAAAATTGCCGCCAGTGACAGTTGTCTCTCTGGCTTTAAAGTGCTATAACTTCTACAACTTTTATACTAAAACCTTGAAAGTTGTGCAAATATGTAAATAACTCATCAAACATTCCATTTTAGAACAATTTGCTGCAATAACAACGCCATATTTTAAATATGGCGCCCTTAAATCCCAAAATTCGGTATTATTTATTTCTTTTCTTTATATTCAAACGAAAATAACTCGTAAACTGCCACAGATACGCGAAATCACCTTGAAACAAATGTTGTGGGTCCATGTAAGGGCTTTCCAACGAGGTATATGCCATTTCTGTGTCTTTACAACTAACGGAGCTAGACTAGTTTATGTTACAGTATGTGTATACCTTATAGCTTTTAATATATGGCTAGTAAAATTAGGCGAAACCTGCATTTGTAAGTTCGTGAGTTTTGTGTGAAGGATCTTTACGGGTTGAGGGAATGCCTTCACTAGAAGGTACCTAATCATGTGGTACCAGGTGGCAAGTCGAAAAACGAGGCAGGGGACCGGGAGGGGGAAAGAATATGGCCGCCGGTGAAATTCGTCTCTCTAGATTTAGAGTGCTATAACTTCTACGAATTATATATTAAAATTTTCGTGATTGTGCAAAAATGTAAATAATACATTATAAATTTTATTTTAGAACAATTTGGTGCCATAGCGACTCCATATTTTAAATATTGGCGTGCTTCAGTATCAAAATTAGATTATTATTATTTGTCCATTTCTTTATATTCAAAGGTAAACAACTTGTAAACAGCCACAGGTAGTCGGAATTGGCATGAAATAAACTTGTAGGCCAGATCGGTGGCTTTGAAATGAGAGATTGATGTCATATCTTTAAAACTAACACAAAATAACTAGTTAATGTAATGGTAGGTGTCAGAATTTGTGGGTTTTAATAGCGAAAGCACAACACGAACATAAACTGAAAAGAAATGCAACATAATTAACCTTGGCTTTACGTACTTATATCCAATATCTTTAATATGATGCTCTGTGATACAATTAGTTTAGAAATATATCCTTGAATTACACAGTTTCGGATGTAAAAGAGTTACACCTACAGAAAATATTTATTCTTGTGAGAATTTTTTGTAACTAATAAGTTTATACTATTGTTTATAATATAGATGATTTACTTCATTTAAATTGACCTTGGGGTTTGATTTACTTCATTTATCTATTGTTTAGAGAATCCACTTTCTATCTGACCCAATCGGTACTATAAAAAAACACTCAGTTCGTTAGTGGGTTTTTACTACTTGGTTTCTCACCTTAGCATTCCTTACACTGTATTTCTAAGGTCTCTCCCCTAAGATGTCACACCTATGATTTCTCACCTGAGCATTCCTTACACAATATTTTAAAGATTTCTACCCTATGATGTAACACTGATGTTTTTACACCTGAGCATTACTTATATCATATTTTTAAGGTTTCTCCCCTACGATGTCACACTTATGGTTTCTCACCACAGCATTCCTTGCACTATACTTTTAAGGTTTCTCTCCTATGATGTCACACCGATAGTTTTTCACCTGAGCATTCCTTATATACTATTTCTAAGGTTTCTCCCTTACGATGTAACTCGTATGGTTTCTCACTAGTCATCGAGAGTCTCATCACTGTCATCTTCTGAATCTTCCCATTGTAAGTCATGGTTTGCACACTGATTTTCCACAAAGACACAGTTCTGTACATCGCATGGTCCGAGATCGACATTTGCATGTCAAAGAACATTTACTTACTGTGCAACCGCAGCGAATCAACTGCAATACAGTCTCTGGAGAGCAAGGTAGTGTGCACATCACAGGAACAATATTATTTTCGTCACTGGTTTCTTCTTCCCATCCACAATCTAGTGGGCTTGGCAGATTTGGATGTGATTTTCCACAATAGTACTTGGAAGTTCACCCTTTTAATGAAAGGTGTAAGAGCCGCTTTGGTTGGAGGAAGACCTGAGCCTTGAATGTCCCTTTTCGTGAATAGCCTCCATCGTAGTTTCCCAATACCTTGAATTTTAGAGTTCGACACATAAACATTGCAAATGAACTTCTCAATTAGCCTTTCATCATCGTCATTGAACTTACTAGAACCGAGGTTTCCAAGAGATGCAAGTATGTCAACTCCAGCGTTGTAAAATGCTTTCCAAAACATCTTCTTTGACTTCCTTGAAAATGCCCCAGTAATATCACACCCTGAAATAGCATGAAATCCAAGTAAGACTTCTAATCTAGAAGATCCAAGAGAGGTACGGATAGTATGAATATCTATCATTCTCTTCTTAACTCCAACTCCAGTGACAAACTTCGTATTGGCAGGTAAGCGTCTAGACCACCACACACAAAGAACAAGTATATCAGTATCTTGGGACATTATGTGGATGGTCTGTGCCCCTTGAGACGCTGCATAAAGACTGTGAAGTTATTTTTGTATCTGCTTCTTCATGAATACTTTTAACTCATTGATGTCCTTCAATTCTGAAGATTTTGCTTCTGTCCTCCAGCTGGCAACTAAGCGTTTTCCCAATTTACTCGCATGAAGATTTTTTTTCTGAAAGATAAGCAGTAAATGCATCTTTGGTTTTTGGATGAGATAAAAGATTTTTCATAGTGACATTTTTTATATTGGCAGAGTCAGATATCTTGTATTCGATTGTTGGGCTGTCTCTTTCTCTTTTCTTCCACATTGACATCTTTAATGACTTATTTCCATACGTATCGAAAACAAGGTGAGTTTCATCGTATTTCAACATTGTTGACTTTATTCTTTTGCAGAATTCTATAGACAAATCGAGACATGTGTTAACATGCGCTGGCTTTTTCGACGCTTGGAGTTCCGCCATGCTATCAAGAACAGCAACAGAGTAAGAAGTATTTGATTTGTAATTGAAGCTTCAGTGCAAGTAATTACGGGTGTTGTTGTATCTCTTTCTTCCAGTTCTATTCTTTGGTCAAGTCTTTTCATAAACGTAAGCAGAGTTGAAGCATTGGTAGGACTGCTATCAATCAAAGGTAGTCGACAAACTCTCGTTTTGGGCATGGTCTTGTTAAGAATCGAATTGTAAGCCGACCATGTCGGCACCACAGGAGATTCAGAGTTTGTTGTAGTTCTTCCATAAGATTTCTTATACTGTTCTCCTGAATCTTCAAAATCATCAGTGTGCGATCGGAGAAATTGCAAACTTGCCATCATCCAGACTATGTCATCTCGTTCGTATCCTTGAATTAACTCAGAACTTTCCTCTGGAGACTTTGCTGAACTTAGCAGAGAGGGATTTGACGGTCTTAATGATCCTGAGATGACGCAAGTAGCATTTTAGACATTGATTCGGGTATCTTCTCGAGTGATCTAGTCGTAGGTTTTCCTGACAAACTGATTTGAGAAGATACATCTTCCTCCTGTTTCTCTTGATAAATAACCATAACAGTACCATATAGAGTCCCTTTACCATATGGCAAGTATTCTTGGAAGTCAATATTATCTGCCGCGCAATACACAAACCTTCCTGGAACAAGTTCTGATGGTATATAATGTCCACCTGAGGAATCCATACTCTTGATAATTTCATTTGCTATTTGAGTCTCGATACGAAGAATTTTGTTATATTCGATAGACACACCTGCGTGATGTAAAAACTGTACAATGAATTTACTTCGTGTTGCTGAGTGCATAGTGAGCCCAACTGCCACTTGTAATAGTAGATCATGAGTGTGGCGTACATTGCCTTTAGAGCTTTCTTTTGTATATGCTGCTTGATGAGGAGACAATATTTCATACATGAACGTCTGTGATAGTCTTTGACTTCTTTCATTGATTGCAAAATCTGCGTTTTCACATCCGATTTTATTCTCTCCTTTGCAACACCATTTGAACAAATGAGAGATCTCCTCTGGAATAAACTTCTTTACATCACTTTCACCCACAGTCCCAGTAAACGACCACTTTTCACTTTGGAAAGCAAATTTTCTCAAAACGTCTGCTGCTTTAAAAAGAATCTTCATATTTTTTCCAACATCATCAGAATCCTGTTCAGTGTTAGCTGGAGCAATATCGTTTGTAATCTTTAAAGAAATTCTTTGAGGCTCGTTCTTCCTCTATCAAGGCTTTCAACTGTTTTCTAGTCAGAAGTTTATCGTCACTCAAATTATTGCTTTTAGCAATGGAATTATAAAGTTTCTCTACCTCACCCATTGACGTAACACGACCTTCATGAAGGAATTTGCTTAGTGAATAAATAAATTCTGTTTTGGTAGCCTCTTCACTCACAGAGCTAAGACCAGAATCCCTCTTGCCTTCGCTTTTCCGCAACATGTTAACAACATGAGTATTCCAGCAAGACTTGTGTGATCCTGTGCATGAGCACCTCCAGGATTAATGCAGTTATTCTGAACACTTCATTCTTTGACAAACTTACTGCTTCTTTCAAACGACTGCCGGATCGATCGTAGGCGATGACATACAGCGGGTTTCATCGTTTTCCTTCTTCGTCACAGAAGAAACATTTTGTTTTCTCATAAGTTGGTGTTTGTGATCTTGTAATATATGAGTTTGAACCCTCCGAGTCTTCATAATGTGTAATGGGGATTTCCTGTTGCTCTTTTTCAAACGATCTTCTAGTTCTTTCCATCATCTCCTTGTGTGTGCAGTTCTTATAGCAATCAGCATGCCATCATGCATTTTCATTTCTTAGATCTTCACTTGTTACTTCACCCAAACGTCTATTCAGTTCAATGTATTCTTTGCCCATCCATTCTGCTCTCAATTTTATACATTGTAGCGCTTTTTCATAATTGGAGGATTTCACAAGTCGTTTCTGTGTTTCCTCTTGACAAAAATACACATGGAATAGTTTGTACTTAATTTTATTTTCTTCGCCGAAGGAGGTAGCTGCACTTGCAGATGACTTTTGATATTTTTCTCATGCTCTTCCATTTTCCTATTTCATTCTACTATACTGTTCATGCGTCCAACAAAGAAAAAATCTTTCAATGCCAAAGAACTAATAATAATAAAAACAAAAAAAACTATTATAAAGCTTCACACACACACACACAGAGAGAGAGAGAGAGAGAGAGAGAGAGAGCGGCGGCCATATTGTTTTCCCCTCCCGGTCCCCTGCCACGGTATTCGGTTTGCCACCTGGTACCACATGATTAGACACCTTCTAGTGAATGTATTCCCTCAACCCGTAAAGATCCTTCACACAAAACTCACGAACTTACAAATGCAGGTTTCGCCTAATTTTACTAGCCATATATTAAAAGCTATAAGATATACACATACTGTAACATAAACTAGTCTAGCTCCGTTAGTTTTAAAGATACAGAAATGGCATATACCTCGTTGGAAAGCCCTTACATGGACCCACAACATTTGTTTCAAGGTGATTTCGCTTATCTGTGGCAGTTTACGAGTTATTTTCGTTTGAATATAAAGAAAAGAAATAAATAATACCAAATTTTGGGATTTAAGGGCGCCATATTTAAAATATGGCGTTGCTATTGCAGCAAATTGTTCTAAAATGGAATGTTTGATGAGTTATTTACATATTTGCACAACTTTCAAGGTTTTAGTATAAAAGTTGTAGAAGTTATAGCACTTTAAAGCCAGAGAGACAACTGTCATTGGCGGCCATTTTGTTTCCTCCCCTTCCGGTCCCCTGCCACGGTTTTCGGCTTGCCACCTGGTACCACATGATTAGGTACCTTCTAATGAAGATATTCCACCTACCCGCAACATCCCTTCATTCAAAATCACACGGACTTACAAATGCGCCTGGACTAAAATGACAAGTTTTATAGGTTCTCTCGATTACATTTTGACGATTCCTTATAACCAGGGCCCGGATCTTGTTGACAAGTCAACTTTTTTCTGTTACGCATAGGACAAGGCAAGTTCAAATAAAAACGTTATCCATCAACTCTAGGTTCTAAAAATATATATATTTAGGGTCAACTTTTGGTCACGTTTTGCTATTTTCAAGTTTCAGGTCATTTTTTTAATATTTTAATGTAACTTTTAGGCCACTTACGGCCTTTTTATTCTTTTTCTTCTACATAAGGAAATCTTAAAATGAACACTGTTTACGGCACGAAGTTAATAATCTCTTTTCCTGCTTCCGTACTATTGGGGTGGAAAAAATTGTCAGGTGATATTGGCAACAGCGTTCTATGTAAATTGAAAGGTGTGCTGGAAAGAAACAACTGATACAATACTTCGTGTGTAATTTAAAATGCACTGCAAGGTGAAGTGTTATCCTCCAAAGTTGAAGATTTAACCCTCAATGACATAGTTCATTTCAAGTATGCTCCCATAGCTTCTGTTGAAGTTAAAAAGGAGCTTTCCCAAATACAAAAATGTGCTAGCAGACAATAGGCGCTCATTCAGTCGCGCATGTATTACTGTAATGCTGAATAAGGCATTATCTAAATTTTGTGACGATTACAAAGTAAGTTCCTGAGTTAGTTTATTGTGTCACACCTTACAAAATGTTTATATGTTACTTAACTGCATATAAGCCTATGTATTTGTATTGCAAAAAAAGCTTAACTATTTACTAAATTGGGCAAAGTTTAGTTTTAATATTATTGCTTATTTTTTAAACTAAAGACACGAGTGATCAATAGACTGCAACTAACTGAAACAAAACTTTTGAAAATGAGTGAGAAATGGTAATTAAAATCCAATAGATATTTAAAAATTGTCAATGTTTAACGAAATAAACGTTTTAAAAAGGTCAATTTTAAGGACAATTTTTGTGAATTTTAGGGTCAATTTACAGAAATCTTAGTGTCATTTTATAAGTCACTTTTTATAAAATTTTAGGTCAACAAGATCCGGGCCCTGCTTATAACAAAAGCATCTAGCTTTCCGGACGGGAGCTCATGTAGTCCAGATCCCACGCTAAAAATGAAATATTTGAGTTTAATGTCCCACGATTATGCCCTTTTAGGCTAAGGGAGACGGATGATTACGGGCAAGTGAATGATTATGGGCAGAATTGGTGGAATGAGAATGTGGGAGGAAACGGGAGTACCCCGAAAAAACTCCCACCACAAACTTACTTCGCCGGGGATCGGATCAGAGCCCTACGGTAAGCGCTCAACAACTGAGCCACCGTGCCCCCCTGGATCCCACTTTAAGCTGTAGGTCCACGTCTCGTATAGCCTCACTGCTAAAAGAGACGTTAAACTCAAAATCACATCACATCAAACATGTAGCTTTCTTTCCTCTGTTCTTGCATCACAGTTGCACGAGGGTTCTGAGTGAAAATAAGGTTTAATAACTGCGGGACTTGACACTGAGAGTTCTCTTCTGGCCACTATTCCTCTTCGCCGATGTGGTTTAGCCGTGAGTTTTGTTGGCTATCTTCGCTTTGGGCTGTCCTTAGGGATCACTCATAATACATTTACCACTTTCGTCATGCTCGAACAACATAACCGAGCGCCAACAATCCCCCTTTCTGAAAATTAGAGTTCGTCCACTTTACACCATCACAGTGTGCTTAGTTCACCGTACAATGTCATTCTAGTGCTCCACACGTAGTATGGGTTTACCCTAATATACCACCATCAACAGCCAAAGGCGCTGCGGTTACCACGTGACCGTGGTCAACCCGGTCTAATCCCAACACACTTAATGGCTTATCAGCTACCGATTTCTCCAAAATAAGTAGTGCTGTCATTTCAGGTGAGGTAGGGATTCCCATCATGCCTATATCCATCTCGCTTAAAATGAAGAGGAGAAAATTTCTGTACTTAATGAGGGAATTTTTTTACTACATTAATAATTACGACATTTCAGTAGGAGGTAGAATGATTAGGTGTATACGGTTTGCAGATGATATGACACTTGTTCTGGAATCTGAAGAGAAAGTTAATAAGATGTTAGAAAACTGGAGGAAGGGCTGTGAAGAAAATGGGATGAAAATAAATATTAGAAAGACAAAAGCCGTGGTGATTGGAACGAAACGGTCAGTGTCAAATATAGAAGTAGAAGTAAAGAAAATAAAACATATGACTAGTTTTCGATACCTGGGTAGTATTATTAATGATGATATGAAGTGTGAACGTAAAAAAAAAAGCAAGAATAGGAATGGCGAAAGAATCCTTTAGGAGGAAGAAAAGACTATTATTGAGAGACCTTGAATAAAAAAGTTGAGAAAAAGACTCATAAAATGCTTCGTGTGGAGTATTGTTCTGGATGGGTAAGAAACATGGACATTACGCAAAAATGATGAAAAACGACTGGAAGCTTTTGAAATGTGGCTCTGGAGAAGAAGGGAAAAAACTGGATCAAGTGGAAAACGAACGAGAGGGTGTTAGAAATGGTGGAGAAGCAAAGAACAATTTTAGATATTATTAAGAGGAATAGAAACTGTTTGAGACGTTGGCTAAGAATAAACTGCTGGAGGGTATGGTAGCAGAAAAGAGAGGGAGGGGGCGAAGGAGACTACAATTAATGAACGATACCAAAACAGAAAATTCGTAGTTGAATATAAAGAGGTTAGCAGAAGCCGTGGAGCATGGAAGCTTTTCAGGTGGGAAAAGTAGTCTACCAAATACTGTCAGAATCTCTCAGTGGCGTAGGGAAGGGGGGGCCCAGAGGGGCCGTGTTTCCCCAAAGAGGTCCGACAATGTACTTTGGTACTTTGATGTTTGTAATTTTTTTTATATATTTTTATGTTTATACATTTTTTGTTTGTAATTTTTCTATGTGTACCTATAACAGCACTTGGCCTCCCCCAAACACACATCCTGGCTACGCTACTGGTGATGATAAATAAGCATCAGCATTATAAAATTTTGACATCAAGTTTTTACAGATACACTTGAATAATTTCTATTAGAGATTCGCATAAATTATGATCCCGTGCTTCTTCCTTTGGGATATGCATTTTAATAAACGCAACGTAACGTGATAAAAAGCCATTTGAGGTAGGTGATAACTATATACAGAGTGTTAATGAACTAGACCGACAAACTGTAAGAGATGATTCTTCACATCAAAATAAGACAAAAAGTTCATACGTACTTGTAGGAAAAAAGTGCTTAGTTTCAGAGCTCGAGCTGTTCAAAATCGCGAGAAAGCCAAATTTCAAGAGGCCGTTTTTCGAATTTGAAAAAGTGTGGATGGTAGTCCTTATCAGCGTAAAGGAAGTCATGCATACGCAGTCCAAAAATGCACATTTCATTAATGTTCAATGGGTGCATGGAGTATTTCCTGCAGGGTGAAATTCCCAGACATGTCATCAACCGAATCTTGAGATATGCTCTGATTTTATGATTGGTCCAAAGTAGGCAAACGATACATTTTGATAGCAGTGAATACGGAATCCTTTGGCGCAATGTCAAAATTGTTAAGGATCGTCAGCAGCACGGTCTCTCGTACTCGGGAAAACGCATGCTGCGACGTTTTCTTTCACGCTTATATGTGAAGAAAACGTGAAACATGCCGTGACAAAATACATCACATCACACACTATTTTGAACACAAAAGAACATGGAGCTGCCGGTTCCTAACACTTCCGACTTCCCTCCGAATCATTGGATGCCATTGTTGTCAAGGCTTACCTTCTGCCTACTTTGGACCCTCCTTGAAATCAGAGTATACCTGAAGACTCTATTGAGAGTATATATGAGAATTACCCATTGTAAGGAATACCCTGTACACCTATTAAAAATTGATTAAATACGCACTTTTGGATTGTGTATGCGTGGTTTCCTTTACGCTGATAAGGACTATCATCCACAGTTCCTGGAATTCGAAATAGGGCCTGTTGAAATTTAGTTTTTATCAGATTTTTCACAGCCCTAGCTCTGAAACTATGCACTTTTCGTCATAAGTCAATATGAACTTTTCCTCTTATTTTAATGTGAGAAATCACTTCTTAAAGTTTGTCGATATAGTTCATTAACACCCTGTATAGAAAATAATGTAAATAGGTTCAGCCGTTTTCTCGTGATTGGATCATAAAGAAGACCTGTGTCATTTATAATCCAGAGAGAGAGAAAGAATGATAGAGAGAATAACGAAGAAAATGAGAGAGAGAGAGAGGATGATAGAAAGAATAACAGAGAAACAATGAGACAAAGAATAAGAGAGAGAATAAAAGAGAGAATAACGGAGATAATGAGAGAGAGAAAGAATAAGAGAAAGAGAATAAGAGAGAGAGAATAAGGAAGAGAATGGGAGAGAGAATAAGAGATAGAGACAATAAAGAAGAGAGAGAGAATGAGAGAATAAAAGAACCAGAATGGGAGAGAGAGAGAAAATGAG
The DNA here is from genome assembly GCF_964235325.1 of Thermobia domestica. Lineage (NCBI taxonomy): Eukaryota > Metazoa > Arthropoda > Insecta > Zygentoma > Lepismatidae > Thermobia > Thermobia domestica. Next base: position 23,208,487 of record NC_137471.1, on the reverse strand, counting down.
AGAAAGAACAAGAGATAGGGAATAAGATAGAGAGAATGAGAGAATAAGGGAGAGAGAATTATAAAGAGTGTAAGAGAGAAAGAATGAGATAGACAATAGAGAGAATATAAATAATAAGAGAGAGAATAAGAGAATCACAGAGAGAGAGAGAGAGGGAATGAATTATAAAATAAGAGAGAATGAGAGAGAGAGTGAGAGAATAAGAGAAGAGAATGATAGACAATACTGAATGAGTTTGTAGGAGGTGCGTGGGAGGATATGAATTTTATCACTCCTGTAAAATTCAATATTTTAAATTAAATTGTTCCTTCCTTTCTTCTCTCCCAAATTACACACAGAGAGAGAAAATAAAAAGGATCTCAAGCGTAAATTAATATTACGCTACATTTTTTTAAAAAAATTAAATTTAAAACAACCTTGTGAAAACTGAAGTTACTTGTAGCATCAGTAGGTGTAGGCGAAGGCCTAGAATTAGTATAAATAGGGGGGTGATCAGAAAGTAAGGTTACAAAGCCTGCAATGAAACATGTAATACATAATTTCATACAACCAATACAGCCAACAGATAATACATACATAAGGTTATTTTTCGACAAAAGTCTCCATATCTGTTAAGGCACTTGTCACATCATGGGATGAGTTTGAAGATTCTCTCCTGGTAATAATCCTGTCTTTGCGTGTTTAGGCAGGTTGTCACGAAGTGTTTCACTTCTTCGTCTGAAGCGTAGTGACAGCCTCCGAGGTGCTCCTTCAAGTGCGGGAACAAGTGAAAATCGCTTGGAGCGAGGTCCAGGTTGCATTTTCGCCGATCCCAAGAGGTTCATCCAAAACATGGCTGAAGTAGCATTCTTATTGGCCACGTACCAATGACGTTACCTACTATTACTACTATTACTACTACTGCTTTTGCTATGGGTGTGTATAGTACAAGGGCAAACTTATTTTAATGAAAGAAGTTTAATGGAAATTTTAAGAAATCGTTAAATCACTTTCTGAATATTATTTTTTATATTATTTTAACAAAAGAAGTGTTATAAAAAATTTAAAAATATTTAAAAAACCTTAGACAGGGGGCAGGGTTTGAACCCACGCCAAAAGTGATTCTTCTTACTAGCATGTTGCGCTAGCTCACTCGGCCACAAGGGCCGACAGCAGCTAGCGTTTACTTTGTGCTATATGTATGTCATGACTCGTGATGTCGTATCTATGTCGGCCAATCAGATCAGAGGATATCTGAAGCTCTTGGGATCGGCGAAAATGCGTCCAGTTGTAGGGAGACGAACAGTGTTCAAATCTGTTGATGCTATGCTGGGTCGGTCACTGCGCTCATAGTCGGTGACGTTTTCTCTACCAGCGGCAAACTGTGGACACCATTCTGCGACATGCTGACGAGACATTATAGTTTCTCCGTAAACCTCGTACCAGCTGCCGGTGAATTTCAGCCGCGGTTACATGTTTCGCCCACAGAAATCGAATAACTGAGCAGACTGCTTCGCGAGACTAGTTTTCCAAACGAGTTGTGTCATTTGTGTTTACCGACAACTAACGCCGTAGGTGGCTTGTGGCTGAAATTCTGCACAGTTGCCAACTCCATGTATTAAAATTATCGCACACTGCTCATTCCTTTATAACGGACGAAACCCCTGAAACATCGGATTTGAAACCGTAATTTCTGATTCTTCCTCGTACTTCAAGAGATGACCAAAAGGGAACGATCGTCATGCGAAGTGTCGTAAACATTTATAGAGGAAATAATTTTTAGAGGAAATACTTGAAAGATTTGAAACGAAATAGCTATTTTGAAAAAAAAAATGGATAAAACTTTGTATTTACACTAGACTCTCGCTAATCCGGCCATTCCTGGCACATATGGGTGCCGGATTAGCGGAAGTGCCGGATTATTGAGTGTCTGACATTTATTTGATTTATTTATTATCTTGTTTTTTTATTTATTTTGAAAACATAGGGGATATAGTGCACTGTACTTTATTAAATCGAAGGATATAACTTTAAAACATAGAAGATATACTTTATTAAATCCAAATGTACATTAATTTTCAAAGAAAACTTAGTCCTTGAGTAGTATCACTCACTATGAAACATGTCCCTAATTTTTAACTGTCGCAATGATGATACGCAACGGTGGCATGCTTTATCACGCAACCGAACTGTAAAGAATGCTACAATTTCGAATACGTACAGTATATAAAGCATTGTTTAACTAAGCATTGTTGCGCATGCGCACGATAATTCATTGTGCACGTGTTTTTTTGGTTGGATTGTGCGCCGGATTACTGAGAGGCCGGACTACTGAGGGCCGGATTAGCGAGAGTCTAGTGTATTAATTTTCTATCTTTGTGTCGTATTCAGTAAGATATTTTAAACCTTTAATAAGCCTGAATAATTCTAAAAATGAGACATATCGTCGGCGGCAATTCAAAACCTGCTATGTGCATTTTGCAGGAGAAGCGAAAAACAGTATCCTGGTTAGCTTTTTGGCTTTATAAAAGTGATGTTCTAAGTAATATTTGATGCTGCACGTAACTTGATACCTTTTCAAGTAACTTGAGAAGGTACCAGTTACGTGCAGCATCAAATATTACTTATAACATCACTTTTATAAAGCGAAAAATCTAACCAGGATACTGTTTTTCGCTTCTCCTGCAAAATGCACATAGCAGGTTTTGAATTGCCGCCGACGATATGCTATGAATGATTTGATTCATTCTTGTTTTTAATAGTTCGTGGTAACCAACTTCCTTGAGTGGTGGCGCCACGGTCTCCACAGTTTCAGCGGGAAGAGCAGCTGAGACCTCTTATATTATGGGTATATAGCCTTTCGACTGCTTCTCCCACTATATTCTACTAATATTGCAAAAAAAAAAAAAAAAAAAATCTAAGTACTTGATTTTGATCAAACCATGTTTAAGCATTTGCTGTATGAAGCTAATACATAAATGTAAAAAAAAAAAAAAAAAAAAGCATTCATGGTCGGAAAACATGCTCTGTTACTACTGAGTGCATAACAAACAAAAAGCAAGCGATATGCCTCACAGGTACTTGAACCATTGCGTGCAGCGTGTTACCGTTAAAAGAATAATTCGTGATAACAACAACAACAAAAAAACTCCTTTGGTGTTTTTGTGCGGTGGTGGTTTGCGTGATTGTGACGTAAATGTCACCCGGTTCAAACACAAACAAAACACAATCAATTCGGTTTCATTAACGGACACAAGTTGCTGATACTATCCTATAATGGGTTAGCCGCCAGCCATGAGTACCACTTGAAACAGTGTTGTTATATTGCTCTTCGGTTTCCATTGATTTAATTAAAAGGGTGGGGAGCTCTCGACAAGATGTACGGATATAAAACACGGGAGAGTACTGCTAATAGAAGTTTCTTTCTTTTTTTTTATTTCTTTTTATGTTCATAGAATGAACTTTGCTACATTAAAATGTTTCTTGTGTACTTTCCATGAGTGTTTTAATATAGTAAAGAGTGAAATCTTTGTCGAAAGCACGGGCGGCTTCAAAGGGAAGTTGTTGGGGAAAAGCAATCACCTCTGAAAAGCGTGTTTTCATTATTACTTTGTAGTTAGGGGTACACTGATGGGTAGTAGGTTCTCGATTTGAAAATCAAGTGAGTACCGTACTGTAAAAGTCACGAAGTAAAATTACACCGTATCATTGACATTAAATTGTCAGTTGGTTATTGTTGATACGTCTAATGAATATACAGTAGAACCCCTCTAATTCGTCACCTTTGGGACTGGGGGTAAAATGAAATAAAATAAAATCTTTAAGTTTTACGTTCCACGGTTATACCAGTTAGGCTAAAGGAGACGGTGATTATGAGAAATGAGTGAAACGGTGGAATGAATAAAGTGGGAGGAAACGGGAGAACCCCGAGAAAACTCACGAGCACGGTGTTCGTCTTGGGACTGGGAGTATGGTCGAAACTTGAAAAAAGGTCGAATCATCAGAAAATACGGCACAGTAAAATAAACAATCTCTGAACTCAAAAATGGCTGTATTGTTCTCCACAGTAAAAATAAACGAACAGTAAGTAAACTACAATGGGCCTTGTGAGTCACCGACGAGTAGGGACAAGTTCAGCTCGAGCAGGTAGAATCAACCGGAGTGGCGGACCAGCCGAGGGCAGACGAGAGCAGTTTTACTGTATTTTATGTCCAATGTGCAACTTAATTCTAATTTCAAAGTGTTATATTAAGCTTCAAAAGTCGATCAATGAATTTTCGAAATCGTGTCCAAATTTGCATGCGTTAGATACAAAAAAGTAGCAGTGTTGCATGTACACCACGTGAAGAATTTTAGTTTATATGGAGTGATATTTTGGCAATTAATATTGACACTAGAAGTGGTAGTAGATTTTTATCATTTCCGGTTTTAGTAGAGAGATTAGAGTGGAGATGGAACATATTCTCAAAACGCTTAATTTATAACAGAGAACCACTTCTCGGTATTTGCAACCATTTTTACTCCATAACGATGAAAATTAAGACCATAAGAGGTTAATTTCTTCAACTTTTGGTGTGAATAAAGTGTTCAGAGGGAAGATAGTACGTAATCTTAAAACAAATCAATTCCCATAAAACTGCTTCTCGATATCTCTTATCGTTTCTGTTTTATGTGGATCAATATTGAAACCGAAAGATGTAGTGAATTTTTATCATCTCCTGTTTTGTTAAGAGAGTTAAGTATAGAAATGAAATGTTATACGAACCTTAATTGATATAGAAAACCGGTTCTCGTTATCTATTATTAGCATTTTTACTCTATGGTGATCGCCATGATTCCAGTCTTATTAGAGTTAAGGAGAGAAACGAAATGTGTTTTAGGGACGCTTAATTGATCACAGAAAACCGGTTCTCATTATCTATTATTAGCGTTTTTACTCTATGGTAAATCAACATGATTCCAGTCTTAGTAGAGATAAGGATGGAAACGAAATGTGTTTTAGGTACGCTTAATTGGTCATAGAAAACCGGTTCTCGTTATCTATTATTAGCATTTTTACTCTATGGTGATCAACATGATTCCAGTCTTAGTAGAGATAAGGATGGAAACGAAATGTGTTTTAGGGACGCTTAATTGGTCATAGAAAACCGGTTCTCGTTATCTATTATAAGCGATTTTGCTCTATGGCAGCCTTTCCGAACCTTTTCCACACTGCGGCCCCCCTCAAAATCTGCAATGCATATACGCTTAGTATTTATGTTTCTTATCCATGTTAGTATATATATATATATATATATATATATATATATATATATATATATATATATATATATATATATAATATGAGTGGTAGGTGTGGCTGTGAGTGTTTTTGTTTTTCTTTGCAGTAGTATAATCATGTTAGAATGATATGATGCCTTCTCCGTAATCGGGTGGTCCTGGGTTTCAAACCTGAGGTCGGACACCTTGACTAAGATGTTGCAACTCAACTACTATAATCTATCCATTAGATATAGAAAAAAAAGTATTTTTCTAAAAAAAATGATGATCAACATGATTCCAGTCTTATTAAAGTTAAGGATGGAAACGAAATGTGTTATAGGGACGCTTAATTGATTACAAAAAAACAGTTCTCGTTATCTATTAATTTTTTACTTTATAGTGATCAACATGATAACCACTCCATCTATTAACGTAAACTAACACTAATGAAACCATTATGACATTAGGAAGACCCCCTATAGCTAATAGGATATAGCTCAATTGTTTTCTTAGCTCTTAAATATTAAACTCTTGTTCGTAACCGTAATACTGTCCGAAGATAAGACATAGTTATTAATTAATAAATCATATCAAGATGAATAAACTTACATGCTTGAAGGTAGGAGCGCCCACAGTGAGGAAAAACTGGGTGCACCTCCCCTCCTTATGGTTTTTCGAAAGGGGTACGGTTCCTACAACTATTTTCTTCCCTTCTGGGTCAAATATTTAAAATATACTGAAACGGGTGTTTAATTATCTCAAATAAAAGTCTATGTACCAAACTTCATGTTTCTAGCCTACTAGAATTGGGAGATATGGACATTTTAATATAATAATTGTCACCCTTATTCCTTTCCTCCGGACCCCTCGTCCAATTTACAAAAACCCTTCCTTAGTGGTACGCTACTTAACCAATCCTATGGCCTGTCCAAGTTTGAAGTTTCTAGCTTAGGCGGTTTGGACTGGGTGTAAATCAGTCAGTCACTCAGGACGGGTCTTCTTTTAATAATATAAAGACAGGCAGGCATCCAGAAATTTTTGTTGGGGGCGGGAAGAGTATTGAACGGGTATTATTCTGTACCCGGTAAGTAATTGTAAAATATTTCCACCTATAGTTTCAGAAAAAAAATGGTAAAATTAGATTGTTTTTATAAGAGAAAGAGTACAGATGAAGTGTTAAATGAAATATTGATGCTACACCAATCATTTCCCTATTAAACAAGCATAGTTTTATTGAGAGTCTACAAATATATGTTGAAATAAAAATGAAATAAAATCCTTCAGTTTTACGTCGCACGATTATGCCGGTTAGGCTAAATGAGACGGTGATGATTAGAAATGAACGCAATGGTGGAATGAATAAAGTGGGAGGAAACGGAAGAACTCCGAAAAAACCCATGAACACGGTGTTTGGCCATCACAAAGCCCACGTGGCGCGAGCTAGGATCGAACCAGGGACCCCATGCACCAGAGAGGAACGCTCTCCCACTGTGTCCCCAAATATATGTTGACTTCGCATGTTTTCACATGATTCGGACCCGGTTTACCTCACCGTGGGTGCGCCCCTGTATAAAAGGATTGTTATTTGATTTCTTATAACAAGGACACACACACTCTCTCTCAGTTGTGACACACAAAGTACTCTGTAAAATCAACAAAACAACGGAAAGAAGATATAAAATGAAGAGCAATAATTGAAAAATAGAATAAAAATTCAATTTTGTGTCAGGTTAAAACAAAAGAAATATAGTTATCTCTGTTCATCTCATTCCATGACAGAAGTGACAATTTATTGAATATGCATCATTTGTTAACAGTATCTGTTCATCTCCAGTGTCCTGATTAGAAGGGGAAAAAAGAGTATTGCCGTATGACATCAATAGAGAAGACTTTTTTTTTTAAAAAAAATATAATATCCTGTGTGCTTGTGTTTCAAAGTGAGGTGAGATCCAAGGGAAAGGAGGAGAAAAGTATGAAAAAATATATATGTGTGTAACATTACATGTGCGTATCCTGGGTGTGTATGTATGTGAGAGAGGTGATGATGTAATTATTTATAACACAATGAAATGTGATGAAACGCATTTTGTGCGATGCGTATGACTAATAGGGGAAGGAATCTCTTCTGGGGGATGGGAAAACACACACACATAGAGACACAGACTATATCTATCGTTTTACCGCCTCTTTGATTAGTGGGTTATGTGACAAAAAGTGACGTCATAAGTTCGTTGGGTTTTTAATAACACTCACGTCGCCGTACGCACATCGACATACACACACATACATACTAAAACGCTTTCATATATGTATGGTCATCACAGGACATGGTTGATTTCCTTGATGGAACAAAGGGTTGACATAAAAATTGAAGAAGAAAAAAACTTCGTTAGCTTGACACGAAAATATGTATATATAATAAGGTACTTTCCGTCACTTATTGAATACGTGATTTGAAACTCAAAAAGGTAGTAAAACATGCTAAAAAGTTGTCGTTCGTTAATATTTACTCGTATTTAGCTGGACTGTAAAATTATTTATTATGTTGGATTTTAAAGTAGATCAATGGTTTTCTCTGGTACTGTATAACCAAACAAATTCAAGATCATCATTCAAGTTTTCTTACTTGTTACTAATAACTACTGATATTCTTCCTTTTTTGGACAACGTTTCAACTTACTAAGGGGATATCATCCCCTCGTGGCCCCCCGATTTCCACTCCTGATTTGATTTCAGGATTTTGGCCGTGAGGCCGTTTCTACCCGGGCCCCTTTTGTCGCGGGAGTTTTTTGACCTGAGCCCTTTTGTCTCGGAGCCGTTTTGACTCGGGGTCTTTTCTATCCTCGCCCTTCTGACATGGAATCATTTTAATCCCATGTAACTGGGAAACAGTTTCCAGTTGTTCTCTGAAGTTGGGAAACAAAAACACATACCCATTTTCTTTCTAAATATTCAAGACATTCTTTAAACTAGGGAACGTGCGAGCAAAATTAATTTTACAATCTAACTAATCCCAAATTATGAATAAACAGGGCCGGTCTTAGGAGGTGCGAGTTTCAATTGAGAGCCTTTTTGGAAGGGGAGCCAACTTGCATCAAAGTCTACAGGGTCACCCATTTCTTAGATCTCAAACATTGTTTTAACGTTATATTACTCGCAGCATTAATTTTTTCTTTTAAAAAAATTACTATAAACTCATAAAGTAGCGGGGACTCCTCAAACCCACAAGATAGTTTTGTTTCTTTAAAAAATCCAACAAAATGTTATCGGCCTGCTTTATTTATTTAATTATTTGTTAGTTGCGGTTATTTAGGCAATTTGCCATGTTGATACTTTAAAAAAAAATAGTTCGTAAGTTGCTTAGAATACAAGGTAGTGGATTCGAGAAGCCCTCCCCCTTGGGATTACCTGGAATCATTTTATTTATCTGGCCAAGATATCACAGGTAATTTTTTCTACCTTGTCTCCTAATTAAATGAAATATATGTTTGGCCATACTGGCTATATCAGGCAATAACTTCGTACTATTGGCGACAGCTCAGTTTATTTTTATGAGTCATAGTAGTTAACAAAGAATACTGTAATTCCCTCAGTCTGTTTTTACGAGTCATAGCAGTTAACAAAGAATACTGTAACTTCCTCAGTCTGTTTTAATGAGTCATAGCAGTTAACAAAGAATACTGTATCTTCCTCAGTCTGATTTTATAAGTCATAGCAGTTAACAAAGAATACTGTACTTTCCTCAGTCTGTTTTAATGAGTCATAGCAGTTAACAAAGAATATTGTCGCTTCCTCAGTCTTTTATGAGTCACAACATTTAACAATGAATATTGTAGCTTCCTCAGTCTGTTTTAACGAGTCATAGCAGTTAACAAAGAATACTGTAGCTTCCTCAGTCTGCTTTTATGAGTCATAGCAGCTAACAAAGAACACTGTAGCTTCCTCAGTCTGCTTTTATGAGTCATAGCAGTTAACAAAAAATACTGTAGCTTCATCAGATTTCGGAAAAATTCCAGAATTTAGAAAGTTCTGGAAATCGGGAAAATTCCAGAATCTATAAAATTCCGGAATTAAGATAAAATCCGGAATTCGGAAAATGGGGATTTTCCGAATTCCAGTTTTTTCCGAAATTAGAATTTTTCCGAAATTCGGAGTTTTTCTGAGATTGGAATTTTTCCGAAATCCGGAATTTTTCCGAGATTGGGATTTTTCCGAATTCCGGAATTGGTCATCCCTAATTCTCACCATTCACTTTCATCAACCAGCCGTTCACTTTCTTTAACCTAAAGGGCATAATCGTAGGACGTTAAAAACTAGAACTTTCATTTGATTTTTCAGAAAATCTTACCAAAAAAATATTCAAAAACAAGCTTTTTTATATCTACATGTCAGAGCTTAAGAGTATAGACAACATACGGTTTTCTTTTGATGGAACCACTACAATTCCTGTAGCTCTAACCAAAGTCTATTGCCTTCGGTCAATTCTCATAAAATCATTTATGATTGTATCTGGGACGAACCCTTCTCGTACAACGACGAATAAAAGCACGGATCTTCGTTTTAAGACGAGCGATATAAAACTGTCATAACTGATAGCGGCAGAGGGATGGGGAGGGGGTGTAGCAGGACACGAAGAACCACATATATGGTGGATACGAGAAGGAAAAACAAAGAAAAAAGCTTTCAGAAGATAAAAGTATCCACATTGTGATATATATATATATATATATATATATATATATATATATATATATATATATATATATATATATATATATATATATATATATATATATATCCTCTCTGCAGTAAATCGGCAACAGTGAACTCTAGTGTACCACAACTCATGAAATCAAGACAGTGTGACGTTATTTTTTCTGCGCTATAACTTTCAACGATTCTTCTTTCACAACCTCTCGGAATAGTTTACAGACTATATGTGAGAACAACTTTTTATATTCTACGAAAACATTCAGAAAGAGAATTTTTAATGAACAGGGTGTTCCAATGAAAGCGCAAGGTTTTATTATTTCTTAAATTAAAAACAAGTAGCAATGTCACGTGTACGTCACGTGAAGGAGTTTGGTTTGTATGGCATGATATTTTATCAATTATTATTGAAATCGGAAGTGGTAGGAGATTTCTAAGACTTCCGGTTTTAGTAGAGAGATTAGAGTGGAAATGGAATATATTCTTGGGACGTTTAATTATTTACAGAAAATCATTTCTCGCGATTTATTACCGTTTCTACTCTATAGCGATCAACAGATAATACAGAAATGGTTAATTTCTACCACTTCCGGTGGATGAAGCACCTGTATTAAGAAACTCTATTTCTAATCTTTAACCCTCTACTTCCTGGCCAAAATTGAAGGTGATCCATTTGGTAGTTTTTTAAGATAGTTCGTCCGCTGGACGAAAACGGACACATGAAGAAATATTTTTTGTCTCTTGGATGAAAACAAACACATGGAGAAACATGTTTTGTCTCTTGGACGAAAACGGACACATGAAGAAATATTTTTTGTCTCTTGGACGGAAACAAACACATGGAGAAACATTTTTTTTATATCCTGGACGAAACAGACACTTGGAGAAACATTTTTTTGTCTCTTGAACGAAAACGAACACATGGAGAAACATTTTTCTCCTGGACGAAAATAGACACATTGAGAAATATTTTTTGTCTCCTGGACAAAAACGGACACATAGAGAAATAATTTTTTGTCTCTTGGACGAAAACGGATACATGGAGAATTTTTTTTGGCTCCTGGACGAAAACAGACACAAAGAGAAATATTTTTGTCTCCTGAACGAAAACGGACACATGGATAAATATTTTTTGTCTCCTGGACGAAAACGGACACATGGAGAATTTTTTTATCTCCTGGATGAAAACAGACATATCGAGAATTTTTTGTCTTCTGAACGGAAACGGATATATGAAGAAACATTTTTTTCTCCTGGATGAAAACGGACACATGGAGAAACATTTTTTGCCTCTTAAATAAAAACGAACAATCAAGAAACATTTTTTGTCTCCTGGACGAAAACGAACACATGGAGGAACAGTTTTGTCTCCTGGACTAAAACACACATGGAGAAACGTGTTTTGTCTCCTGGACGAAAACGGGCACATGAAGAAATTTTTTTTGTCTCTTGGACGAAAACAAACACATAGAGAAACATTTTTTTTATATCCTGGACGAAACAGACACTTGGAGAAACATTTTTTGTCTCTTGAACGAAAACGAACACATGGAGAAACATTTTTTCTCCTGGACGAAAATGGACCCATTGAGAAATATTTTTTGTCTCTTGGACGAAAACGGACACATAGAGAAATAGTTTTTTTGTCTCCTGGACGAAAACGGATACATGGAGAAATATTTTTTGTCTCCTGGACGAAAACGGACACATGGAGAAATATTTTTTGTCTCTTGGACGAAAACAAACACATGGATAAATATTTTTTGTCTCCTGCATGAAAACGGACACATGGAGAATTTTTTTTATCTCCTGGATGAAAACAAGCACATTGAGAATTTTTTTGTCTTCTGAACGGAAACGGACACATGGGGAAAGATTTTTTTCTCCTGGATGAAAACGGACACATGGAAAAACATTTTTTGCCTCTTGGACGAAAACGAACAATGAAGAAATATTTTTTGTCTCCTGGACGAAAACGAACACATGGAGAAACAGTTTTGTGTCCTGGACTAAAACACGCATGGAGAAACGTGTTTTGTCTCCTGGACCAAAACAGACACATGAAGAAATATTTTTTTGTCTCTTGGACGAAAACAAACACATGGAGAAACATTTTTTTAATCTCCTGGACGAAACAGACACTTGAAGAAACATTTTATGTCTTTTGAACGAAAACGAACACATGGAGAAACATTTTTTCTCCTGGACGAAAATGGACGCATGGAGAAATATTTTTTGTCTCCTGGACGGAAACGGACACATGGAGAAGCATTTTTTGTCTCCCGGACGAATGGACATACGGACGAACAGGGTAAATATATAAGGCAGTTTTGTTTGGTAAACCAAACTCTTTAATAAGGGTGCAAATCAAAAACAGTGAAAGGTCAATAGTATCTATCTATCTATCTTTCTAGTATATCTATATTATTTCTTTTATGCATTTTTAGCTTTGAATTTTAACTTTTTTGCTCTTCCAGTATAGATACATCTACATATTCTTAAATTCAAAATAATGCAAGCAATATTTCAATATATTCTTCATAGCACTTTTTAACACAGTATCGTTAGTAAATATTAACAAACAGTGAAGTTACAGAATTTTAAGTACACCAGTGCGCACAATGACCGCCAAACCATGAAAGAATCTCACATCCTAGTCTTTAGCGGGATATTTAAATCTGCTTAGTTAAACAGTTAATTCATGTCCTGCAGAATGCTCATTCTTTGCACAGAAAAAGTGTGGTTTATGTTAAATATTCTTAAGGTATAAGAAATGTTGCATTTCAGTGGAGTTGTGGAACCTTCCATCTCCCCCTTACGAATGATATTTCGTAAAACTTCACCTTGTTGTTAGTAGTGTTTCTCACTCATCTCGTCTCGATTCTAGTATTCAAAATGAGACGAGAAGTGCATACATTTTCAAATCTGAGACGAGACAAGAAATATCACAAGTCTCATGGGCAGTACTTCTCCAGAGCGTGTTCAAGAATATGATCAGAAAGCCATCATGTACTGCTTCCGGTGCACATGTGTGAAGCAGTAAATGGTGGCTATTTTTAACATCTTTTCTAGTACCTTGTTGCGTTCACTTTAATTACACTACATATATTTATTTATTTATAGGTTTTCCTACTTATTAGAGTTTATGGTATATATATTCTAATTACTAGGAAGACACTCATAATGAAATTACTGTGCATACTGGGGCTGGGCAAAACCGGTTTCTAGAAAAACCGAAACCCGAAAAGCCGACATTTCGGTTTTCTCCAAAAACCGGTTCGGTTTTTATCGAAACCGGTTTCAGTTTCCTTCAAAACCGGTTTCGATTTTCTCCCAAACCGGGTTCGGTTTTCACCGAAACCAGTTTCGGTAGAAACTTTTGAAAGACACACAAATCTATTTCTGTGGAAACAGATTCGGTTTTCGGAGAACAACGAAACACTATTCTGATCAGAAATAGAACAAATTTGAAGAAAACCGAAACCGAATCCGTTGAAAAACCGAACCGGTTTTGGTGAAAACCGATAACCGGTTTCGGTGAAAACTGAACCGGTTTTTTTCTAAAAACCGAAAAACCGGTTTTTGTGCCCACCACTAGTACATGCATTCTTCTGGTTAATATTCCGTCTAATGAGAGTACAGTAGATTAAATCATCATCATCATAGGTATTCTGCCATTATTGGCAGGTCACTTGCTGCAACTGAGAAGCTTCCATGCTCCACGGTCTTTCCACTAATCTCTTCGTCTTCACGTACAGTTTCTCTGTTTTAATATCATCCATTAATTGTAGCCCTCTTCATCCCCTCCCTGTCTTTTCTGCCACCATACCCTCTAGCACGTCTCTCATGATATAGTTTCTTCTTAGCCAACGTCCCAATCTGTTTCTCTTCCTTTTCTTAATAATATCTAAAATTGTTCTTTTCTCCTCCACCATTTCTAACATCCTCTCTTTCATTTTACGCTCGACCCAGCTACTATTCTCCATTATTCTCCACACCCACATTTCGATAGTTTCCAGTCGTTTTTCAATGATTTTGTGTAATGTCCATGTTTCTGACTCATACAACAAGGTACTACTGTACATACAAAACACTTTATGAGTCTTTTCGCAACTCTTTATTCAAGGCTCCATAAAATAGTCTTTTCTTCCTCCTAAAGGCTTCTTTTGCCATTCCTATTCTTGTTTTTATTTCACGTTCACACTGTATATCGGCACTAATACTACTACCCAGGTGTCGAAACTACCGTAGTTTCTTGGTCTATTTCCGCCCCTCTCCCTATTTCTATATTTGACACCGATTGTGCTTCGTTTGAATCACCATGGCTTTTGTATTTCTAACATTCATTTTCATCCCACACTCTTCACAGCCGTTCTTCAAGTTTTCTAACATCTTATTGATTTCCTCTTTCAGATTCTGCAATCTGAAAGCGCCATATCATCTGCAAACCGTACATATACAAGGTATGTAGCAAGGATCTTATAAATAGAGGATCTGCCCATATGTATCTTCATCCTATTAAATCGATGAAGCCAAAAAAACAACCGAGCATCGGCACGTCTGATTGGCTACTCTCGTTTCTGCCATTGCTTGATTGGATACTTTCGTTTCCGCCATGTTTGTTGACTCAAAACATTGTGATCTTATTGGGCGGAGTGGGCAGAGTAGGGGTGGCGAAACTGTGACGTATGGCTTCAAGATTTTGTTGTAAGGGCAGATCCTCTATTTTATAAGATCCTTGGTATGTAGTTATTATATCTGAGAGGCGACACCTTTAGATAAAGATAATGTGAAGATTTTGTGACCCTCAAAAGCAATCTCGTTCTCTTGGTATCATTTGAGAAATCAACACGATTGGTCTAAACTTTTTCTTCGCCATCATTCAACGAATGTTTAGTGAAGCTTATTAACTTTTAATATTTAAGGATTTCCGTTTCCAAGAATTCATTATTTTCCTATTTTCAACGCTTCATTAAAGCAACAAAATGCATGAAATCTCCCTTCCTAGCTTCTTCTTCCACCCCTAAACAAACAACATAAGTATTGAACCTTTTTTAAATTATTATTATTACTAATTGTCTGTAAATGAAAAACAAGAAATTTCTGCTCATTATGCATTCATTTTGTGGTCTTTTTAAATCGAGAAATATTATTCTCAAAAACTGAACATACTCTTTGTACGGGAAATTGAATAATCTTTTGCCTTAATGAGGAAAGGGGAGGGGTTTAACCTCCCCCTTCTCCAAAACCTATTGATCCAAGGATTCGTTAATAAGCAATCTTTGTCTTCAATTTGCTTAGACTAATGCGGAATTCATTTTATTATTGCTTTGAAAGTACTGTACTTCTAATTTACATAATTATATATTTAAAAAAAAGAAAATATCATTCATTATTTGTACTTCTGAAATATGTTTGAAATAATATGAAGTACGTTATTGGTTATTTTAATGGTAGAAGTTTTCAATTTGTTCTTTCTAAAAGTTGTTCAAGTGAAAGAAAACTTTAAACAAAAACAAAAAAAAAAAAAAAAAAAAAAAGAAAAATGGAAGAAGGAAAACCGGTTTTTGATTTCTTACTTTACTAGTCCACTCTAACAACGTGGCTACTCATAGCGTTCGCAAAGCACTTTTTTTTATTGCTCATGCGTACGCTTGGAATACGCTGACCATATATTTAAATGTGGATGGCTAATCACAATGCACTACAAACGCGAAAGTAATAAAAACGCGGAGAAAACGTCAGCTCGAGCGTATTTGGTGCGTTTCGCAATAATAGACTGCCTGCTGTTTAAAAGATGTTTAAAGAAAGGAAGAAAAAAGAAAGACGTATTGCCAGGCAAGGGGATTTTAGCAAGAAACAGCTCCTTGGAAGATGCTTTGTGCATGGTACTGGGACTCTGCTATTATAGACCTGGACTTGGCAAAAAAAAAAAAAACACCTGGAAACCCTGACTCGCTCACAGTATGATTTATAACTCTGGCGAAAGTAAAATTACCGAGTAGCCACCTAGGTGTCGTTCGCTGTTGAAGGTAACGCATCGGAAAGACATCCTGAAAAAGCCAGTCTAAGTCTGTGGCTATTTGAGAATGCCTTTTCGTAGTGTTACCCCCTAGAGCGAACGCGACCAAGGTGGCTATTTGGTAACTTTACTTTCGCCAGAGCTATAAATCATACTGTGAGCCAGTCAGGGTTTCCAGGTCTTTTTTACCAAGTCTAGGTCTATAATAGCAGAGTTCCAGTACTATGCACAAAGCACCATCAAAGGAGCTGTTTCTTTCTAAAATCCCCTTGTCTGGCAACACGTCTTCCCTTTTTGTCCTTCCTTTAGACATCTTTTAAACAGCAGGCGGTCTATTGTTCCGAAACACATCAAATACGCTCGAGCTGACGTTTTCTCCGCGTTTTTATTGCTTTCGCGTTTGTGATTAGCCATCCACATTTAAATACATAGTCAGCGTATATTCCAAGCGCACGCATGAGCAATAAAATCGCTTTGCAAACGCTACAAATAGCCGGGAACTAAGCATAAACGCAAATTGGTTGTACCTGCGACGAACCACTGTAGCAATCGTATTGGCTGATATTTCACGACAGAAAATGTCTTTGTGTTTGAAGTACTGCGAAACACGTAGCCGTCCGGCCCTGGGCTAAATCCGCCACTGACTTCTGGTTTCAGTAATGAATTCAAATCGTTTGGTAGTGTACTGTGGTTTCATAATGTGAATCAGTGGCGGATCTAGAATGTAAAAACTGGGAGGGGGCAGCAAGTACTTAGACTATAATAAGAATATATAAACTTTCAATAATGTATAAATAACAGCTTAAATTATTTTGGCACTGAAAAAACTTGGGGGGCTGGCCCACCCCGACCCTGGCCTAGATCCGCCACTGATGTGAATCGAAATAACTTGTTTTCCTCTCCAGTTTGCAATCTCTGAAAATGAACCACTTTTTAAGACGAGTAAATGCACTCTGTTACGCCGTATATGAATAGTGTTTGGTGATACTTTTATACATTAGAAAGAAACAAGCAAAAAAAAAAAAAAAAAAAAAAAAAACACTCTTCCTTCCATCTTGTGTGCGAATCTGTTATTTGAGAACCTACTTGAACACAATTTTCATTCAGGATTCATTACGGGCGCCTCAAAACCTCGTCCGGTAAACAACATTCTGCATTGATTTCAAATCTCCCTTCTTTGATAATCATCTCTCTCTTTCAAAGCGCAAAACTCAAAAACAAAATTCTCGTATCTTGTAAGCTTTTTCTTTCTTTCTTTCTTTCTTTTTATTTGTGATTACAGACGCGTAAATATTCTCAGCGCCTCCATCTAGTTTGTGTATAGCTTGTCTCATTTCTATCCTATCCCAAATATCTCCGGGAGATAGGATAAATCTCTTGATCTCTTTATTGAAAGGGGCATCTCATTTTCAAAAGGAAACAAAAAATGAATTGTAGATCGTTCGTTTTTTTTTAATCCTCGCCGATCATTACTAGTTGCTTCTTTCTAAACGCGTACAAAACATCATCTCCATCAAAACATGTTTTTCTAAATCTAGTTAAGAAAATATTGTACCCAACTCCTAACGAGCACCTGCTTCGTTTCCAACTACCTTTCACACTTAAAAAATAAATAAATATAAAGTTGAGTACATAGTCAACCATAACCAGTTCTAGTGATTTAAGGTGGATCACCACCCGGAAATCAATACATATTTTAGCTCATTTCCTTAACTACTTCTCAATGAAGCGTTACATATTATAAATATTGTACTATAAGATAGAGTATTATTCAGCTACAACACAAGACACTGATTCATTTGATTGCGTCTTCTGATATCGAAAAATGTAACAAATAAAAGAAAATATTTGATTCGTTTTACAATGAGTACACAAGATGGCACTTGCTGTTAGATCTTACTAGAAGTACTCAACTTTATAAAATGTTTATTTGTATGTGTAAAGTATTTTAAAGTAACAATCTTATCACGAAATAGATATATTGTTTGACCGTTTTTCGTGTTATGTTTCATATTTTATTTAAATATTAATTTACATTTAAGGAAATAGATTTTGAGATGATACTTGCGCAGAACGCCATAATGCGTTGTTGCCAAATTTGTACGTTTACTGTAGTAGTCAAAATAAGAAAATTCCTGGATTCTAGCGTTACAGTTCGAGAAAAGGAATCGCGGTAAGGGTCGAAAAATAATTTCTCCAGTAAGTATCTAAGCAGAATTCCATTATTACTCCCTTTATTATCTGGTATCAGTAAACAATCGACACTATCTGCCAATGCCGCACTATTCAAGCAGCGTTTAGTACCGATAACACCTAGTGATCCACCTTAAGGAAGTCATGTCAGTATACATTTTAAATTATCGCTACAAACTACTACGGGACAAAAAGCTCCATACAGCTTCAGAAAGTTCTATAAAAAAAAAAGTACTACATTGGGTGAGCGTTTCTAAATTTATCGCTACAAGCTAAGGGAAGAAATACCCCATATATTAGGTGCTTGAATTAATTCAGGCTGTTGATGAACATAGGACAGTAGTTGTGTTATTGCAGCACAGCGGACTGTGACAGGCAGTGGCATATTTACGATTTTGTTTCGGGGGTGGCTTTGCTAACTTTCGGGGGGGGGGGTACCTGAAAATGTGAAAATTCTGCAAGATATTTCATATACTTTACTATAGTAAGTAAGATTTCGGGGGGAAGGCTTAAGCCCGGAAGCCCCCCCCCTAAATACGCCACTGGTGACCTATTTGGAAGTGCTATATCCTTGTTCTATGAGAGCGCTATTTGACCTTCGACTGAAGTGAAAAGAACAACTGTTTTCAGTGTCTTGAACATGGCGGGCTTTGTGCCTGAAAAACAACTTTTGCGGGAAGCGCTACTCTTTTGCTTCCATTTCCATCTTAAGAAATCTGCTGCAGTAAGTTATCTTTTGCTAGTGGAGGCGTACGGAGAGCATGCTCGATCGGAAACAACGTGTAGAGAGTGGTTTCGACGATTCAGAAACAATGATTTTGACTTGACCAGTAAACTGCGTCCTGGTCAGCCAAAAAAGTTTGAAGATGGAGACTTAGAGTCACTACTGGAAGAAGACTCATCTGAGATGCTTAACTTAAGCAGGTGTCTCAAACTCTAAACGTTGATGAATCAACTGTTAGTAAGCATTTAAAATCCATCGGAATGATCCAGAAAGTGGGAAACTGGGTGACACATGAATTGGTGGAAAGACATATTGCAAAATGTTTAACTATTTGTGAAGTACTGGTTAAAAGACATAAAGGAAAGTCGTTTTTGCATCGCATTGTAACCTACAGTAAAAAATGGATTAGTTACGACAATCCAAAGAGCAGAAAATTATAGATGAGGTCCGGAGAACCATCAACATCAACACCAAAACCGGACATTCATGGAATGAAAATCATGCTGTGCATTTGGTGGGATCAAGTCGGTGTGGTTTATTATGAGCTGCTTCCATCGGGTCAAACGATGAATGTTAATCGTTACCAAATACAACTACTGCATCTGAATCAAGCACTTCAAGAAAAACGACCGGAGTATGACCAGGGATACGACAAAGTGATTCTGCTTCATTACAATGCCAGACCACTTTAGAACGATTGCGATGGGATGTTTTACCCGACCAGCTATATTCATCGCCCCTTCCGACTACCATCTGTTTCCATCCATGCAGCATGACCTTTCTGACCAACACTTTAAAACTGTCGAAGATGTCCAAAATTGGCTCGATGGATAGATTGCCTCACAGCAGTGGCGTAGCAGCTGCCCCCGCAACCCCCGCAATGCGGGGGGCCCCCGAGGTATAGGGGGCCCCGAAGTCTTGCGATGAAAAAAGATTTAAAGAAGTAGAACCTCAACCTTACTTCTATCGGCTTTTTGCAACTAGGGCCCCTTCTCTATACTTTGCAGGGGGGCCCGCAAAAGTGTGCTACGCCACTGCCTCACAGGAACCCGCAATTTCCTATAGCGGAATACATTTATTACCCGAAAAGTGGGAAAAGGTTGTAGCTGCCCAGGTACAGTACTTTTAGTAGTAGATATTGTTCTGTTCTTGTGGAATGACAATTGATCATTGGTATAAAAAACATCGGGAATTAATTCAAGCTCTATAAGAAGTGCAACATTGGGCGAGCGTTCTTCGTTTAGCTTATAGCTATAAATTTTAAATTTATTGCTACAAGTTACGGGAAGAAAAGCTCCATATATCTTAGAAATCTCTAGAAAAAGTACTACATTAAGTGACAGTTCTTCGTTTAGCTTATAGCTACAACTTTTAAATTTATTGCTATAAGCTAAGAAAAGTTCCATATAGTTTCAGAAAGCTCTATAAAAAGTACTACATTATGTGAGAGTTCTTCGTTTAGCTTATAGCTACAAATTTTAAATTTATTGCTACAATCAAAGGAAAGAAAAACTCGATATAGCTTCAGAAAGCTCTATAAAAAGTTCTACATTAAGTGAGATTTCTTCGTTTAGCTTATAGCTACAAATTTTAAATTTATTGCTACAAGCAAAGGAAAGAAAAACTCGATATAGCTTCAGAAAGCTCTATAAAAAGTACTACATTAAGTGAGATTTCTTCGTTTAGCTTATAGCTACAAATTTTAAATTTATTGCTACAAGCAAAGGAAAGAAAAACTCGATATAGCTTCAGAAAGCTCTATAAAAAGTACTACATTAAGTGAGATTTCTTCGTTTAGCTTATAGCTACAAATTTTAAATTTATTGCTACAAGCTAAGAAAAGCTCCATACAGCTTCAGAAAGCTCTATAACGAGTGGTACATTGGGTAAGCGTTCTTCGTTTAGTTTATAGCTACCAGTTTTAAATTTATTGCTACAAGGTAAGGGAAGAAAGGTCCATACAGCATCAGAAAGTTCTCTCTCTCTCTCTATATATATATATATATAAAAAAATACTACATTGGGTGAGCGTTCTTCGTTTAGCTTACAGCTTCAAATTTTATATTTATCACTACAAGCTAAGGGACGAAAAGCTCCGTATAGCTTCGTTAAGTTCTATACTTAACGTATAGCTCCGGTAGCTCCGTAGCTCCGTATAGCTTCGTTAAGTTAGCTTATAGCTACAAAATTTAAATTTTTACGGATGTGACTTTCCCTCAAGAGTTGTCACTGGTCCGTTTATTGCTGGATAAAGGGATATCCCAACTCTTCTTCATAACAATTCATCTTAGGCACTTCGCTGGTTCGCTGTGCATCTTGATTTCGTCACACACCACCATTTGTATGAAAGCATTTCTCAGGTTCTTTGTTGTTTCTTGGTACCCCCATTTAACGAATACTTCGGTCGAACATTGCCCACGAGGCGAGGAAAAAGGTTCGATTCGTTTCGACTTTTTTTTTAAAAAAAGAATTGTCTCGTCTAGAATGTCGAAAAAATCTTCCTCTCCTCGTTTTAGTTTTGAGGTATAAACTCCATGTCCCGATTTTTTTCTTGATTTCAGTTAGATGTTATCAGAATCCTTAAACGTCTCGAGAGGTCCACGAAGAGCCTGATAAAACAAGATTAAAACTATATTGTAATGATTTTGGTAGAGTCAATAATGGATCGAGATTTATCCCCTTCACCAATTCATTATAAAAATTTGTAAAATACAAAACGTCTTTGATTACAAAGAGTAAATAGTGTTTTCTCTTGTTAATGTCCAAGTAAGAGGAGAATAGGTGTTTTGCACGGTGCCCCTTCTCTCAAGGCAGTCTCCAAGGCACCTGCCGGTTCCGGTGTCTTGAAGGATAGCCCCCCCCCCCCCCAGCTCAAGGCAGCTTCGCGAGGCTTGGTTGTGGAAAGGACCCCTAGTGCGACCTCAGAGCGGTGTAGGTGATTTGATCAGTTGGACGACTGATGCTGGGTCCCTCGGTGGTCTTCTTTTTATTTGTCCTCTTCGGGTCCTTCCGTGAGGTCCGTCTTCTTTCGGCGAATACGTGTATCAAATTCGGTTAAAATTGCTCCCAGTTGTGCTGGAACATACATACGCACACAAAGACACATAAAAATAAACGACTAAAATCGTAATTGCTTTTCATGGCATTGTTGGTCGTTTATTTTTGTCCCGTACTTTACATATTTATTAGACTTCCAAACTATGCTATGCACAAGTGTCGGAAGTCTTGTACAAGAGCTTTGTCCGTCCGTCTGTTGACAGGTTTCAGAGCAAAAACGGTGACAGATATCGAGATACGGTTTTCTGCAATCGATTTTGCATTGGTGAGAGATATCGAGATACGGTTTTCTGCAATCGATTTTGCATTGGTGAGAGATATCGAGATACGGTTTTCTGCAATCGATTTTGCATTGGTGAGAGATATCGAGATACGGTTTTCTGCAATCGATTTTGCATTGGTGAGAGATATCGAGATACGGTTTTCTGCAATCGATTTTTCATTGGTTAGAGATATCGAGATACGGTTTTCTGCAATCGATTTTGCATTGGTGAGAGATATCGAGATACGGTTTTCTGCAATCGATTTTGCATTGGTGAGAGATATCGAGATACGGTTTTCTGCAATCGATTTTGCATTGGTGAGAGATATCGAGATACGGTTTTCTGCAATCGATTTTGCATTGGTGAGAAATATCGAGATACGGTTTTCTGCAATCGATTTGGCATTCCAAGAATAGGTTCCGTTTTTGAGTTGAGTTGAGTTGATTTTGAGTTTATCGTCCCTTTCAGCAGCGAAGCTATATGAGACGGGACCTACTGATTAACATGGAATCCGAACCACATGAGCTCTCACCGGGAATCGAACCCGGGTCTCCCAGGCCAAAGGCGAGTACGCTAACCGCTTAGCCACGAAGGAGCTTAAAGGATAGGTTCCATTTACTCCGTGAACACCCCTGTTCAAACCGGAAGTGGTTCAAATTAGTCATTTCCCGTTTGAACGTTTTTCGCAATAGAACGAAAATGGTAACAAGATAGCCAGAAGCGGTTTTCTTGCATACATTTCATCGTCTTAAGACAATATACCATGACTTTTCACAACACTCTACCAAAACCAGTATATTTTGAGCAGGGCCGGTGCGAGGGGGGGTCGAGCCGTGCCACCGCCCAGGGCGGCAAGTCTGATGGGCGGCAAAATTTGAAAAAAAGAAAAGAATACAGGGGCGGCAAAATTTGAGAAAGAAAACAATAAAAGAGCGGCATGGGAAAGAACCGCCCAGGGCGGCAAAACTTCTAGCACCGGCCCTGATTTTGAGTAGAAACCAGTTTTCTTATATGCAAGTCTTTTTTAAGAATTTACACTTACGTTTTTTATTGCTTCGGAATATTTAGTGATGCTTGTTGTCCAAATAGTACAACAGTATTCTAATTTTGACCTCACATATGAGAAATATAATATATAAATCGGGCTCAGCTCCCCCCCCCCCCTCCATAAGAATTTTATTGACTTTCCATTTTCTTATGCTCTTTGTTCAGAAAAAATACTGTTTTGTCAAATTTCATTCCATGGGAGAACTGCGTTCTTTCTTTCTTTCGTTCTTTCTACTCTTCCGTTTCTTTTTTCTTAGTTGTTACTTTCTTTCGTTTTTCCTATCATACTTTCGAACGTTGTCAGTTGTGATTCAAGTCGGCCGTCGTCAGTAACCCCAAAACTACGAGGAGCTGATAAGCAAAACTGGTGTTCCACACTAAATTGCACGGATATCAACACAACGCGAATTTAGTTATTATAGGAAAGGAATATTTACACGAATTAGTTATAAAGAAAGGTAAAGGTTTGAATTAAAGAAAATCAAGACGGAGGGGGTGGGGGTGTAAGTAGCCCGGGAAATTAAGTAAGCCAACATGATACTTCCATATTTTTCTAT
Organism: Thermobia domestica; assembly: GCF_964235325.1. Classification (NCBI taxonomy): domain Eukaryota; kingdom Metazoa; phylum Arthropoda; class Insecta; order Zygentoma; family Lepismatidae; genus Thermobia; species Thermobia domestica. The sequence continues at coordinate 23,184,673 of NC_137471.1, read as the reverse complement.
GAATAAAATAAAAGGTTAGATTCACAGCCAAATTTTGGTGTGTATCATATCACATAAAATTCACTAGTCTGCAATTGTTGCCATTAAAACTTCAATTTATGCATAAATTAAAATATATATATTTAATTCTCAAACTCAGGTGGGCAAGTGGCCAACTGTTTCGCCGTGTTGAGCATATCCCCCCCGAAAGAAAATCCAAATACGCCACTGTGTAAATATATTCCGGTTTTAGTATTGAATGTATATACATGGTTTGAAAACCTACCGTACCTTTACAATGTGAAACAAAACTTACCTATTATTATTATTATTATTATTATTATTATTTCGTAATTTTAGTAACAGAGTAATATTTTGGGGGGGGGGAATAAAAATTGTCAATGAGGCAAGAGAAAGAGACCTTAAGAAGATTTGATACCGACACAAAAGACACGAAAGAAAGAAGAAAAGGAATGAGATGACGAAACAGAAATTTGAGAGTTAAAAAACAAAAAACAAAACAAAAAAAGACAAAAAACAAAACCCATAGCCTAATCTTCTGAGCGGTTGCTTCAACCCAAAAGCCTGTTTTATTTTCTTCTTTCTTTCCTGATCTTCTTCCTGCCTTCCAGCTCGCGTTCGTCCTCGGGGACTTCTTTGCATCGATCCTTCTTACGTGAAGCTTCTTTCCAGGATCACCAAGGATAAGGATAAACGAAGAGAAAAGAAGAATAATGTAATAAGAAAAAGTTTACTTTGTAAATCTTTATATGTTCTTTTACAACCTACTTCTCATAGCATACTTTAACTTTTATGGAGAGAGAGAGAGAGAGAGAGAGAGAGAGAGAGAGAGAATAATGAATAAAAGCCACCATAAAACATGACTACTTTGTTTTCCTAATTTTATACGTTCTTCTCACACTTTATTTATTTGTTTATTTATTAACAAAGTTCTTAATAAATCCCCTTCCTCATACAACACAAAGATTTCTAACAAACCATGGTGTATACATTATATGGCTTATATTAGATTTTATGGGCAGAAAAAGTCATCTTGAAACGCTTCTTTGTTTTCCTAAGTTCCTACATTTGTTTCCCACAATTTGTGCATTTATTAACAAAGTTCTTATAAATTTCCATCCTTATACAACCCATTAAGGTCTGTAGTCAGTCATGATATTACGTTACATAGTACATGTCATACTTTGACTTTTATGGGCAGAAAAAAAGCAACCCCAAACATTATTCGTTTGTTTTCCTAATCTCTTACATGTTCTTCTCACACTTTATTTATTAACAAAGTTCTTAATAAGTCCTCTTCCTCATGCAACACAAAGATTTCTAACAAACCATGGTATATACATTATATGGCTTATATTAGATTTTAGGGGAAGAAAAAAGCCACCTTGAAACATTTCTTTGTTTTCCTAAGTTCCTACATTTGCTTCCCATAATTTATTAACAAAGGACTTTATATATCTTCTGGGAGGGGGAGACAGTGGTTCAGTGGTAGAGCATTTACCTCTGGTACGTGGGTCCCTAGTTCGATTCCCGGACAAGTACGTTTGTAGTGGACAACACCATACCCGTGGGTATTTTCGGGATACTCCCGTTTCCCTCGCTTTTTCGTTCCACTAATTTTTCCATCATCATTCACTTGGTTCAATATCGTTTCCCTTAGCCTAAAAGGCATATTCGTAGGACGTTAAACTCAAAGATTTCATTTCAGTTCAGTTCATAAATCTTCTTTCTTCTCGCCAGTCATGGTATTATGTTATATACTTTATATCTTACTCTGACTTTTGGACACAAAAAAAGAAAGCAACCACAAAATATGACTTCTTTGTTTTTCTAACTCCCTACATGTCATTACCACACTTTATTTTATTTGTTTATTTATTAACAAAGCCCTTAATAAATCCCCTTTCATATATAACCCACAAAGGCATGTAACCAGTACATTATACCATATCATATCATATCATATCATATATCATGGTATATCATAAAGATTATAGAACACTTTTAACCATAGAAAAGAAAGCTAGCACAAATCAGTTGTAGCGAGCTTTCATCATATATTGCGTAGTTTATACGAATACTTTTAAGGACAGAAATAAACAAATAAATAAATAAAATAAATAACAGAACATGACTTCTGTGTTTTCCTGACTCCCTACATGTGCTTTTTACAGTTCATTTATTTATTTTATTAACAAAGCTCTTCATATTTGTTTTACCCAATACGTAAGGAATGTATCAAGCCACGATGTTTAAATGAGTGATGGGTAGTTGTCTTATTTCCCCCTTAGACCTCCGTGTGGCTAAGCGGTTGGCGTACGCGCCTTTGGCGTGGGAGACCCAGGATTAATTCCAGGCAGAAGTTCACATAGTTCGGATTCCACATTAAGCTCTAGATCCACGTCCCCTATAGCATCATTGACGAAAGGAACGCTAGACTCAAATCACAATATTGGTCCCCATCTCTGTTGATCTTGGCTTTATAGCTGTTAAAATCATTTTACACTGGAAGTACTAGGAGTAAAAGATTAGAAGAAATTTGGAAAAAGTAGATGACTGTCAACGCGTATATTTTAAAAGCTATCATTCGAACATTCATTCAGTAAAATTGAAGAAATACTGTGGAAAAACCATACACTCAGGGAGTGCCGTGCCGTAGAAAATCAGCGCCCGGGGTTAGAGTATACTACGGCGCACCATACATATATTCCAAGTATTTTTCCTCTCTTTTTTCCTTTTTCACTCCCGAATTTTGCGCCCCCTTTACTTCGGCGTCCGGGGCTGTTGCCCCACTCGCACCCCTCACGGCACGGTGCTGCACTCAGGCCGGAAGTTTGTTATATTTTGAGTTGGAACTTTTCAAATAACAAAGTAATAAACCCCTTGAGCACTTCTTATCTAGGTCTGGTGATACATTACAGTACGGTATTTCATTAATTTAACTGAAGTAACAAATATTTTGGTGCATATTTGAGAAGGTGTGTTTCAAAAAGGTTGTACAGTCAGGGACAAAAGTTCTTTCTGTTTGATAAAATTTATTTTGGGAATAACGGTCTGGAACTTACAACGGTAGTATTGCTGGAACGTACAGAAAATTACATGCTTTTTAATTTACTGAAAACTGTACTCAAATTGTCCTTCCATTCTGGAGTTATTTACGAAACTAATTTTATCAAATAGAATGAACTTTTGTTGCTGACTGTACATGGCCACCTGAAACAGTTTTTGGAAATAATGGGGGAAAAAACACTAACGGAAGTAATAGGATTACATGCAAACTAGAATTTTTCAAGTAGTGAAATATAGAAACAGAATTTTTGTAGTTATAATTATATTGTTTCTTTGGCAGAGATGAAAATATAAAAGAAAATGGTGACCTGTACCTGTTTAGTTGGGACCTTCTCATTTGAACTGCGGGATTTGTAGCCTTCAATTTGTTTTTTAAAAAAAATTGGAACTTCACTGCTCTCAATATAATTCAATATATACCGGTACTCAGGGACCGCGGTAGCTCAGTGGTAGATCGTTCACATCTGGTGCTTGGGGTCCCGGGTTTGATCCCAGCCCCCGCCAAGTAAACTTTGTGGTGGACAAACACCGCATGCTTGGGTTTCTTCGGGTTCTCCCGTTTCCTCCCACTTTCATAATTCCACCATTTCATTCATTACTCATCATTACCGTCTCTTTTAGCCTAGCCAGCATAACCGTGGGACGTAAAACTTAAATAATTCATTTTTCAATATATATTTATAATGATTCAATGGCTGTGTGTCATCTTGTTTGTTTACATTATAATGTATTTTTGCACCACTGCCGAACCCAGAAGGGTCGTTTAGAGCTGCTGGATCACCTCGTGGAAGATAAATATAGTTTTCAAATACGAAATTTTGCGACAGAACAGAATAACGTAGTGTAGTATTAGTTTAAAGTCTTACAATTGCGTCCCATTTGCAGGAAACTCTATTAAACTAATATTTGTTTGAACTGAGACATGTAGCTCTGCGTATCAGAAAACCAAACGAGCTAAGAAAATGGGTAGCCATTGGAGAAGGAGCAGTTCCTTCATCAGATATGGAGTTTGCGAGTGGGTCAGTGAATCCTGGGTCAACAGGACGTGACCCACTGCAACTTACCATCCGCTATGACCCACTCTGCTCAGTGGTCTCTGAATTTGTCTACGTTTTATTTTCAAGGCCTCCATTTCTCTTCCGTTTTCATTTGTTTCTATTTACCTACCACAGATGAGTATATCTAACAAGGAGAAGGCACACTCTAGTAAGTGAACTTCGGGGCCATTTTTTGCGAGGTGGTAATGCACATTTAAAGAGTTAATATTACAAACTGGGAGAGCGCAATGGGCAAAAATGACGGGGAAAAACCGTCTTAAAGTTTTCTACTCGACGCATATATCGTACGACGCGCAAACTTAACAAGTGACGGTGTAGCAGAGTAAGAAGAAAGGGTCCCGGGTTCGATTCTTACTCGAGTCAAATTTTCTTCTTGTTTTTTGCTTCAACCAATAAAGTAGGCATTTGTAACTATAAGTAAAATTTTAATTCACCATATGTTTATAATGAATAAAACAATAGAAATTGTCAATCACTTTTAAATTCTTTTGATATTCCATGTTAACTAGGAACAAAATTTAATCTCTTCCGTAAATATTATTGTTACTGCAGTCGTTGTGTAAAAAATGTTCTTGAAGCTTCGTGTCTACATCTGTTGACAGTATGAGAATTACAAGGGGAATGAGGGGGAAATCTGCTTTGGTTATAGCAACATCCAGTATTAGCAAAGGATGTTTGCCCCCTCAGCTCCTTTGTAAATCGCACACTGTCAACAGATATAGACACAAAGCGTCAAGAACATTTCTTACACAACGACTGTTGTCAAGGCCTCCGATCATGGCGGACCCGTCCCTCCAAGCTCATGTGGGCCCAATGCATTTTTATGAATATGTATTTTCATATGTACTTTTTATTGTTACATGTATTGTTGTATGCATTTTTTATGAATGGTCCCCCAAATTTACAGAGAAATCGGCGCCGTTGACTGTCGTAATCATAATACAACTCGTGATATCAGTATATTTACGGAATAGATTAAATTTTCTTGCTAGTTAACATGGAACATTGAAAGATTTTACAAGTGATTTTAAAATTTCTATTGTTTACTCATTATAAACATATGGTGAATTAATATTTTACTTATAGTTACAAATGGTTACTTTATTAGTTGAAGCAAAGAATAAACCAAGGATTGACTCGAAAGGGAATCAAACCCGGGACCCTTTGCATATGAGTTGCACACTTTACTCACTATGCCACGCCGTCATTTGATAAATTTGCGCGTCGAACGGTATATGTAGTGAGTAGAAAACTTTTGAAGACGGGTTTTCTCCGTTATTTTTGCCCATTGCGCTTTCCCAGTTTGTAATATTAACTCTTTAAATGTGCACTACCTGCTCGCAAGAAATGGCCCCAAAGTTCACTTACCAAAGTCTGCTTTCTCCTTGTAAGTGAAAAAGAACTTCAGGCACTTTTGGATATTGATATTTGTAGTTGTAATAATAGTAATAGGACACAGAGTCGAATTTCACACTTATTTCCTGTACGTTGGCTCATTTTACCTTGACTTGAGATTTACAAATTTTGTTCTATTTTGGACTGAAAAGTAAGCCTGTATTTAAGTAAGTGCTATTCTGTGCTCAAGTACAGGGCAGCAGAATTTACGGGCGGCAAAATTTTGGATTTTTTTTTTCAAGATTCACAATAAAGTAAGATTCACGCATACAGGAGAAAAACAGTTTCTTTGCAAATACTTTGGAAAGTTTTTTGTTTTCATTAGGGTATTCTAACAATACGAGAAAACGCACACAGGAGAAAAACAATTACAGTAGAGCGTCGATTATCCGAAGTAATTGGGGGACATGGGTGTTCGGAAAACTGGTTTGTTCGGATAATCGAACTGTACTGTACTGTACTGCACTGTACTGGACTGTACTTCTACAGCCAGTGCCAAACCGACAGAAGTGTGCTGATTCACAGCGACTGGCGGCTTGGCCGGTCAGCAGCGCCTTATGAAGGCCCCATTAGAAGCAATGTTCCGCCAGCGGTGGCTCAGTGCGGCGACTACTCTGGGAAACTTGGTTTGGGAGTGAGGAGGATGATGGACGGTAGGGTGGGAGAGTAACAGGTGCAAGCGAGTACACAGTTCGGTTAAGCGGTCGTTCGGTTGACCGACGTTCGGATAATCGACGCTCTTCTGTATTTACAAATACTTTGAGAAGTTTATTATTATTATTATTATTCAAGTAACCTAAAACACGGGAAAAGAAAATGCATATAGGAGAAAAAGTTCATTTGCAAATACTTTGGAAAGAGTTTCTCTTATTCATTCGAGTAGTTTAAAAACATATGAAACAATCCACACTCATTATGTAAGCTAATATAAGTTTTTATATACAAAGTTTTATAAAATGCTTTTTACTAAACCCACTATAATCTTTAATTATAAGTTCAAAATAAACAATGTCAAAAACACTGTCTAGTTTTTTTTAAATCAATATTTTACTATTACAACGTTAATAGTAAATATTTAAGAAATTAAATCATAATTCAAGTAAAATTATGAATTATAAAAACGACGTAACGGTTGATTAAGAATTAATAGAATGTATTTTCTCCGGACAGTAAATTAAAACCTACATGAATAAAAATTACATGCCAATTTTGAGAGAATGTGTTCCCAATGGATGAGTGGTTAAGCTTGTTGCTTTGTAATCAAGGGGTCCTGGGTTTGACTCCCGGGACACAAGTGGTTTGGATCCCAAGTTAAGTTGTAGTTCCCGTCCTTAGTACGTCATCATCATCCCATGGAAGGCAATGACAAAAAGTACCACAGGTTCACCTTGCCCAGGGACCTTCGGGTCAAACACCGGCAGAACACCACATCATAATCATCACTGAGAGAATTAGGTCATTTAAAATTATGTTATATCTTTTGTAACACCTAAACTGCTACTAAACAAGAGCTGGCTGGCTTGTTTTCTTCTTTGAAACATAAGTTTGTGTAGGCGGGGGGAGAGGGCGCAAATTATTTAGAGCACAGGAGGCGTACAATGTATAAATACTGGCCTGCTGAAAAGTATCCGTAATTCAACAATGAAATAATTATATACGATAATTAAATTGAAATTCATCATAATATGGCCCACGACGAACACTTTACAATTTTATATCGTAAAAGTCACATCCACTGGTATTGTAACAGAGCAGTGCTTGAGCGATTGACCGTACAAATTCAAACTCCTATTAGTGATAATTTCACAGCCTTGTTTTATTACAAGTTTAAACTCTAGTTAGTAGAAAGAAGGGCGTGGATCATAAGTCAGAGTTGATGACCATGGGTTCTGGTGGGTCAATGGGTCATGGGTCAGGTTCTCATTGACCCTCGCCATCTCTGACCTTCATCACAATCCCCGTCGATACACCCAGGCACGTAGCCAAGGGGTGAGTCCGGGGGGTCCGGACCTCCCCCCCCTTCGGAACCAGTAAAGTAAAATATTAAGGAAGGATGAAACAATAAGAAACGAGAAAAAGAAGAATTAGCGTTAAAAATATAAAGCTACAGCAAGCGTATGGTTATTCTTTCTTATGAGGAGCTTTGTGTAGAGGAAACTGTAGGGGGGGGGGGATAAAGTTGAAAATGAATATTATTGTAACGGAGCATTCCAAATTCCATGTAGCTCCATGCTAATCCTATGCACAACAAATGATGATCGAGAAACCGGTTCGATCAGATAGACTCTAAGAAGAACTTAAGAAACTCGGAATATCTTTTTCAATATTTTTTTTTATATTCTTTTACTCCAGATTCTTTATTCTTTTACTCGAGAGATAGTTTATTATTGAAATACTTACAAGCATGTCCTCATTTTATTGTCGTAACAAACCAATATACGTGTTGCCACTAAAATAGTTTAGATTGATCGAGCCCCTGGTGTGTAACCAGAGTATTTCATGTTATCCCCCCCCCCCCAGTATTACGAAATCCTGGCTAAACGAACCAATATACTGTATGTTTACAGTAAAATAGTTCAGAATGATCTAGGTCTGGCGTGATAACCGCAATATTTCGTCACGGACCCCCCCCCCCTATTACGAAATCCTGGCTACGTGCCTGATACACCACTGCTATGCAACCAGGCAGCTGAAGAAAACTGTGAGATTAAGAAAAATATATGGCGGGAAGCTCAAGATGGAAAGTAGGTCGACATTTTGTGATGTGTGGTGATTCCTATTTGTCGTCAATATAAGAGTTAAGTTGATTTTGAGTTTAATGTCCTGTTCAGCAGCGAGGCTATACGAGACGTGGACCTACTGATTAAAGTGGAATCCGAACCACATGAGCTCCCGCCAGGAATCGAACCCGGGTCTCCCACGCCAAAGGCGCGTACGCTAACCACTTAGCCACGAAGGGGCTCTCGTCAATATAAGAGTAATACTTTTTTTGAATTAGCGCTCTGGATGTGCCTATGGTAATGAGCAACAAAAGTATAAACACCAGCCAACTCAAAACTAATATTAATCACGAAGAAAAATTCTAACATAATTTTGAATTTTTTGAACTCTTCTTTGCTTCTGGTGGTCGTTATGAAATGAAGAAAAGACAACACACAAAAGGGAATTATTTTTGAAGAATTAACTTTTCGGAAATGAACAACCACGTACCAAACTTTACCTTATTAATTTAAATCCTCATGTTGTGAAATCAACAAATGGCCGTATCAACAAATTATTCATTTTGAAAAACGAGAGAAAAACAAAGAATTCTTTTTTCGTACACGCGATGTGGTTTTTCGCAACGTCATAAGCTTTGTTTCACGTACGAGGGAGAGATGGTCAGCAAGGGAAAAAGAAAGACATTGACCCAGAAAGAGAGCTAAAGTCGAACTTCACAAGGTCACGTTAACACATCAGGCAAAATCAAGTATAATAAAAAAAATTAAAATAATAAAAAAAAAGAATAACGGCCATAGAACACAAAGCAAAAAGAAATTGATTTCTTCGTCTTTTTTTCTTTTTAGCCTCTTGCTTCTCGGAGTTTCTTCTTTCTTTCAAAGACAATATACATAATTTTATCACGAAAAGGTGCGTGGCAGAAAGTCAGGGATTTTTCTTGCTATTTTATCATATGCTCCACGACCGAGAACTATATTTGATAATATTTCGTGCAAAACTTAAAAGGATACAGTAAAAATAAGCATTATATAAAACAAACATAAAATACCTTTTAAATAAAATATCAAGTGACTATTTCTTTCTTTCGTAGCGATATTTTTAGAGCGATTTCCAATCTATATCTGTGCCAATGCTGACTCTAGCGTGTTCTAACTTTCCTGCACCAGGGACGTCCTCTATTAACACGTAATTCATCCGGCAAATGCTAATGAGCGCTGTTTATGACCCGCTTACTCCGCCCATAAGCGTGACAAATGAAGAGCGAAAAAAAAATTCTCATACATGCCACAGTAGATACGCATACAGTATGTACGTAAATTAGCAATCTCTCAATACACTGTAATCTTTAAATGTCATTGCCTGCCAACACTGTAGAAACACATCCATTTTGTTTATCTGTTGTTGGCTCCTATGACTTTTTTTTTTTCCGTTCCAACACACGGAGTGGCAGATATGAGGGTAAATATTTGTTTCGGATTAAATGTCAGCTTCCAAAGTTGGGTATATTTTTTACATCTGTTTATTAATGTAATTCATTAATTGATAATTCAATAATTCATTAATTGAAGGGTTAAATCTCTGTGTACATTATTTTGATTCTACCTACAGAACATTGTAATATGATTAACTTTGCTCTGAAAATGAATTTTCTCAGAAGTACAGTAAACGGAATTAGAAAAAGTAACTAAATAAGTAAACTTCGTTCATGAAAATTCTATTGGGAGGGGCACAACTATCTCCTGAACCGGGTTCCCGAAGAGATTTGCCTTCAGCCGTGTGCACCAACGAAGTTTAAACGAACGTTCACTCAAACGCGTTCAACATTAAACTTTCAAGTTTAAACGTGGGTTCCAGGACTTTTGTTGCACCATTGTAAGTCGAAGTTCAGTACATCTCGTCTAAGTAAAGTTCGATCAATTTGTAAAATCGACTCTGATTAGTTGTTGTCTTTTGCCTCTAATGTTTGTTTAACAAAGTAACAAATGAAGAAAGCATAGCGGTCTTTTCGACTTTCAAGATTGAGATCCACCATTTGACCAAGACTTAATCTTGAACGTTGTTGGTGAAACAGACATTTTCACCGAGCTTGGTTATGACCCTTGTTCAACAGTTGAACTTCGTTGGTGCACACGGCCACTTGTCACTGATTATTATCCCAAGGTGACCAGACGTCCCGTTTTAGCCGGGACAGTCCCTGATTTTCAACCGTTGTCCCGTTTTTTTCTGATTCTCAAACGGGACGCCTAAATGTCCAGTTCTTAAGCAAACATGACCCAGGTGTCCCGTAATTATTATTCAAAATGTAAATGGTCAATGCTAATTCTACACTCTTCCGTACCAACACTCATTGGGAAGGTTCAGCCGTGCCTAGAACTTCTGAATATTCAAATGAGAATTGAGTGTTCTGTGGTTCAAGTGGGAATTGAGTGGGAATTCTGAGTGTTGAAGTAGTTAAAAGTATTGTAGGGTAGTACTTAAGTTAGAAACGCTGTGTTATCATTCTTACTTGTGTATTTTGTAAATTGAAAACACTGCTGAGTCCCAAAATGCAATGTGGAAGTCCCCCCCCCCCCCGTTGCCGATTCCTATGCGTCCCGTTTTTGAAAGTAAAAGTTCTGGTCACCTTGTATTATCCGTACATGAGACGCCCGCGAAAAAAAAAAAGAATCTTTCTCAGCAAATACGGAGAAACTCTTTATAAAGGAAATTACGATGCCTCGTCCAGTTTACACGTTTAAATCATCTTATGTTAACAAACTAATTTACATTTTTTCAATCAAATTAGCTCCATTGTGGGTTAGTGGTCAGGGACCGCACTGACAAGTTACTACTCGAAAGAGACGCGTAGTCTGTTCAATGAAAGACAAACTACATAAAACATTTATTGCTGAACGTGCAGCGCGGTTAGTAATAAGAGAAGTGTATATACATATATATAAACATTCTAGGAGTAGTTAGTGTCCGATCTACTTTATCTTCATAAAGAAATGTCTTCTTGTAGTCAGTCGGTTGGATAACTGCCAAAGATAGCTTACGATTGTAACAATGTCCAATGGAGCGAATCGTTTAATGTAATGGGAAATACTTGATTACTATTTAGGGGGAGGGACACCCACACACTCGCTCGCTGAATCATTCTTCCGCCACAAAATGTCTTTTTCTCATGAGATTTATCAACTGAAAGTCCAAGGAAAGGATTTAAAAGATGTGCATTGGTTTCTAGCCTTCCAAACTATGTTATTGGAAATGAATTGAAAGTCTTATACAACGTTGTATTTGTGAGTTTTCTCGGGCATTCCCGTTTCCTTCCACATCCTTATTCTACCAATTCGTTCAGCATCATTCATTTGCCTTAATGATCCGTCTCCCTTAGTCTAGAGGGCATAAACGTGGGAGTGATCTTAAGAGCCTGCCTTACTAAAAAATAATACAAAATTTACTATTTTTTTCTTTTGCTTGTTTATTTATAAGTGAAAGGAGATAATAAAATGCAACTTACCACAATCATAGATAATGTTATTTTACAACAGAAAATATGGATCTGAAGAATTTTCAGTGTTGTCATCCATAGAAATTACAGTGTTGCCAGAATAACATATCCCTCTAAATCTAATTTAAGGCAGCAACTAGAGGAACGGAGTCAACTGCATTTGGTTATGTATCATGATGTTTAGGTTTCCTGTGAACTACTTTTTAAATAATAATAAAGTTTTTTTTAACATACAGTTATTAAATTTAAATAATAATGTTATTTAAAAAGTAGTTCACAGGAAACCAAAACAACATCATAGGTAACCAAATGCAGTTGAGATCGTTCCTCTAGTCGCTGACTGAACGTAGATTTTGAGGGAATTTTTATTCTGGCAACATTGTAATTCCTATGGATGGCAACACTGAAAATTCTGCAGGTTTATATTTTCTGATACAGAATCCGTATGATTGTGGTAAGTTGCATTTCATTATCTCCTTTCACTTATAAATAAACAAGCAAAATAAAAATGGTAAATTTTGTATTATTTTTAGTTCAAGTCAGGCTCTTAGCATACTACATGGAAAAATAGATATTAAGCACCGACTGAAATATATATATATATATGTATATAATTCTCTCTCTCTTCGTTCTCATAATTTATATTCATGATCTGAGGCCTATTTGCCCATTCTTTTCGTATTCTGGACTTTGTTTAAATCAAAGGAAACTAAATAATAATAATAATAATAATAATAATAATAATAATAATAATAATAATAATAATAATAATAATAATAATAATAATAATAATAAATAAACGAACAAACAAAATATAATAAGATGAGATGAAGATATGATTCGTATCAGAATTCGTACCTTCTAATCGAGAAAGAACAACAATGATATATAGAGGAGAATACTCGTTTCCCAGTACAATGCGAGGAATGTTTTGTTCTCTTTTGCCCTTTAAAAAAAACAAGTCATCACATCAAACACGGTAATTCAACCTTACGTTTTCTGTGAATATTAACAAGTGTATTGTGTAGACTGATGACGGTTCATTCCATGCGAGAAAAATCATGATTGTGTTTTACGTGTAAAGGTTGGGCGTCTGAAGAAAGGGAGGGGTTTACACAAGGGTAGGGTTGCCATGCCCAAGGTGACCAGACGTCCCGTTTTAGCCGGGACAGTCCCTTATTTTCAACCGTTGTCCCGTTTTTTTCTGATTCTCAAACGGGACGCCTAAATGTCCCGTTTTTAAGCAAAAATGACCCAGGAGTCCCGTAATTATTACTCAAAATATAAATGGTCAATGCAAATTCTACGCTCTTTCGTATCGACACTCATTGGGAAGGTTCAGCCGTGCCTAGAACTTCTGAATGTTCAAATGGGAATTGAGTGTTCTGTAGTTCAAGTGTAAATTGAATTGGAATTCTGAGTGTTCAAGTAGTTAAAAGTATTGTTGGGTTGTACTTATGTTAGAAATGCTGTGACATCATTCTTACTTATGTATTTTGTAAATTGAAAACACTGCCGAGTCCCAAAATGCAATGTGGAAGTCACTCCCCCCTCCCCCCACGGCGCCGATTCGTATGCGTCCCGTTTTTGAAAGTAAAAGTTCTGGTCACCTTGGCCATGCCATATGTCCGTATTTTGTATAGACTGTTTGTGTTTTGGGGCCCGTGTCCGTGTCCGTATCGTACAAAGCATGAAATAGGGAAACGTCCGTATTTAACCGTTTTTGTAGCTGGCCGAAGATTTCCGAGTCGGGAATCGCTAAAATCTCGGGCGAAAAGAATTGCGTTTTCATCATCTAACTTATATTTTAGTTACTCTTAATAAAGTAGGTTTTGTTTTTAAAGAGTGTCTCATTTTTCCATTCCAAAATAATTTTGGTTAGATTTAATATACGTAATTTAATGACAAGTTTTATTATACTTGTGTTAATGAAAAATATTTTAAAACATGTTAGTTTCCAATAGTATTTTAAGTATTACAGTAAACAATTGTGTGATAACCTAAAAAAGGTGTTTTTTTTAGGTAAAAAATTTCAAAGTATTTGTTCTGTGTTGGGCACCGTATCTTTGATGAGTCATCATATTAAGGCTTGTTCGTATTTTGAATGAAAAAATTACGACAACCCTACACAAGAGGCGTTTGCTTGCCCTTTTTAAACCTTTAAGAATTTAATATAATCTATGTAACGGCTCTCTGGTTAGAGGTAAAGAAATAATCGTGTGCTAGCCAGGTTGCGTCCAAGCGAGCCCGAGATCGCTGAACTATCCTGAACCCCGTTGACAATAGTGAGCCCGAACCCTTAGCAGCTAGTGTTATCTATGACAGAAGAAGTACATTTTAAAATTCTAGCTGAGAAACATGGTAATTCTTGTCTCGTTGTCCAGAAGAGAATGGGAGACAGGTGGCTCAGTAGGTATGCCTTCCTGCTAGTCTAGTGGTTAGCGAGGTCCCGGGTTCGATTCCCGGTTGGAGAGCAGTAAGAGTGTTTTAACTGTCCTTGATGTTTCTTTAAGGTGGATCACTAGGTGTTCTCTGTGCTACGCTAAACGCTGCTTGAATAGTGCGGCGTTGCCACATAGAGTCGAGTGTTTACTGATGCCAGATAATAAAGGAAGTAATCATAGAATTTTGCTTGGATACTTACAGGAGAAATTAGTGTTATCGCAATTCACAGCTAAGTTACGCTTCTCGAGTTGCAACGCTACAATCCAGGAATTTTCTTATTGTGACTACCACAGTAAACGTACAAATGTTGCAACAACGAATTATGGCGTTCTGCGCAAGTTTCTTCTCAAAATCTATTTCCTTAAATGTAAATTAATATTTAAATAAAATGTGAAACATAACATGAATAACGGTCAAACAATATATCTATTTCGTAATAAGATCGTTACTTTAAAATATTTTACACATACAAATAAACATTTCTTAAAACTGAGCACTTCTCGTAAGATCTAACAGCAAGTGCCATCTTGTGTGCTCATTGTAAAACGAATCAAATATTTTCTTTTATTTGTTGTCTTTTCGATATCAGGAGAGACAACCAAATGAATTAGTGTCTTGTGTTGTAGATGAAACATAACTCTATCTTATAGTACAATATTTATAATATGTAACGTTTCATTGCGCAGTAGTTAAGGCAATGAACTAAAATATGTTCTGACTTCCGGGTGGTGATCCATCTTAATCGTGTTCCTGTCAAGTCTAGTAGTTCTGAACAGCGGTACAACGAGTCAGGATTTTTTTTTTAAGTAATAGAGTGTTTATGTCTAGTGCGTTGGCTCCCTGGTTCGATATGCGGCCAAGTAAGTTTGTAGAGGACAACACTGTGTCGTGGATTTTCTCGGTGTACTTCCATTTCCTCCCACATTTTCATTCTATCAATACTTCCATCATCATTCACTTGACTTAACTCCTTTAAGATCTTTGGGACAATTTGTACCATACGGGTGTTTTATGGTACTTTACGTTATAACTCTCGTATTTGAGCTTTTTTTTTTTTTTTTGTTATTTTTTTCAGGTCTAAATGCATTGTAGAACACGGTACGTATGGCTTCACGTCTCCCTGCTTCGAAACATAGGAGGTGATGACATCATACCTAAAAAATATTTTTTCGTTTGTTAGGCCTATTTTCATTATTTTTTGCCGGGCTTACTTTTGCACCTAGAAGATTGAAATTTTGCACACACATTCAATCCACCCAGTAGTACATATCAGATTTTTTCAGATCTCTGCGTTAAAACAGGGGGGTTAAAAGGGGCAGTAAGTTTTAAAAAGGGATATTTTAACCAAAAATTATTTTCTTCGCGATTTTCCCGCCTCAGATACACGATGGGGGTATGTGAATGGTACCGTTTAAAAGGCAGTTCTATTCTGAAGAGAGTGCTGGACGAACAATGATCCTAGGATGAATATGGATGTCTCAGAATTTTTAAAAACTGAGATCAGGGTCTTTTGCGGTAGTTTGGGGCAGTGCTTAAAGTGACATTAGATGAGGTGACGGTATGGGACAAATATAACCATATAGAGTAGTAATTTTGACAGAACCCTAAAGAGCATCTCTACTCTTGACATTTTTGCACCATATTTGATCTATAGAAAGAGAGAGTGAGGATTAATTACGTGTTTTACTCCCCACTATTATCTGCCTAACAGAAATAAATATTTATAAAATGATTTTGATTCTGCAAGATTTTGCTAGAGCATATCGGCGATTTAAATATGGAAGAACACGGATGGTACGTTTACGTAGACATCGCATTTATAATAACATAGTGATCCAACGCGGCCCTTAAGTGGATAATATATATATGCCCATATGCTTTTTCGTCTCGTTTTCAAGGCTTTGTAGGCACTCTCGTCTTGTCTCTATTATTTAATGATTCTTTCTAATCTCATTTCCATTTTCCAAAAGCTTCTTCTGGTCTCGTGTTCTCTCGTGGTCAACACTTATATATATATTTGTAATTGTAAACACAGAAGTGCAGACAATGTGAAAAGAATAATTTTGAATTAAAAAAAAAAAGATCCTGTCAATGCCAGGGGCGAATCCTGGTTAATTATTTTAAGCTGGCGGTATGGTAGTTAGAATTTTTTCAGGGGGAGGGTAGAATTGCTCCTACAAATATTGACATAGATCAAGAGCACAAATTCTGCCATTGAAGAGGGTGATATGGAACTGTTATTTCTTTCGAAGCAGCAGCAACGAAATCTTTGATAATACAAACATATTTGTTGACTCAATGGCAACGTCATACTTATTTCCATGTGTAAAATCTTTTTTTTTTTTCCTCAACACAAATTACAACTTAAATCAGTTATTTTTACCGGTATGCCATACCGGATAATTTTCTAACTTTCGGATGTATAACCGGCTTATACCGGCTCACTTTAAGCACTGGTCTGGGGTATTGTGGGAATTATTGATAAATATTTTTCCGCCCTTACTATTCAAGATATAAGCTTGACATTTGGTACACACATTTAGTCTACCGACTAGTATTTATCAGAGCTTTTTTTCAGATCTCTACGTTCACACAGGGCCGTTCCAGAGGGGCCCAAAGTGTCACAAAAAAATCCCGGAAATATTCCCTCAAATTTTCCCTCTCCTGGTATATGGTATGGGCATGTAAGTGGTACCAATTGAAAGCATGCTTTATATTGAAGAGAATGAGGTATGTACCATGATCCTAGGATAAGTGACGATGTAGTAGCTGCTTGACTGAAAGTTTAAAAAAGTACCCCAAAAACCCAAGTCCTTAAAAGAGTTAATTATCGTCTCCCTCAGCCTAAAGGGCCTAAGTTCAATTTTCGAGACGAGAATCGAGAAATTGCTCGTCTCGTGGTAAACACTACTTCGCCCAAGTCTAAGATCACAAACATTGCTCTAGTGTTACTTAATGCAAATTGATGAAGTGCATGTAATAACACAATGAATAGAATTTATCAACGCTTAAAGATACACAAGTAATTATACAATATCGTCGCTTTCAATACATAAGGACGTAACTTACATTTTTTGGGATTTTGAGATTTTCAATTCTTTCGATAGATTTCAATCGTCTCTAGCTGCTGGGAAATTTTTGTGGCTGTACGATAAACCGTTTAGCTGTGGGGGGTCATTTTCATAAGGGCGTCAAGAGATATAAAAGCAAGTTGTTCAAAGCATAAGGGCTTAAATGACACATCCCACCCAACCAGGTACATTCTAGGAACGTGCCATTTAAGTTCCATATGTATCGTTTACGTACCTGGTACTTGAGAAATGTACATTTCATATGCATAGCATGTGTCGCTAGGTACGTGCCTTTCGAGGAATTTCTGACACTTGAAAGGTACTTTCACATGCTTCACTGGAATGTGAGGAATGTGAATGGCACATACCCCATGTACCACGGCATGGTTGTGCGTAAGTTGCTTCGTATTGCGACTAGGGTTGCCAATTTAGCCACTTTGTGACTAGATCTGGCCATTTTGAGAACGTCGTTAGTCACAAAGTTTCCAAAGAGCCAATAGTGGCTTTTTTAGCCATATGCTTTTCACTTCTATAGCCACTTTCTGAGTTTAGCCACATTTTAATATATTCTGTGTGTCATTTTGCAATTTTCTGACGTTTGATGCGTTCTCTAGGTTGTAACATTCTAAACCCCACTGTCAGAATTGTCCTCATAAATTTAGCATTGATGGTTATATTGTGACGTTCCACAGCAGAGAATTAGCTCAAAACCTGTACGTTAAAACTAGACGTGAAATAAAATTTTCGGGAAGACGTAAGTTTAAGTATAAACTAACTCCTTAAAGAAATTTAGCCTGATAATATAGACATCCTTCAGGAAATGTCGCTTTTCAGTGGCAATAAGCCTGAAACCGGTGAAACATCTTTTACTGATTTAGCTTCTTCTTTCACCTTCTGTGGAATTTGAAGATAATATCGACAAAATTGAAAATCAGTGGCGATTATAAATCTTCAATTGAAGAACTTTTGCAAGAAACTAGCTGAACCTGCGCTCTCTACACAGCGCATTATTCGCATATGAGCATAAATCGCCTTATCATTCCTTACAACATCTGTACATGTCTCTTTACAGACACAAGTTAAAGACGTATTGATTAAAAAATAGCCAAGGGGTATCATAAAGGAGAGATTTTTCGATTAGTTTTCTGAATATCTCGCACCGTTTGCAAGATTTGAGCCTACTTCCGGTTGGAGTTTCTAATTCATGTATGACCAGTGTTTTCTTTCTTCTTGCATGCAGTATGTAATAAGCAAATACATTACATACAAAATTAATATAATGCCAGTTATATATGATGTTCATTGGGCAAAACACTCCCAAAAAAGGTTCATCTTAGACTGGAGAAATGGTTATCCTTCCTTTTCCATTATTATTTGGCTATGAAACAAATGCCGGAGACATATACAACCCCTATATACAACAGTGTGGTGTTGGAATGTATAATGATTAGGATGTGATGTTTTTTTTTTTTTTAATTTCAACACTTCCAATGTACCCGTAAAAATGTAATAAAGAAATAGTGCCCATGTTTTTTAAATATTCAATTAGAACTGGACAATCTACATGAAATTTGCAATCGATCAGTGAAAACGCCATCTTTCTAGAGCCTGTAGTTTCTGAGATCTCATTGTCGAAAAATGGGCAGGAAACATATATGCGTATTTTAAAAGAGCTCCAAAGATGGCAGCACAATTCATTTGCATTTATTTCGGAGAAGGCTTTCTAAAGGCAAAGGCCTTTGAACAATAATTCAAAAGGATAAACTTTGTGAAAAATATTTCTTTAAGTAATTTATTTAAAGTACACTCTTTTAAAAATATTTGTCTTTGTTATAAACGTGAAACCACAAGTAACCGTAAATCAAAGGTTTGAATGTTATGGTTATAGGTTAGAGCTCGGTCGCTCTTGAATATTACTGTAGCATTTTAATAGATAGATAATCGCTACACAGATGCCGGAGGAGAGAATCTATTTTCAGAGCTAGTTTCGTGGCTTTTTTTAAAAAAATTATTTATAAATAAATAAATATAAAAATACATACATGCTTCTACATTCGAACGTAAAAATGAAGCGTTGAGGTTTTAGGATTTAAATACGCGTACCCCCGATTGAATAGCACTGCCCTAAGAAACATTACTGACATGCCAAGTAAATGTGTCAAGTACATACACGGTACGTGATATACACATAATAGATACATTCCTCGGTATGTGTCATGCACGTACTTTTGGGCGGAAGTAACCTTATTCCTTACATGTGTATTTCACATGATTGCTCTATTCACGTACCTATCATGTACATTCCAATGTACCTCGAGGAACATTCTTTACACATGACCAGTATGTACTTGTGTTGGGTGGGATACGCCCTTCTGTATTAAACGATCTGAGTACAGAGTAATATGGCCTGGTGCTCATACGCCATAATGAGTACCGCATTTTTTGGTCTCTTTGTATGTAAATGCCGCCATGGATTGTTTACGATTGTTGATTTGGATTGGTTTAGGGGTTTGATTCTTAAGAGAGACTTGTTTAGTGACGTACAAAAAAGTTTTTTTTTTCTCTTGTTCTGCGAAAGAGTTCAGAAGCACTGAATAGAAAGGAAGCAACACAGTTATTGTGTCAAAAGGAGGAGAGCAAGGAAGTCATAAAAATGAACAGGCGAAGCAAAATTATTGCGAAAGAAGATATTTGCCGGTTACTGACATACAATGACGATGATAGTGCTTCAGAGTGTACAGAGCTGGAAGATGACAGTGATGGGGATCCAGAGTATTTGCCTGAAAAAGGTATAGTATATTTTCCTTAATTTAATATTTTTTCTACAGATGAATATTTTAAATTAGGAATATAATAGCAAGTGTTTATCGATTATGAACACCCTTAAAAATATTTATAACAAAGGAGTGTCATTAAGTTTAATTAGTACTAATAAAGAATATCTATAATATGCTTTTAAGATGTTAAGAGTAAAACTGCTGTACAGTAGGATAGAGCCTCAATAATCTCACACAGTTTCAATAAAGTATGTGTCAAGTTTAGTAAGTTGTCCGAAGATGGAAAAAGAGCAGAACAGCAAAATTACGAGGAGCACAAACAGAAGAAGAATGAAGCAAGGGAAGAAAAGAGACTAGACAAGGAGAATGCATTGAAAGCAAGAACTCATAAGGTGATTTGTTTTGATCTACAAAAAGTGTTAACAACGCCGTCCTGCAAAACAAGAGTTTTGTATTACGCGAGGAAACTAAACGTTTACAATCTTACTATTTACGATGTTGCTACTCATGAGGGCTATTGTTATTTTTGGGACGAAACAAAGACAAAGAGGGGCCCAGATGAAATTAGGAGAGCAAAATTTAAACAAGAAATTGGCATCAATGTGTATACATGCAGTGAGTAGTACTCATATAAAAACGATTGATCATAAATTTCTCGAGCCAGGACATACGGAAATGGAAGTTGATTCCATGCGTAGTACCATTGAGCATGTGAATAAAAATGTAGATGTGTTCGTTCCAACAGAGTGGTTAACTGTTGCTCGAATGTCGCGCAAAAAGCCGTTTCCATACGAGGAACACTCAATGACAATAGATGATTTCTTTGACTTCCAGGAAGCACGAAAAACTTTTCTACCATGCAGCAAAGATCAAAAAGACAATGAGATTGGATGGCAAAAATTGCGATGGATAAGATTCAGTCAAGACGACTTGGGGACAGTTTTCTTCAAAATCCGAATGAGAATATATATATTTTTTTTTTTTTTATTTTCGGTACACAAAGGTTCCCCGAGAAGCTGTACACTAAACCAGCCTACACTCTTACCCCGGTATTCTTCTGTTCGACCTATTTCTAATCAAAAGAAGAAAGTCTTGGAAAATTTGTGCGATATACGAGTAATACCGCGACACTACCACGCATACTTCCGAAATCTACAAAGAGATGAAAATGTCGAAGATTTTGTTGAGGTCCATTGATAAAAGGACATTCCTTTGTGTGAAAACAGCCATAATGCTTACCTAAAAACATATTTTATTATATTCTATAATGTGTAGCGAAAGTTACATTTTTCATATAAAAATATTATATATAGCATAATAAACACTCTTATAATTATAACAAAAGAGAAAACATTAACTGTATTATCAATGCTTATTATGCACAAAACTTTAAAATATGTGATAAATAAAGTTACTAAAACATACGTCATTATTGTTATTTTAGAACTAGAATTTAACATGTATCTGTTCACAGCATAAGGGCGTAAGTTAAAAACTTTGCAATTTTATCAAGACATACGAACAGCTGGAAAGTCAAATCTACACGGAGAGGAACATTTGTCCCTCGCCAACAAGCGTCCAAAAAATTAAAGCTTTCCTGAAAATAGTCAAAAAGTTATGTTGGCTTGAACATACCACAAAATCTTATTTCGCTTCTCCTGTAAAATTATGAAAATGTTATTTACACCCTTATGTATTGAAAGCGACGATATAATCTAATAGTAAATATGGTTTAACTATCTTTATATCAAAACTGTTGTTATATCAATAGCTTTCGAGATGAGACGAGAAGTGAGCAATACTACCATGGACACGGTGTTGTCTATTACAAAGTTTCACGATCTCGAATCGAACTAGGTACCTCCAAGGCCAGCTCTACCATATGTGCAACACGAGCGGTGCCAAACTCTGTCATAACTATATTATTTAAGATAAATATTTCTTGTTGGAAACTGATTTCATGATGATGGAAGTTAAAATTTACTGAGCTGACCTTTTACTTGAATACTTGATTCATAAATCATCTTTAGGCCGCATTAGTTTAAGGTCATATAGGTAGTACTAAAGCAAATAATCAAACAAATTCCAGCTTGAGTTGCTTGATTGTCAAATACAAGAACTCAATTCTCAAACAGTAGCGAAAACCTGTTCCATTTAGTTAGTTATCACAGTTTTGATACGAAAACTAGTCTTGTCTTTATAAAAATAAAAAATAAAATCCTCACATTGAAGGTGGAAACAATTTTTTAAATATTTTTTAACAGATGTAGAAGGAAATCCAAGAAATAAAAATAAAAAAGCTAGTTGTACTGGAATTAGAAACTGATATATTGAGACTGAAGTTCGATATTGAATTCTATAAAAAAGAATTACCGTATTTCTTCTGAAGGTGTGTTTATTTTATCTTTCACTAACATAATAGATTATTATTTAAACAAAAAAAGACACAACGAGATTGTATTTGTAGTGTTTAGGCCTTTCTGAGTGCCAGTGCTATTTCCCTTCCCCTTCGTTGTTCATGATAGGGTAATATACTTAAAATCGTGGCTTTTAAGACTTGTTATTTCTGGGAAAGGGAGGAGGCAAATTATACCATTGCACGGGGTGGCAAATTGCCTAGGGCCGGCTCTGGGTACCCCTCAAACCAGATATGAATTCTCTACCACTGAGCCACTGGCGTCTCTGGCATGTAAAATTTGGGGGGGACATCGAAGAAAGTGATTAAAATGGTGCTACCTAGCCCAACATATTTAATATTTTGTACTTCAAAATATTGGGGGGACGCGACCCCCTCGTCCCCCCCGCCAGAGACGCCTATGCACTGAGCCATCGTGTATCCAAACCCTGTATAAGTTTCTATATTAAACAAGTTCTTATTCGAGTTTCAAACCTGGGATCAAATGCAGGGAAAGCGTACGCGTTAGGCAGTTGATCACTAAGGTTGCCCCATTTAAACAAGTATTCCCTTCACCTGTGTTTTTATAGAAGGTCTGAAGAATAAAACAGAAATAGAAATTTTGAAACAAGAGCAGGGGAGACGAAAAAAAAAAGCTTAAGCAACCCGTACATTAATAGAATAAAACAAAAAGGACATAATAAGTGTTACTATTGGTGGGAAATAGCGCGGCACACGTCCTCATTAAGTAGCGAAGGCGATACCCCAGGTGATGCGAAATATTAAAATCGATCCGACATAAACGACTCACAAAGGAAATTGCCCAGATATTAGGCAAAATTTATGAGAAGCAATATCGCAGCGCTGTGTGTTCTTCTTCAAATAAATTCGCGTCTCTTACAATTTACTTTTTTTTTTTCAGCACAAAAACCGAAATAAAAGGAAAAAAAAAACTTTACATAGATACTGAAATTTTGCAAAGTAAGAAATAAGAATCGATTTTGCTGTTAAGAACATCTGGTATCATTCTCGCCATTTGCAATTTTCAATTCATTTGTTCTGTTTGATATTATCGCCTTTTTTTTTATTGTTTTAATCACAGTTCATACAATATGGGTTTCGTTTCAGGTAAGCGCTGCTAAAATTTACTTCCTGGCACGTTCTATTTACATGACAAGTAGTGTGTACAGTGGCGGCGATTGGACGTTAAAAATGGGGGGGAGGGGCAAGACAACTGAATGTTGGTATATCAATATTAGTTTACCAGGTTGTTTCTAACACTTTGTTCGACGAAAGGTTGTATAACTAATAGGATATTATCTTTTTCAGTTAAAATACCGTATATCTTGTTTCATATTTTATTAAGTAAATTGACAAGAGCAACGCAACTAGATACTAGCCATTTGTACTCTTAAACAACGAAAGTGTAAGAAGAGATTTGATTCCTTGCTCATGAACATCTTAAAATTCTGTCTGGAAAATTGTGTGATCATTAATAACAAATTTGCAAAACAAATAAATAGAAAGGATAATATTAACCATAGTAATGAATAATGAGGCTTGATTTTCGGAAGTTATATTAAAACTGGGGATTAATGAACAATTTATATTTTTAGTTCGACACATGCTGTTACTCTTAGAAAATGAAAGACAGTAAATACTACAAACAGTAAATACTATAACAGTGTTTTAAAGCATGTCTCCATATTGTGCAGCATCCGAGATGCCACTAATGAAAACAAGTTCAATGAGTTTTTGCCCCATATTCCACATCAAATTATTATCTTACCTGCACCTTGCATCTTTGATCCAATCAAGATTTGTATTAGCCCAGTTCCGAACATTTTGCCCAGTACCGAGAAATCCTACGGTAAAATTCTTTTCTTCAAAATCTGCAACTGTTTTGAAGTTATGAATGGATTTTGGATAGATTATGTTATCGTTTAGACTTAAATTTTGTAATGTATGGAACATTGTGTGGATGGAAACCGACTGTCTCTTTACTTTTTTCTTGTAGGTAGGACGGGATGATAATTCGAGAGAAAAGAATCGAAATTATCCTTTTGGCTGGTTGACGCAGTTCAGCAATCATAGCAGCCCTCTTCAAAGAGCGATATCCTAATCGCGAGTCAGTGACAGACAGTGCTGTACGAAAACTAATCTTCAAGTTCAGGGTAACGGAAAATGTTGATTTACCTCGATCAGCAGCTGTGTTGGGGTGTATTGGTGAAAAGTCATATGAAGAAGGTGTGACGTCTATCAAGTGAACATAATGTTACTGTCAAAAGTGTTCAATGAATCTTAAAAAGGGAAAAGTGGCACCCTTACAAATTACAGTTGAAGCAAAAACTGTCAGAGGATGATTCTGATAGATCAATGAAGATTTGAGTAGACGTTGGCCCAGATAGCTCATGACCCAGTGTTTCCTCATAACATTGTTTTTAGTGATGAGGCAAATTTGTATGTAACAGGTGAGATTAACAACCAAAATGTCCAGTGTTGGGCTAATAGAAATCTTAATTGGATAGATGCATCAAAGATGCAAGGTGCAGGTAAGATAATGATGTAATGTGGAATATGGGGCGAAAAACTTATTGGACCTGTTTACATTGATGGGATCTTGGATGCTGCACAATACGGAGACATGCTTTAAGACACTTTTGTTGCACGAGAAAGAGATATTTCCTCAATATTGGCAACAAGATGGGGCACCACCGCATTATGGTCGTAATGTAATCAATGGCTCAATGAATACTTTCCCGGTTGCTGGATAGGTCGGCATGGACCAATTGAGTGGCCAGCAAGGTCCCCGACCTAACTCCATTGGATTTCTATCTTTGGGGGCACTTTAGAGCTACTGTCTACCAGTGTAAAATTAACGACATTGGCCACCTGGAAAGGAGAATCATTACAGCCTGTGAAGAAATATAACCGACTATGCTTCGTAGAGTGCACAAGCACTGGGTCACACGGTTAAGGATGTGCCTAGAACAGAACGGTGGGCACGTTGAACATGTCAAGTGATTGTAATTGTCTCACATGTGTTAGCTCTTTCTTTTCCTGGTTATTAAAGAATATTTAATGTGAGATGTTACAAAGCTTGTTTTTATTACTTTATCCTTCAATTCGAAACTTCGCACAGCACATTTCACAGCATTTCACACTTAACATATCCTAAATCTGTTCACAACTTCAAAACCGTTGCGGATTTTGGAAAAAATAACACCGTTGTGTTTCTCTTCGAACGAAGATTTTTTTAAAATATGTCACACAACCATGTTGCCATTTAAAATAAACAAGTTGATTCCAAGATGGCGGACGACAACCTTAACCACGTCATAATATTTCCCCCCTTTCTGCCAACATTGATCCCAATTGACTTTGGATCGACTGCATTTACAGTTTCTCAAATATTTAGCCCGGTCCAAATTTTGTATTTCACTTTAAAAATATCAAATTTCAATTAGTTTAGACATTTTAACATTTTCCAATATGGTGAACGAAGAAGTTGTGCGAATTTAGTATATCATTTAAATAATCTTTACCAACACTATGTCAAATTTTAAGTCGTTAATAATTGCTTCCTAAATTCAATAAAATTTTAAATCAGTTTGACGGTAGTTTTCGGAATTTTAGAATTTAGAGCTAAATATTTCTAAAAGTATGCGTTTTTATGAAAAATTGTTTCTCTCTCTATATATATAAAAAATGTTATCTACGTTCTATAAAACGACACTAAGTTTATCTCTTTATGTTCAACCGTAGCAAAGATACTGCTAGTTTTATCTGGGTATTGTTCATTTGACACTTCCAGCAGCCATTTTCCAATATGGCGGAGAATGTCACGTGGGATTTCGGGGGACTTCTAGTATGTTATGTAGAACATAATTCTCCACATCTGTACCAATTTTCAGTTTGTTACTAATTTGCTATTTTCTTCATTAAAATTTGAACTTCATTTACTGCACTATTATAAAGAAAATAAAATTTTGTCTTTTTTATCATGCATGGCTTAAGTCAGCTTATTACACTTTAAGGTCAGCGGAAACGGAGATTAAGTTTGAGACTTTTGTGACATACTTGTTCAGTAGTTAAGATTATAATGCCTAGAGAGAAAGAGGTCTCTTCCTTGTCTCAGGTCGTTACGGCACCCAGTGGCGGTGCCAGCGTCCGAATCGACGCCGTCTTCTTTCCCTTCTCTACCTTTTAACCGTTCTCTTGACATTTATCATCCTCCACATGATGTGATCGCCCGCCCGTCCGCGCCGCGCGCCAAACCACTATTCACCTGTCCTGGTTCTGTCTTCTTCGTAGTACAGCGCCCCGTCCTCCCCTCTGGTGGCCAATCAATAAATCAATCCACATCAATTACTCTTGCTTCATTCTGACTGCGGGAATTTTACAGCTATACGCACTCTAACCTTTTACGCGAGTTCCGTCCAATACAACCAACAAACAAACCAAAAAAACAACAGGAACAACTACCGGAAGTTGATTTGTCGTAACATTTCATCCCTGCCCCGGCCCGTCCTGCCATCCCCTTGTGGCCCTGTACTGTGCAATACAATTTTATTTATTTTTTCTCTCTTCTGGATAAATAGGTCAACAAGACCGGACAACGAAACAGACCAACATAAAGAGAAAAAGAGAGAGAGAGAGAAACAATGATTATGTTGTCACTGGCAGTATACCCCTATCCCCTTTTCTCTCTCCCATTCTTCTCCCTCCCCCCCCCCCCGGTGTCACACACAATCTAGTTGATTCTGGGAACTTCGAAATCGGGGGTTCAACATCCATTACATTTATCCAGAATTGGCGGAAGATATACCCTTCAGATGCATTCAATCTCCTTGTGTGGAGCTACGATATATATATATATATTCCACCACCCTCCTAGTTCAGTTAAGAAAAAAACAAAAACGAAAACAATTGCAATGCCAATAACAGAAATTAACTACTACAAAAAACATTATTTGCTTTAATTGCAAAACAAAGATAATGACAGGGTTTACATATTACTATTATTATTAACATTTAGCCTGCTTTTGTATTATATATTATCACAATTTTTTAGTTACTTTCCTGAAAAGCCTCCTTAGAATTAATTTGTTGTGGCCCCAGGTAGCGTAGTCGCTAACGTTCTCGTCTTTGGTGCGAGCGGTTCCGGGTTCGAATCCCCACCGGCAGACACACTTGATCGGAAAAGTGTAAAAGCTTTTTCAGGTTAGTCATCCTGAGTGGGATTTTCCTTGGATTTCCTCATTCACACCAGGGAAGTACCGGGATGGTACCTAACATATAGGCAAGGGCGCCGATTTCTCTTTAAATTTGTAGGGGGGGCATTCAGATGCAGAAGGTATATATATATGAGTATTTCAAGACAAATTGCATTCAAATTATGCCAACTATTGTATATTCATAAATACAATAGGGGGGCCCACATGAGCTTTGGGGGAGGGAAGGATCGGTGCCCTTGCATATAGGTCCCAGGGAGCTTCCTTCCTTCACTTTCCGCGGATAATGTGTTCGCCGAGGGGCGTCATCCCTCATACATGGCGGGCTAAATAGCCATAAGATGCCGAAAGCCCAGAAATCTAATTCTAAATCATAGAATTATTTTGTGGCGGATAACATCGTGTCCGGTGGTTTTCTCGGGATACTCCAGTTTCCTCCCACTTTCTCATTCCACCAATTCTTCCATCATCATTCACTTCCATTAATCATCATCTCCCTTAGCCTAAAGGACATAATTGTGGGACGTTAAACTGAAAGATTTCAGTTTCATTTCATTCCAATAGGATTACTTTTATAAAATCGCTAAATCACTAAATAAATATAAATAAAAATTTCGGGCGATTGTTATCTTGTCAGGTACAAATACCAAATTTAGTATGGCGACATGAAATCGAAACTTATCTATACAAAGACATATCATTTTTACACTTCCAAATCATATGTCGGAAGTCTTCTAGAACGATTTTGGCTATCCATCCATCTGTCTCTATCTGTCCACGGGTATACGAGTTAGAGCTCCTCCGTGGCTAAGCGGTTGGCGTGCGCGCCTTTGGCGCGGGAGACCTGGGTTCGATTCCCGGCGGAGATCGTGTGGTTCGGATTCCACGTTAATCAGTGGGTCCACGTCTCATATAGCCTCGCTGCTGAAAAGGGACGTTAAACTCAAAATCACCGGTTATACGAGTTAAAACGGTAAAAGGTATTCAGAAGCGGTTGTCTGCAATCGATTCAGACCCACAAATAGGGTCCTTCTCCTCTGTTAACCTGTTATTCAAACCGGAAGTGGTTCAAATTAACCATTTCCGGTTTCAACGTTTTCGTCGTCGAACAAAAACGATAATACATATCAAAAAGCGCTTTTTTTTTTGCAGACGATTCAGCATCTTAAGGAAACATATCATCACTCTACTAAAACCGGAGATGGCTGAAATTTACTATTACTTCCGGTTTCAATATTGATTTCTATAAAGCAAAAAATTTTAAAGATATTAAGAAGCTGTTTTTTTTTTTTTTTTTTTTTGCAATCGATTCAACGTTCCAAGAATAAATTTCATATGCTAGACTAACCCTCTATTCAAACAGGAATTAATTGAAAATAACCACTTCCGGTTTCAATGTTTATAGACATAGAACTAAAACGGTAATAGATAGCGAGAATCGATTTTTGACAATCGGTTCCACGTCTCAAGAGACCATATCATCATCACCTGCAACACTGCTAAAATCGATTCACCCGCAATCGATTTACCATCTCAAGGAAACATATCATCACTTTGCTAAAACCGGAGGTGGTTAAAATTTACTATTACTTCCGGTTTGAATATTAATTTTCATAAAGAAAAAAATTTAAAAGATATTAAAATCTGTTTTTTGCAATCGATTCAGCGTCCCAAGAGTAGATTTCATATGCTAGGCTAATCCTCTATTCAAATCGGAATTAGTAGGAACTAATCACTTCCGGTTTCAATGTTTATCGCCATAGAACTAAAACGGTAATAGATAGCGGCAATCGATTTTTGGCAATCGGTTCAACGTCTCAAAAGACCATATCATTACCACCTGCAACACTCTGCTAAAATCGATCCACTCGCAATCGATTCAGCATCTCAAGGAAACATATAATTACTTTGCTAAACCCGGAGATGGTTGAAATTTACTCGTACTTCTGTTTTCAATACTGATTTTCATAGAGCAAAACCGGTAAGCGATATTGACAAGCGGTTTCTCGCAATCGATTTAGCGTCCCAGGAATAGGCTGCGTCTCCTTTCTTGACTCTCTATCCATACCAGAAGGGGTAGATATAAACCATTTCCCTGTTCTAACGTTAATCATTATACAACAGAAACGGTAATAGATAGCGACAGGCTTTTTTTTTTTTTTTTTTTTTTTACAATCAGTTTAGCGTCTCAAGAAAACGTATCAGCATCTGCAACACTCTACTAAACAGGAGGTGGTTAAAATTTATTAATATTTCCAGTTCCAATGCTGAGTTCCATACAGCAAAAACGCGAAGAGATATTGAGAAGCGGTTGTTGCAATTGATTCTACGTCCAAAGAATATATTCAAATCTTCTGTTACCTCTCTATTCAAATTGAAAGTGATAGAAATCAACCGTTTCCAGTTTTTTACGTTTATTGTCATAGAACAAAAACGGTCATTGATAGCGAGAAGCGAATTTCAGCAACCGATTCAGCGTCTCAAGAGAACATACCATTACCATCCGCAACACTCTACCAAAACCGGAAGTGGTCGGAATTTACTAGTACTTCCGGTTTTAATAACTAAGATAGAGCAAAAGCGCCAAGGGATACATTTTTTTTAAACAAATTCAGCGCCGCCAGAAACCCACATCGACCGATCCAGCGTTCGGAAATATTTCGTTCAGCCACTCTTTTACTGTCATGGCATAGTGTGGTGGTGCTCCATCTAGCTGTCACCACAGGTTATCTCCCCATTCTCAAGCTATACAGTGTTCCCATATCGAAACTTTTTGTCCAGAATTACAAAATACAACACTGAGTCAAACATCATATATATAATTACAAGGATGTTATAAAATAGAGGATCTGCCCATACGTATCTTCATCATATGAACTCAATGAAGCCGAAAAACAATTGAGAATCGCCTGAGCCGGCACGTCTGATTGGCTACTCTCGTTTCCGCCAATGATTGTTGGCTCGAAACATTGCGATCTTAGTGGCGCGGAGTGGGCATGGTTGGTGTGGCGAAGCTGTGACGTATGGCTTCACGATTTTGTAGTATGGGCAGATCCTCTATTTTATAACATCCTTGTGTAATTATGTGCAACCTTGTGCAACAAACGCATTTAACCTGTGCTAGGTGGCCACAACAAACAAGAATTGTGTCTGTTGGCTGTGCAGGGCGAAACTGGTAGGACAGTGCGGTAGCGCGGCCAGTGATAATTTAAGATTTCCCCCATGTTGATTTTTTAATACAGTAGATGAAATTAATACTTCGAAAATACCGATAACGCTTGTTAAACACGATCGCAGATATGTTGCGGGATGGAATTTCGGAGCTTTCCCGGCTTACTCTCTGAAATCATCACTCATTTTCAATAAATAAAAAAAAGTGTCACCCTAAAAAAAAAATTCATGGATGCAACCTGCGCCCCAAAACCCTCCTGTGGGTACCCTTGATACAGACGGTAAGGGTAGGGGTAGAGTTGGAGTTCACGGAACCAACATGATAATAGTATGCTCTCCTGCCCTTCAACATGTGTTGCTTCAACGTCGTATGCAACGGTGAAAGAAAGGATTTGCAACGGACAGGCAGATTCTTCCATCAAAACACAAAATCTCCTTTTCGTTTCTTTACTTAAGACATTTTCTGCTCCTGAATCTCACAAAGGAGGAAGAATAAAGTTAAACGGAAACAGTGGGTGGGAAGTTTATCTTGGGAGGAGAAAAGTGGAGTTAGAAAAGAGACGAGAGCTTTCCGAAATGTCACTTATGAAGGAAGTGAGGGAAGACGGGGAGCAGAAGAAGAAAGTGACAAATCTGAGAAGCGACAGCGTTTGCTTTAAATCACGGATCAAGCTTTTTCTTTTCCTTCTCTCTCTCTCTCTCTCTCTCTCTCTCTTTTTTTTTATTATTTTCCATCTCCTTTTCTTTTGACGGAAATCAAAAAGTTTGCACAGACATTTCTTTTTCTTTCTTTTTAGGGTAACGTGAGGTCAAATAGAGCACAGAGGGCAAGTGGCGCACATCAAGGAAGGATAACTTCTTAAGAAGCAAAATGGAAGACAGAGAAAGCAACATGGACAGACGGAAAGACAGTATTATCTCAATCTCTTTCAGAAAACAGGCAGGAGGTTTTTTTTAAAAAAAAAAACTTCCAACAAAAAAGATAGAAACAAAAAAAATGCATGGAAAATAAAATTTTCGCCGTTTCAGACAGGAGAAAAAGGAAAGGAAAGAAAAAAGGACGCGCAAGAAGCCTGAGCAACGTCACGCTGCTACCGTTAAGAAAATCAAATTTGGTTCTCGTTTCGTTGGTCCCTGTATCTCGATTGTAGGAAAAGCCGTTTTAGTAGAAGGGAATTCCATGTTAAGATGGACACAATGTGACGCTATTCTAAACACTCTGAGAGCCTAAGAAAAGATCCTCTCAAAAAAAAGAGCATTTTTATCTCTCTCTTTCTTTTTCTCTAGGTTTTTGTAATAGAATCTCCTTTTCGCGTATTCTTGCCCTAAATTTTATTTTAACTTTATACACTCTTGTTTCGAGAGGACAATCGTATTACGTGAATTCGATTTCTGTTTATAGTACTACTACCACCACTACTAACTGAATGTTTCTTGCTTATTAAGCGTGTTTGAGTCTGAATATTCCATTATAATAATGAAACAGTGGGGGTAATATCAACACAATGTTTCTTACTTATACATAAATGATACACTGGTATACAAAATTTTGCTTATTATTATTTCTTGATGAATTTTATGTATTTTGACCCCCTGAACACGAATCCGGCACTTATTTTTATGTAGTGTAAATATTTTCAGTAATTCTGGTAGTAATGAAATGATCGCAAAGTGCTGCTTCCACATTTTCCACAGTTATTTTATATTATTGTATAAGTATATCTGAGTGTACGTGCGTGTAGTTAAATGTGAGTGTGTAGTTAATGTACACGGGTAGGACAAAAAATCAAAAACGTTTGCAAAAGTGGGGTGTGGGGCCTCCTTTTGCGTCCAAAACAGCTTGGATCCGACGTGGAATCGACGTATACAGCTCCTGAATCCTGGTATGTGGAATTTTGTACCATTGTTCCTTCAAAACATGCTCCAGTTCATTAAGGGATGTTGGTGGAGGGTAATGAGAGAGAACACGCCTTTCTAACTCAGACCACAATGGCTCAATGCTGTTCAGATCTGGTGATTGTGGGACCCAGGGGAGGTGTGATAGCTCCTGGTCATGCTCCTCAAACCATGATTTCACAGTTTTTGCAGCGTGAGAGAATGCCAAATCTTCTTGGTAGATGCCATCACCATCAGGAAACAATATTTGGGCCATGGATAGAACCTGGTCCCACAAAATGGCCTCATACGCCTTAGCATTCATCATTCCATGCAGAGCTATGATGGACCTGCAGAAAACCATGATATCACTGCCCATACTGTAACAGAACCATCCTCATGCTTTACAGTTGGGAGCAGACAGTCTGTATCATAGGCCTGCGACGGTGTTCTCCATACGTAAACACGACCGCTTGTTGGAAACAGGTGAAGGTCGATTCATCGAACCACATTACGTGTTTCCACTACCTTTTGTTATGTGAATAGATACTATATTGGTCCGAAGCAGGTGAAGCATGGGATTGTGCCTGGAACAACATTTTGTGCAGCCTATAAAGCTTACTTCGGAATGAAGGTTGGGGATCTTGACAAGCCGTGGACCCCACATGTGTCTTGTGGTAATTGCAGGTTGAGGTTGGAACATTGGTTGCGTGGGAATAGGAAAAGCATGCCGTTTGCCATTCCGCGAGTGTGGAGAGAACTTACCAACCTTCATGATGATTGTTATTTTTGCATGATCGACTTGACACATTACAAGAAGGGCAACAACAGATGTCAGCTACAATAGCCAAACATACCATCCTCTCAAGCATCTGTTCTGAATAGTGAAGAACTCCCTATTCCCTCATCTCCGCCCCAAACGGTTTTCAGTGAAGAAGCAGCTCTTTCCGACAGTTCAGATAGTTCGTTCGTTTTGGAAAACAGTGAGAAACCTCATTTAGTGAACCAAAAAGAACTAGACGATCTGATTAGAGATCTACAATTATCGAAAAATAAGTCCGAATTGCTAGCACTACGACTCAAAAAGTGGAACTTTCTACTTTCTTCCTGCAAAATATCTAAATACAGAAGCAGACACCAACGTTTTTCCGTTTCTTTTGCTGTTGAGGATTCATTGTGCTACTGTACAGATATCGGTGGTCTTTTTAGGGCAATTGGTTTTCAATATGAACCAAAGGAATGGCGACTGTTCATGGACAGTTGGAGTACTAGTCTGAAGGTTGTTATTTTACACAACGGAAACCAGTATCCTTCAATCCCTGTTGCATATTCCATCCACACGAAGGAAAGTTATTCAAGTGAGAAGCTGATGTTGGAGAAAATTAAATATGAGGAACATCAATGGGATGTGTGTGGATTTCAAAATTATTGGTTTTCTTTTTGGGTTGCAACGTGGTTATACTAAATATTTCTGCTTTCTATGTATATGGGACAGTCGGCCAACTAACCAGCATTATGATTAATCCGTGTGGCTTGAAACAATGGAGCTTATTCCAGGAACACATAATGTGATAAATGAAGCATTAGTGCCCAGGGAGAAGATTCTCATGCCAACATTACATATTAAGCTGGGATTGGCAAAACAATTTGTGAAAACTCTGGATCGCAATTCACTTGCCCTACAATGTATCAAACAAATGTTTCCAGCTTTATCAGAGGCAAGAGTTCTGGCTGGCATTTTCGCAGGGCCTCAGATTCGTGTCATGCTTAATAGTGCTACACTTAAACAAACAATGACGGAGTTGGAAAGAAACACTTGCGAGGCCTTTCATAAGTTGGTGACGACATTTCTTGTGCATAACTGAAGTGAAGCGTTTGATCACCGAGTTAAGACATTCATTGATCAATATCGAGGATTGGGATGTAGAATGTCTTTAAAATTATATATGCTTCAGTCACACTTGGATTTCTTTAGGGAAAATTTAGGAGATGTTAACGAAGAGCACGGGGAAAGTTTCCATAAGGACATTCAGGTAATGGAAAGCAGATACCAAGGAAGGTGGGACTGCAATGATGGGTGATTATATTTTGGGGTTAGTCCGTGACGAAGTAAACGTTTCCCACAAAAGAAAAAGAACCACTAACCTTCACTTTTGATTACGGAATTCCAATACTTGATAAAGACTCCTCAAATCTCGAGCACTTTTGTATATTTTTATAAGTAATGTAATATTCATATATTTTGGGCTATTTATGTATTATGTAGATTTTTGTTACCCAGAAAGTTGATGTCCAAAATGTGTGTGTTATGTTTAGAGTTTAATGTTCTCATAAGACACAATTGTATAATATGTTACTATTTCAATAAAATCTGATATGCTTATATCATCACAAATTTTGACATTACGGGAAAATAACTGCCATACTCGTGTTCAGCGGGTGCAAATCATTAAGAAACCAATGAAAAATCAACAGAAGCACGACTACAATGTTTGGATCGGGCCCCCTTAACTTTTTCCGGGAA
Organism: Thermobia domestica; assembly: GCF_964235325.1. NCBI lineage: Eukaryota > Metazoa > Arthropoda > Insecta > Zygentoma > Lepismatidae > Thermobia > Thermobia domestica. The sequence goes on along the minus strand of NC_137471.1, from coordinate 23,149,448 downwards.
ACCCCCTAACATTTTTGAGTGGCTACAGGTCTGATACAGTACGCTTGCTCCGGCTTTTTTCTTTTCTTTTCTTTTCTTTCTTTCTTTTCTTTCCTTTCTTCTTCTTCTTTTTTTTGTTATGCAGCCTGCCCTTCCGAAACATTAGGCCGGATACTCGAGAGTCTACTGTAATAATATACACATGGAAATTATTTTTAATTAGACACTGTATAATGATAATAATATAAAACCAATTATTGCTATATCTACTGGCGAATTATTTAATTAGCCAGTGTATAAGAATAATAACTAACAACAGGGTATTTCATTAAATAATACGAGCATTCAGTCTCCTAGGTGAAAATTTATATGCTTTTATTGTTAACTCGGTTGTTATTTTTACATTATTTCGTTATTTGCATCTTTAATCAACTGTAAAACATCAATTTACTTAACATACGTTACCTATTCATTTCTTTTTGTTTTTCTTTTTTTCTTTTCTTTTTTCTTTTCTTTTTTTTTCTTTCTTTTCTTTTTTTTTTTTTTACCTGAATTAACTCCAAATGTGTCAGTTTTCACGAGTATAAATTACTCTGTCTCCAACCTATGTTTTAATCTTATACCTTGTTCATGCATTTTCTAGTTTCAATAGAATAATTCTCGTGATAAAACTGTTACCCTTTTTTTTCCCTCCCTATCTCTCTAATGTTTAGTCCTATTGAAGTAACATCTTGAGCAGTAATGGTACAGATATATGAGACAGAAGGGCATGCAAGGGGTGAGAGGAGGGTCTCTCTCTCTTCCTACCTGTTCGTGTATGTAGCTTCGTAAATGTATATATATATATATATATACTGTGTGTATGTATGTATGGCTGACTGTCTGCCGCTAGCTCGCTGAATGGTCGATACCTGCCTGGCGGCCCCCGGCTTCTGCAGCCACGGAAAAGCGTCCCCTCATCGATCCACTCACTCGGCCCGGAACCTACGCAACATGACTTCAGCACGTCACGTGACCAGCAGGCAGTCCTTCTGACGGACACGTGAAATACACATATCTGAACTTACTATGTATAAGGAGTGTGTACACAAGAATGATTATGTTAGTTTAAATACTACTTTCCTTTAAATGACTTTGAAGTCGCATGACATTATTCGAAAATACCATTTTAAAAACTTTTTTTCAAAAAATTTCCTTTCGTGCTATTGGTGACATTGGAACAAAAGGAAAAACTTACCAGCATCCACAGATAGATTAATTTAATCTAATTAAATCGATGTAAAGACATTTTACCAATTCACCTTTATTCACATACTAGCTAACATCCGTTTTTCGCACGGGAGAGGTAAGTTTATGGCAAACATTTCAATGGCGTATTTAAAAAACCCTTCTCCCACCCCTATTACGCGAATTTCAATCAAAATGGAATGGTGAGAACCCAGATCGACTCAAGTGCTAAATATGTTCCGTGAAATTAAATATACAACCAAAAGTTTTATTGGTTCAAGTATAACCAGCTATGATCACTTATTATTTACGACCTTATTTACACAATAACAATTTTAATTGGTGAAAATTTCAGTTAAATAACTACAGAATGGACCGGAAGTGGGCGTACTCCCTTTAATTTCAACAGTATAGTGTTAGTTATGGTAGAATATCTGTACACAATTAACTTGAAGTCTTAAGAGTCATAAACATCGGTATGATCACCATCCATGTCATAACACAGCTGAATTTTGCGCCAATTTCTCGCAGATGTTTTGCGGAGATACACTGGAGTCACGAGGGTGAAGGCGTGTTCGACAGCTGTTCGTAATTCCTGCGTTGTGTGATATCGACCGTTTCTTACTTGTTACTTTCTGAAACCCCAGAGAGCATTGTCTGGTGTCGTCAGATCGGGACTTTTTGGAGGCTAGGCAAAGGGAGCTGGTGAAGATGCACAACCTCTTCCAATCCAGCGGACAGGAAAACGTCTGATTCAGATAAATGCGCACGTGAATCGCGAAGTGCGCTGGTGCTCCATCCTGCTGTAATACAAGAGTCTTTGATACCATTTTCTTCCAGTTGAGGCAATATTACCAGAGAATGCCAAGCAATATTACCAAACAAATGTGGGTAAAACCTAAAACCATCAGAAAACACCAATTAGAGGTATACCCACTTTCGGACCACGCTGTATAAAAACAAAGAAATTACAAAATTTACTGAAATTATATATGAAAATATAGAATAGATAAATTGTTACTAAATGAATCTATGAGTGGATACTTTCAATTATTTCATTTTTGATTGGTCGCATTATATCATCTTATAGCTTAGCTGTCGCTATGCACACTTTCCTATCCAATCAAAAGTACCTTTCCGATCACATGCATACCCCTCACCCCTATACATGCCACCCTCTCAAAACTAATTTCGCCGTTAGATCATTCTTGTCGGGTCAAGTTTTCTTTGATGGAACATCATTGTTCCAGCTGTGTGCGATATTAGTTACGCACTTATATTCTTGGTACAGTGTGTTTCTGCTATGACCGAAGGACGATTCGTTCAGTGTATAGTGTAGAATTAATTTATTAAGTAGTGGCCAGCAAAATGTAATTAGGAGATATTACCAAAGATTTTCTATACCTTCTTCCCAGACTTTGTTTCTACGAGCTGCACTATTGAAAATGTTGTTAACACGTCTGAGGAAACGGCAGAAGCGATTTTTCTTGTAGTAATTGATCTACAGCCCTCTACAGCTACTAGGTAAGCTTAAAGCTAATACTGTGGTAGACTGTCTGGGATTCGAATCAGCAGACTCCAGACTCAAGGGTATCAATTCTGTATTATGAAGTTCAAAATTTATCAGCAAGCCATTAGCTTCGTGTTAAGTGTTAGGGAGGAGATGGAATTTATTTTCCCTTTGTTAGCTATCAGTTCGTGGTTCCTGCAGACCTAAATTTTCTATTTGTTGACTTCACATTTCCTTTTCTGATTGTCCTTTTATGCAGTGTTCGTAGATTTCCTTAAGAAAATTTCCTCGACTGACACAAAAATTTCCCGATTCTTATCAAATTTTCCCTAGTTTGTTCAGTGTCGAATTCCTACAACAGCAAATAATGGATGCAAATTATGCTACTTTGAACAGACACACACATTGTTGTTATTGTATTGGTTTATTTCTGAAGAACAAATAAAAATTTAAGTATTTGTATTGGTCAATCATTCATCACGAGAATTTCCCTGGATTTTCACGTTTTATGGAATTTTTCCCTTTTTCCTTTTTGGTAAATTTACCTATGAAATTTCCCTTCATTAGGGAAATTTCCTTCAAACTACGAACACTGCTATTATGCAACAAGCGGCGCTCTGGTGGAGAATTGTAGAAACTATAACAAGTGAAGGCAGACGACCGTGTTCAAAAGATGACAACCTAAATGATGAACGGTGTTTCGTCCTTTTGTATTTAGGATAATCACCTCTTTTCTTTTAATTTCATTATTTGGTATGTACAGAGAGACAATTAATGAACTATACGAAATAAAACCGTCATAATTTCTAAACGGTTCGCGTTATGACGTACAAACTGTGTGGCTCACCACAGGACATGATGGGAATTCGTATGCGCATGCGATACAGCGCACTTTAGCGACGAAGCCCACTTTAATTTGGATGGGTTCGTCAATAAGCAAAATTGGGGAAATGAGAATCCGCATTTCTCAATGGAGAAGTCTCCCCACGCTGAACGGTTGACGGTGTGGTGCGCAATGTCCAGCCATGGAATAATCGGTGCGATATTCCTTGACGGCACGGTGACTACTGCACTATACGTGACGGTTTTGGAAAATGATTTCAATACCCATTATCCAAAGTGACCCTGATTTCGACAAGATGTGGTTCATGCAAGACGGAGCTCGACCCCATCGGACCATAAGAGTGTTTGATGTCCTGGAGGAATATTGTGGGGACCGCATTCTCGCTTTGCCGCCATATTCCCCGGATCTGAAACCATGTGACTCATTTTTGGACAAGGTGTACAGCTTAACCCTAAAAGCATTGCCGAGTTGAAAACGGCCATTCAGGGGGTCATCAGCAGCATCGATGTTCCGACACTTCAGTGGGTCATGCAGAAGTTTGCTGTTCGTCTGCGTTACATCATCGCCAGAGATGGCAGACAGATCGAACATGTCATAACCTAATTCCGAATGTCTGTAGTGCAGTTTACATGTGCAATATAGTTTGTATACTACGTAGTTTGTCATTAATTTCCATTTTATTTCACATTGTTCATTAATTGTCCCCCTGATCATTGTGAGCGGGAGGACTGTGAGTTTGCATAATATGAATAAATTACCAAAATCATTAATATTCAAAAAATGCAAATGTGGGAGGAATCTGAATATTTAAACTGATAATTACTTTAAATTACTTTAGCCTCCTGCCACAAAGTTAATTTAGTAAATTTAGTCAGTCGGTAGAGTCTTAGATTGAATAAAAATTAAAATTTTGAAAAGATAAACAAGATTCCTGTTATGCATGAAACTCTAACTTACAGGTTTCTATGGTTTTAACACCCATCCTGTATGCGAAAGATACCCAAAATATTCTCATCGCAATTACGATCCATTGAAAGACCCAGCTTCTGGCCTGAAAAGCAAACAAAATAGATAAAAGGGTAACACATTACCTTGCGGCCAACTGCAACCAATAAAGAAGTCAACATTCCAGTGGTAATCCTATTTTAATGCACCACTTCCGTAATTCCAGAGGCACACAGATATTATATTTACAAGAGCCCTCGCGCGCGCGGTCTCGCTACGAGACCTGAAAAAAAAAAATTTTCTTTTTAATATTTCTTTCTCACACTTTCGAGCTCTCAATTGTTATTGTTTGTGCACTTTTGTAATTATTGCGTCGCGCTCTTCTTTCTTGAAGTGTCTCTGCTTCACTAATGGATGCGCTTCCTGGGATGGTTTCTTCCAAAGTTGTGGACCATACTCCTTTCTTCCCTGTCGTGCTGCTTAGACTCGGCAAACCGTCATCTTTCTTCTGCCATTGAATTTCTGTTCCATCCTTGGCGGTTCAACGATGTAGTCCTTGGTGCGATAACACTAGCGACTATGTTTTTATACGAAAAAGTTCTCACCAGACTGTCATCATCAGACACACAAACGTTCTTCTGCACTCAGACCGCCTACTTACTACAAGCAAAATTGGCTCAGTTCTTGTATTAAATCATGTTTTAATTAAACTATGTGATGCGCTAGTATTGAAGATTGCCTACAGAATCTGGCATTGAGTTTTCTTCACTAATGATGTTACTAGCTTTAGATATCACTATTAGAAGCGTGAACAAGTGATATGGCGTGTGACGTAAAAATGGCACAACATTAGTACTGGTGCGAAGCACTTTACGAAATATAGGGTAAAGCCTTGTCTCTTCCCACTAGTAAATGGTGATACATTTAGCACTAGGTCTTATATCACTTTTGTGAAAACACACTGCTGTAAATATGATCGGTATCTCCTACTCTCCCATTCCACCACGAGAATGTTAGTTCAGAGAAAACGAGGAAATACTGAAGGTAAACTCGCTATGATTGCCCATTTCAAAGCACACGCACAAAATATAAGTTTGTAACTCACTCACGGTTATAGCTCACATGTAACTGAGTGTTACTAAGTTTCAAATAGCTGACGGTTAACACGACGATGAATTTCAGTGCTCGAAGTGCACTGTCTCGCGATTTAGGAAGAACTGACTTTCTGGTTGTCCCGAGTACTGTTATATTCCTTTGCAGATTCATTGTTTCTTTCAACTGCGGGGTTGGGCCGAACCAAAATAGCCCGCTCCACTGGAATAGGGGTGAAGGTTCATCCCTCACCTGTGAGTTTCCAGTGACCTAAATAACTTAAAAAAAACACACTTTTTCATCTTCCTTTCCACTTTGTCGATCACTTCAATGGCATCGTTGTCTGTCACTATGTTTGTTAAATTGCTTAATAATCAAGCTTCAATTTAGTGTCTGTCACGCACACACACTGTGCTGTAATTACGATAAATATTAACATAAACACCAACATTATTCAAACTTCGTCGCTTGACATGTTTACTTAGACACCTTTGACAGGTGAAGACACCTATCGGCGACACCAGGAACTGTTTGAACAAGTGACATTGAATATGATGAATTACAGAAACGGATGCATTGAAGGATTTGGTTTCTGAACAAAGTAATGATGTTAATTAAACAATATAAATGAGCTATGCAAAATATAAACAAATTAAAATTGACTCTAAATAAGGCTAAAGTAGCCTGACACATGATAATAAATATAGTAGAACTGATAGGAAGTTCGCTTCTCTTTTGCAGCAGTATTGCATTCTCTGCTAGATTTAAAAAAAAAAAGAAAGAAAGAAAACTGAGGTATGTGTTGGTCTCTCTGCATACCTTCCATAACCATTAACTAGGCCTAAAACTGGTATTAGTACAAGCCATTTTAACTACCAAACAATATATATCGAACTAAATATGTTTAAAACTACGGGAACACCCAGAAAGTTTATTTACATAACATAACACATATTAGTATACATAACATATATCAGCGGAGCAGACGATAACTATATTTGGACAGAGACATCTAGCGGATGTCATGGAACCATTACGAACAACGTTTTAGAACTCTATCACTCTCGCTCAAGTGGACTCGTCCGTAATTTTGAAATAGTCAATTTTTCTTTCTTTGAGAATGTTCCGTTGGAAAAAGGACGCTTCAGGAGCCCTAGATGCTAAAAATGGGCGTGTTTAAAAAAAATAGCACCTCTTTGTACGCAGGTTTCTCTCATAGACATGCTAAAAATATTATGATTTTTAAGGCATTGTCTTCGCAGGAACTGTGTCTCGGTAGTGATAGTGTAGGCAACTACCTATAACAACACTAGGAAATGAACCTAGCTAGACATCTAAGCAAAATCTGAATCTCATAGGTTTTCTATCCTTATGCAGATGGTTATATTGATTTCAAAAATCTTCTACAACGTGGGAGGCCAACGCTCCGTTAAGCACGCATGCTTTCTTTAAGTTTTTTTTCTGTGAAGCTATCTCTGCCTCTATGTAAGCAAACTAGCATCTAAAATATAAATTTTGCTATCTTCTTCGAAGTTAATATTTATTAATATCAAATTCTCATTGCTTGACTCTTAATTCCTGTCCTGTTGTTCATTACTATTCAATTACATAACACAATAAACCATAAATATACATAAAAATATTAATAAAAGTTACGTGCTACCGCTGATAATTATGTAAATATCAATAATCTTTATATGCAAATTCCTAATTAAATTGAAATATTCATAATTTCACGAAAAATTTATATATGCAAATCATCTTACAACACTGATCATGTGACGTTCACATTTATTCCCCTCCTAAGGAAATGCAACCGTTAATCGCTTAATCGTTGCATTTTCTCAGAAGTGGTTCCAATCTACTTTACGTAAATCACATACATGTTCCGTACATACTAACTTACACAAGATTTCCCTAAATGCATTAATATATCCTAACAATGATAAGATAGTAAACTAAATACACATAAGAAATAAAAATAATCCCTAACATCTCATAATCACTTTATAATCATCATTCTATACGAAATTCATCTCTCTATGTTATATCATTGTTCATCTGTAGTATTACACTCCGCGCAACAACTCTCTTGAAAGCCAGACGTAGTGAGGTGCGTCTGGAAGTGTATACCTTTTCTGCTCTCCATCCTGTATGACGTGTCGTGTTTACTTCCTGCTTCTCCTACGTCATCAGGCCAGCTGTGTCCTGAGGAGGCGTGGCTTCACGCTGAACGTATTTCTTCAGGTGAAACACGTTTCTCTTCATTAATACTTCCTTAGTCTCAGGATCACCGAGCGTGCAGACATTATTCTGCGCAGTGGAGAGTGTCACGTAAGGTCCCGTGTAAAGGAGCATCATCTTTTTGGTAATGCCAGAGAAAGCGTCAGATTTGGGAAAAGCTCTCACCAGTACCAAATCTCCAACCTCGAAACGCGCTGGCTCGCGACGTTTATCGAAGGCCTTCTTTCTTCGCTGTGCTGACTTCTTCAGGTTACTTGCTGCTAGCTCTACGTAATATTTCAAGGATTTGTGTCTCTCTACTTCTGGGATCTCAAATAATCTCGCCAGTTCTCTCGACGGTGATTCTCCCAGGTGCACTTGAAATGGACTTAGACCAGTCGACAGATGTACGCTTGAGTTGAGACACTTTTCGATTTTCTCAAGATGTTTGGGCCATTCCCTCTGCTTGTCATGGCACAATTTTCGTAACATTCTCACTGTCGATTTTACACCCACCTCAGCCATATTTCCTTGGGGATAGTACGGAGTACTATAGATGGGCTTAAGGTTTAAGTCCGAGAGTTCCTTCTTCCACCTGGCACTTGAAAACTGTGTCCCATTGTCTGTCAAGATGACCTCAGCAGACGGACACAGTTTCAGGAACTCCTTCAGCTTCTTTAACGCTGTGTCTGTGGTGGCCCTTCTGCACGCATAGAGTCCAATCAACTTGGAGAAAGCATCCACGCATACAAGGATGTATGACACGTTGCCTACCCCCACAGGTAGAGGCCCCAACCAGTCCAGGCAAACCATGTATCCAGGGCGACGCACTAAAACAGGGTTCAGTGGTCCCGAACGATACATGTGAGGGGGGGATGCTTTCTGACACAGACCACAGGAAGCTGAGAATTTCTTTATGGCACTCCTCATCTTCGGCCATACAAAATATTCAGTTAACATTGGCACAAGCTTGCTAGCAGACAGATGTCCTCGCTCATTGTGGTAATATTCCAACAATGGCTGCACAAGCACTTCCGGTATGCAAATCCGTAGACCGGAACGGTCACGTTTACATAGCCGTCCATTTGAGAGCAAGTACTGGTGGTTCTCGCTGGCAGTTTTCCCTGAGTTTTCCTGGTTCTGCAGCTTTCTCTTGACGTCGCCAAATATAGGGTCAGAAGTTTGCAGCTCTGGCAACACTGCAATAAGTTCCCTTAACTGACTCGGAATGTGGGTCAGTATTGTCATCAGAGATTCATTCAACACTAATTTCTTTGCTTTGTCGAATTGAACTCCTGTATTTGGTGGGTACCTGGAATGGTAATCACTTAAATTGTCCTTAGACTTTACATACTCAAACTCGAATGTCAACATATTCAAAGTTAGTACCCAACGCATCAGACGCTGTGACGTAAGCCTACATAACAGCAGAAAACGTATCGATTGATGGTCGCTGCGAATTTTGAAGAAATTGCCTACCAAATAGTGTTTAAACTTGCACACGCCATCAATTACACCAGCCATCTCTTTCTCTGAAATTCCATAGTTACGTTCTGCTGCATTAAAGATGCGTGACGTCATTCCTATTACACGGACCTCGCCATTGTCGTCCAGTTGATAAAGATGCGACGAACAACTTACATCGGAAGCGTCACATTCCAAAATAAGTTGTTTGTCAGGGAGCGGCTTCTTCAGCACTACTTTCTCTCTGAAGACTTCGCGTATCCTTTGAAACGCTACGTCGTGACAAGGCGACCATTGATATTTCACTCCCTTCTTTAACAACTGAAACAATGGGTATAATATTTCTGAATACTGTGTACTGAATATTCTGTAGAATTGACAGTACCCAATAAAACTTCTCAATTCTTTCACGTTTCTAGGTTTGCGAAATTCCATGACCTTCTCCAGTTTCTCCTGCGACTTCTCAATTCCAGCAGGCGAGAGGTCATAGCCTAGAATTGAAATTCTCCGGCGGGCAAATTGACACTTTTTCAATCTCAAAGTTAGGCCACCTACTTTTAACTTCCCTAACACAATATCAAGATGGCGTAGATGCTCATCAAAAGAAAACGACGATATGGTTACGTCATCAACATAATGGCCACAAAATTCACGACACTCATCCCCGAGAATGGAATTGATCGCACGCACACATGAAGCTAAGCTCTGTTTGGTCCCAAACGGTAGCTTCTTGAATACATACGTAATTCCGTCGTGAAGGAAACCTAAATATTTCTGGCTGTTTTCCTCAACTAGAATTTGCATGAAAGAATCCACTGCATCTAAACTAGAGAACCAACGCCGTTCACATAAATCTTGCAATGTGCACAGTGCAGGGATTGGTTGATCGAATTCTGAGCGCGTAATAGCCCCAAGCTTACGCGCATCCAAACAAGTTCTCAAGGTCCCATTCTTCTTTGGAACAATCACAAGTGGGCTTAGATAAGAAGTGGGATGCTTCTTTATTATACCCCATGACAACCAACGATTTATGGTATTAGTAACAGCCGTTCTGTGTCGAAGAGGATAAGGATACATCCTTGTCTTCATGGGTCGATCATCGGTCACTTCAATGGAATGCTGGTAATCCCTAATGGTACCGGGCTTCTCGTCAAATATGCGTCGATGTTTGTAGAGCACGTCGTACAACTTTTGCTTTTCCTCCCCACTCAAATCAGTATACTTTTCGACATGATCTCTGATTTCTTCTGGTGTAGCCTGGGTTCGAACCTTCGCCCATTCCTGTGGCGAGTAAACAACGTTTGCAAGTTCGGCTGCAGTTGGGAACTTCCCATCGTCCAACTGGCTGCGCAGGGTAGCCAACTCTCCCTGGTGGCCTCCACCTGCTGACGCTCGCTCGAACTGCTTTGTAGTCAGCGGTCCTCTCCTCGACACGCACATACTACTAAGTGTGGGATTCTCGCAATCAACCACATCCTCATCGAACTCCCAGGATAATTTTCTTATGAAAAGGTCTTCTTCCTCGATTTCGATGTCTCGAAAAGAAACTTCTATGTGGTGGGGATGGTTAAGCGAAAGGACGTTTCTCTCATAATCTAGGATCGCTCTACTTTCTACAAAGAACTGTGAACCCAAAATGAGTTCACGGTTCAGCCCTTTCACTACTATTGCTGAAGTATAGTACTCCTTTTCTGCAATCACGAGTTCTAACAATACTTGGCCGATGATCGATGCCACGGCGCGACCGAACGCTGAACTGACTCTAATGTTCGCTGATTTAATGAACGCTGGTGGGGGGTCTCGCTTACGTATTTCTTCCCAACATTGCAATGAGATAGCCGAAATGCTCGCGCCACTGTCCAATAATGCCAGAATTTTGCTATTAAATAGACCTACTTCTACCTCAGGAATTGTTACCAAATTGTTATTGGGTAGCTTTTCAGTCGAACTATCTAAAAGGTCTCTAAACATCGCATTCGTCTCGTCAAACAACTTTTTGTTTATTTTAATTTTGTCCCCATTTCTCTGTAATAGCATAATTTCGGGATGACGAATGTCGTTATTTCCTTCACGATCGAAATGTGTCGTGCTAATTATACGTCTACAAGTTTCACAATCCCCATTCTCAAGTGTCTCTAAAGTCTTTACAAATGTCTCACTACTTTCTTCTTTTTCTTCTTCTAAAACATTGTTACATGCAATAACACAATTACGCATATCCTCAGAAATACATTTCGCCGGTTGCTCCTGAATATTCAGTACTCCAGTATTCAAGTCACCGCTCTGAGAACATGCGGACAGTTCTCAGTGGCGTTGACTAGTTCCAGGGCTGTTCGCACGTGAATTCCCACGAGACGAGACTTGTCTCGAGGGCTGTTCAGTCCTATCGTTATGAACTCGGAGCTCATTAACCTCCGCAGCATAGTCACTATTTCTATTATTATTGCGAGTTTGTGCACGACCCCTATTCCTTCCACGTCGTTGTCCTCGATTGCCCTGATTTCTCGTTCGAGAATCTCCAGTGTCACGCTCCTGACCACTAGAATTTCTCGAACGCCAATTGCCATTGTTATTGCCATTTCTATCTCTATTGCCTCTTCGTGAACCCCTATTATAATAAGACCCATTGTCCCTGTGGTACCTCCTGTCTCTTGTGGGGTTACTCGGCCTACTGTTTCGTGGGGGGGGAGAAGATCGTCCTACATCTTCTTCTTCTTCTTCTACTGTCAGTGTGTTTATTCCCCTCCTATTGTTGTTACTTGGTGGCTGGTAAGTGGACTGAAGCTCACCAACAATGTTCAACAACTCATCTATAGTACGAGGTTTAGATGACACAATACATCTATAGATGGAGAATGGCAATTGCCGTGGAAGAACTCGCAAAAGTACCTGGGGAGGTAACGGGGGGTCGAGAATACTGTTGGTATGCAGTAGCTCCAACAAGTATTCTGTCGGTTTCTTGCTTCCCCGTGTCTCGAAACGTGACGTCAAAATGGAGGCGCGGAGATTAGCAAGCTTTTCCTCGCTGAGATAGGCGTTCTTGAAATGTCTAACGAGATCCTGATAGTTAGAGCATTTCTTCAATGTCACCTGCATCCACTGGCGTGAGATGCCACGGAAGCAGTGGGAGGAAAAGGTCTCTCTTCTGGTACTCCCGTTAAGTCGAAATAATTATCTAGCTCTACTAGAAAATTATGGGCCTGTATTTCTGATTCGACTCCTGTAAAAACAGGAAGGGACAGATCTCGATGTAATAGCCCTAAGGCTGACGCTACCTGGCAAGTCGCTGCACTATTATTGCTACTGCTGACGTTGTTTATATTTTGAGGGGGAGGGGCAGCCTGCTCGTCTGAGTTCTCACGCCTGGGAAGCTCAGGGAACTGTCCCGCATGGCTCGGTCCAGCGACCGGCGTTTCGATTCTCTCATGCGAGACAGAGGCTGTGTTTTGACAACTGGAACCGTTTTCTCGCACCGACTCCTTTAACAGTTCCAGCTGTTCCTCCCATCTCAGTTCTGCTCTACGCAACTTAGATTGTAGGTGGCCCACAGAACTATCTACTGTTGCTTTTACTCTATCTATCTCAGTAGAAACAGCGGCTACATTTTCCCCCACTCTCTCCATGTCACCACGTAGATGGTTGACATCACGAGAGACCTGCGCGAGGTCTGAACCAAGGACCTCAGAAATCTCGCCTATCCTGTTTTCAGTGTGAGCCTCCAATTCACTAATTTTATTCTCTGTTGCCTCAACTGATGACTTTAGTTCTTGGCAGGATGCTGTTATCTTGGATTCCAGAGCTTCCGCTGAGGAATCGATCCTTGCTTCTAGCTCTGTCAGTCACATTTTGGAGCATCTCATGCCGGAAACTGGTAGTGATCTGCTCTTGAACAGCCTCTAACCTATCTAGCATGGTTCTGCTAGCGTTCTCCTGCCTACTTGCTAATTCCGATAAGGCTCTCTCATGCGTCTTTTTCTGGTTCTCTAACTTGTTTGAAATTTCTAAAAGTGATTTCTCTTGTTTCCCTGAAATTTCTAATAATGTTCTCTCTTGCTTCTTTTCTTGATTTTCTAACTTGCCTGCTATTTCTTTCAACATGCTAAATAATGACGCGAGACACGGGTCAGATACAGATGTGACTTGCGCTGAGGTGCTGGGAACCGGTTCCCTAACCTGCTCCGATTCATTAGCCCTATCACTATTAACGGTGCCTTCTCCAGGCGGAACTACTTCCTGGAGAGAGGTGTTTACATGTCCTACTGAATCGCTTCCGGTGTCCTGAGACTCCGATGGAAATTCCATTACTTGCGCAAATTGATCGTCAATAATGTTGTCGCCTACAATGCCTTCCATCGCTCTAGCTTGACTTCGCGTTACTACCATCAAGTGATTATGAACTCTAAATAAGTAACTAGGTTCTCTAATATGCCTAAACTTGATTCGCTAAATGTTATTCCCCTCCAAAAAGGTTTAAAATTTGGCAATACACTTCAACAAAATATATGCTTATGACACAACAATAATAAACATATAAATAATAAACTTTCTGGATGGCAGCGCGACAACCTGAAAGAAAAAAACACATCTACTGCTACCCGCGTCTGGCTTGCACTAAATATCGTAAAAACGTTGGGTATCTTTCATTTCTTGTGGCAACATTCTTTACTGAACCGAAAAATGGAAAAGAAAACAAGACTTTACTTTAATTTTCTTGCCACAAGATTTAATATGAAAAGCAAAATTTAGCAAGGGACATTTTTAAAACAAAACAAACATCCAGGATGGTGTGTGTATCGTGCCCCACGCGCACGGCAGCCAAGTTCTTTGTGAGCGGGAGGACTGTGAGTTTGCATAATATGAATAAATTACCAAAATCATTAATATTCAAAAAATGCAAATGTGGGAGGAATCTGAATATTTAAACTGATAATTACTTTAAATTACTTTAGCCTCCTGCCACAAAGTTAATTTAGTAAATTTAGTCAGTCGGTAGAGTCTTAGATTGAATAAAAATTAAAATTTTGAAAAGATAAACAAGATTCCTGTTATGCATGAAACTCTAACTTACAGGTTTCTATGGTTTTAACACCCATCCTGTATGCGAAAGATACCCAAAATATTCTCATCGCAATTACGATCCATTGAAAGACCCAGCTTCTGGCCTGAAAAGCAAACAAGATAGATAAAAGGGTAACACATTACCTTGCGGCCAACTGCAACCAATAAAGAAGTCAACATTCCAGTGGTAATCCTATTTTAATGCACCACTTCCGTAATTCCAGAGGCACACAGATATTATATTTACAAGAGCCCTCGCGCGCGCGGTCTCGCTACGAGACCTGAAAAAAAAATATTTTCTTTTTAATATTTCTTTCTCACACTTTCGAGCTCTCAATTGTTATTGTTTGTGCACTTTTGTAATTATTGCGTCGCGCTCTTCTTTCTTGAAGTGTCTCTGCTTCACTAATGGATGCGCTTCCTGGGATGGTTTCTTCCAAAGTTGTGGACCATACTCCTTTCTTCCCTGTCGTGCTGCTTAGACTCGGCAAACCGTCATCTTTCTTCTGCCATTGAATTTCTGTTCCATCCTTGGCGGTTCAACGATGTAGTCCTTGGTGCGATAACACTAGCGACTATGTTTTTATACGAAAAAGTTCTCACCAGACTGTCATCATCAGACACACAAACGTTCTTCTGCACTCAGACCGCCTACTTACTACAAGCAAAATTGGCTCAGTTCTTGTATTAAATCATGTTTTAATTAAACTATGTGATGCGCTAGTATTGAAGATTGCCTACAGAATCTGGCATTGAGTTTTCTTCACTAATGATGTTACTAGCTTTAGATATCACTATTAGAAGCGTGAACAAGTGATATGGCGTGTGACGTAAAAATGGCACAACATTAGTACTGGTGCGAAGCACTTTACGAAATATAGGGTAAAGCCTTGTCTCTTCCCACTAGTAAATGGTGATACATTTAGCACTAGGTCTTATATCACTTTTGTGAAAACACACTGCTGTAAATATGATCGGTATCTCCTACTCTCCCATTCCACCACGAGAATGTTAGTTCAGAGAAAACGAGGAAATACTGAAGGTAAACTCGCTATGATTGCCCATTTCAAAGCACACGCACAAAATATAAGTTTGTAACTCACTCACGGTTATAGCTCACATGTAACTGAGTGTTACTAAGTTTCAAATAGCTGACGGTTAACACGACGATGAATTTCAGTGCTCGAAGTGCACTGTCTCGCGATTTAGGAAGAACTGACTTTCTGGTTGTCCCGAGTACTGTTATATTCCTTTGCAGATTCATTGTTTCTTTCAACTGCGGGGTTGGGCCGAACCAAAATAGCCCGCTCCACTGGAATAGGGGTGAAGGTTCATCCCTCACCTGTGAGTTTCCAGTGACCTAAATAACTTAAAAAAAACACACTTTTTCATCTTCCTTTCCACTTTGTCGATCACTTCAATGGCATCGTTGTCTGTCACTATGTTTGTTAAATTGCTTAATAATCAAGCTTCAATTTAGTGTCTGTCACGCACACACACTGTGCTGTAATTACGATAAATATTAACATAAACACCAACATTATTCAAACTTCGTCGCTTGACATGTTTACTTAGACACCTTTGACAGGTGAAGACACCTATCGGCGACACCAGGAACTGTTTGAACAAGTGACATTGAATATGATGAATTACAGAAACGGATGCATTGAAGGATTTGGTTTCTGAACAAAGTAATGATGTTAATTAAACAATATAAATGAGCTATGCAAAATATAAACAAATTAAAATTGACTCTAAATAAGGCTAAAGTAGCCTGACACATGATAATAAATATAGTAGAACTGATAGGAAGTTCGCTTCTCTTTTGCAGCAGTATTGCATTCTCTGCTAGATTTTAAAAAAAAAAAGAAAGAAAGAAAACTGAGGTATGTGTTGGTCTCTCTGCATACCTTCCATAACCATTAACTAGGCCTAAAACTGGTATTAGTACAAGCCATTTTAACTACCAAACAATATATATCGAACTAAATATGTTTAAAACTACGGGAACACCCAGAAAGTTTATTTACATAACATAACACATATTAGTATACATAACATATATCAGCGGAGCAGACGATAACTATATTTGGACAGAGACATCTAGCGGATGTCATGGAACCATTACGAACAACGTTTTAGAACTCTATCACTCTCGCTCAAGTGGACTCGTCCGTAATTTTGAAATAGTCAATTTTTCTTTCTTTGAGAATGTTCCGTTGGAAAAAGGATGCTTCAGGAGCCCTAGATGCTAAAAATGGGCGTGTTTAAAAAAAATAGCACCTCTTTGTATGCAGGTTTCTCTCATAGACATGCTAAAAATATTATGATTTTTAAGGCATTGTCTTCGCAGGAACTGTGTCTCGGTAGTGATAGTGTAGGCAACTACCTATAACAACACTAGGAAATGAACCTAGCTAGACATCTAAGCAAAATCTGAATCTCATAGGTTTTCTATCCTTATGCAGATGGTTATATTGATTTCAAAAATCTTCTACAACGTGGGAGGCCAACGCTCCGTTAAGCACGCATGCTTTCTTTAAGTTTTTTTTTTCTGTGAAGCTATCTCTGCCTCTATGTAAGCAAACTAGCATCTAAAATATAAATTTTGCTATCTTCTTCGAAGTTAATATTTATTAATATCAAATTCTCATTGCTTCACTCTTAATTCCTGTCCTGTTGTTCATTACTATTCAATTACATAACACAATAAACCATAAATATACATAAAAATATTAATAAAAGTTATGTGCTACCGCTGATAATTATGTAAATATCAATAATCTTTATATGCAAATTCCTAATTAAATTGAAATAATATTCATAATTTCACGAAAAATTTATATATGCAAATCATCTTACAACACTGATCATGTGACGTTCACATCATTAATGTTTTAATCACCAATGTGTATTTTTGTATAATTATGCGTATTTGAAGCTTCGAGTTCTAGTAATGCTTTGTACCCTATTTTACCTGAATATTCAGTTTCATACTTATTTTTGTTTTGATAACTAGCCACTCAACTAACCAAGTTTAGCAAAAAACTCATACATATTTTAGAACATAAGTTCAAATATAATACAGAAGCGTTAAACGTTAAATCTTTCGCCCTAGAAACGACATTGATAACCCCATCCGATATAGGCCTATTTAATCTCTTCCCCCTCACACGTATTTACATCCCTCCGCCCTGAAATAATATTGGCACTGCCTTCACCCTTTAATAATATGGTAGCACTCTTAAACGATATTTTGTCACCTTTGTTCTCAGTGTTAAATAACGTTGACACCTTCCCCTTCATATAATGGAATGAGAGTGAATCAGGCAAGGATGACTGCTACGACGTCTCCGGATTTATTAAAATATGAATGACGCTCATCGTGTCATGTTCGTCCTCCTCCCTTATGGGTACATACGGCCTATGGATTTATTAAAACTTGAATGACGCTCATTGCGTCATGTTCATCCTCCCCGTATGGGTATATACGATCTAAATATTTATTAAAACTTGAATGACGCTCATCCCGTCACATTTGTCCTCCTCCCTTATAGGTACCTACGCTTCCAGAGTTATTAAAATTTGAGTGACGTAATCATGTCACGTTCGCTTTCTCCCTTATGAGTACATACGGCCAAAATATTTATTAAAACTTGAATGACGCTCATTGCGTCATGTTCGTTCTCCTCGCTTATGGGGTGCATAGGTCTCCAGATTTGCTAAAATTTGCATGATGCTAATTGTGTCATATTCATCCTTCTCCTTATGGGTGCATACGGCCTCTGGATTTATTAAAATTTGAATGACGCTATTCGCGTCATGTTCGTCCTTCTCCCTTATAGGTACATATGACGTCCAGATTTATTGCTAAACTATTTTTTTATGTCGCTAAGGAACAAATTAAAAGAAGGAATGAAATGAAAATGGAGATAAATTGGTAAACTTTTTCTTCAAAGACTATTTTTAATCATTTACTAAAAGAACTATCCGTGTAGAAAGAAAGAAAAAAAAACAAAAGAAGAAATATGCTGTCATCTGTCGGAACAATTTTGAAAACAAAACAAAAACGTTCTGAAACAATTCGAATGACAGCTGACAAGAACAATTGCGAATTCTGGAGGGAAGTTTTGGAATTGCCTGACAGAGATTGTCATGTAGCGGAAAATGAGATGAAACAAACAAATAGATTTTGAGTTGTCTGTTTGGTCTCGGGAGTTTTTATCTCTAAAAAAAAGTAACGAGCTACAATATCCGATATAAATATGTTTTGTAATCAGCAGATGTCTCTTCTGTTTGAGACTTTCAATATATATATAAAACCCACTTTCATTATTCATCCGTCTCCTTTAGATTTCAGGAGATAACTGTGGGATTCAGGCCTGCACCCAGAAATATTTTGTTGGGAGGGGTCCAACTTTTCTGGGGGGGGGTCCAATACTACAAGCCACTACGTCAGTGGCGTATTTACGATTTTGTATCGGGGGGGCTTTGCTAACTTTCGGGGGGGGAGGCTTTGTCTGAAAATGTGAAAATTCTACAAGATATTTCATAAACTTTACTATAGTAAGTAAGATTTCGGGGGGCTTAAGCCAAGAACCCCCCCTAAATACGCCACTGCACTATGTCTATGTGGTATTAAACGGATACTATTCTGCACCTTAAAAGACGATAAGTAATTGTAAAATACTTCCACCTACATGCTTTTATAATAGAAAGAGTACAGATGAAGTGTAAGATAAAATTTTCATCTTACATTTCCCTGTTAAATAAATACTGTATAGCTTCATCGAGAAAGTGTAGAAGTGTATGTTGAGTCAAGTGCGCCCATCAGGGGGGCAAGGTGGGGCCCTCACCCCCGAAGAGGAAATTATACTTGGGAATATTGAAAACCCAATAGAATTCTTACATTAGTTACAGCAAAATTTGAAACTATATTTGAAACGTCGCTCATACTTGACCCCCCTTGGAAACCACAACATGGGAGCCCTTGTGTTGAGTTAGGAAGCTTTAGTAGTGGTCCGGATTCGGTGGACCCCTGTGCAAAGAAAACTCTTGACCCACTAACCTACCACTCACCGTGACCCACGGCCCACCATTACCCACTCTGAACTACCACCCATCAAAACCCATTGTCATTAACTCTGAACCATGATCCACGCCCTCTTCTTCACTGACTAAAGAGTTAACACTTGTAATAAAACAAAGACTGTGAAATCATCACTAATCGGAGTTTGAACTTCTACGGTCAATCGTTCAAGCACCGCTCTGTTACAATACCGATGGATTTGGCCTTCACGATATAAAATGGTAAAGTGTTTGTCATGGGCCAAATTACGATGAATTCCAATTCAATCATCATTTATAATTATTTCCTTGTAGAATTATAGATACTTTTCAGTGGAAAATAGGATGAAATTTGAAAGTCTCAAATCAAGATAAAAATAGACCAACGTAAAGGGGGAAAAAAATGCAGTGTAAAATTCGACTGTGTCTCGAAAGCCAAGTAGTAAGTTCTATTGCTATTATTACAATTACAAATATCAATATCCAAAAGTGCTTTTTTCACTTGGATATACTCATCTCAGGTAAGTAAATAGAAACAAATGAAAAAGGGAGAAAAACGGAGGCCTTGAAAGTAAAAACGTAGACAAATTCACCAGTATTCAGAAAATGATGTGTACAATGCACTTAGCAGAGTGCGTTGTATTAGGTTGGTGGTCACAGTGAGTCATGGTGGGTCACAGTGGGTCACATCACGTTGACCCACGACTCACTGATTAACTCTGCCCCGTTGGTGCGTTCCTGGTGCGATGTAAAACTGGAAAGTTCATTTCATTTTATTTGCGCCCCTATTCTCAATCTACGGGTAAGATGCGCGAAATGACAAACTTTGTAAAAGTGCTGATAAAACCTCTGAAGGCATAAGGAGAAATCCTTCCCTGAAAAAAAAAGGAAAAAAAGAAAGAAAGAAAACTATTTAATCACTATGTGATGGCCCCCTTTTTTCTAATCTGTACTAAAAAATATTTCACTCAGTTTCCCAGTGCACTGTACCAGCCATTTATTTATTTACTTATTTATTTATACAATAGCGGTTTCAACGTGTGGCCTGGAGTGCGGTTCGCTGTCAAATTACAACCAGTTGACTTCTCGATTGATCTGAGAACACACGTTTTGGGTCAACAGTCTTTGTCAAGTTGTCAGCTTTCATATTAATTATTCCTGTTTAGCCCCTGTGGTGGCAGCACCATCGTTTGGCACGATGCCACTTTTTATAGGTTTTAATCTCGGATGAAATTTATCAAATGACATCTGTCATGATTCCCTGCTGCTTGTCTTTTCTCTTGTTTATATTCGTTTTAATTCATCTGGATTGAATTTTCCTTCTATTCTTGTTGACAAACAAGAATAAAATGTGTCTAATTTCATGAGCATATTAGCTTCAGATTGTTTTATTTTGTTGTAATATCATGAATGTACTTCTAGATAAAATTATACAAAAATTTCATGAGCATATTAGCTTCAGATTGTTTTATTTTGTTGTAATATCATGAATGTACTTCTAGATAAAACTATACAAAAATTCCATAGATAAATCAAAATATTATCATCATTATTATAAGTACTCTGCCATTATTGGCAGGTCACTATTTGCGACTGAGAAGCTCCCATGCTCTACGGTCTTCTGTTAACCTCTTTGTTTTCACGTACGATTTCTCTGTTTTCAAAACGTCCATTATTTGTAGTCTCCTTCGTCCCCTCCCTCTCTTTCCTGCCACCATACCCTCTAGCACGACCCTCATTATATAGTTCCTTCTTAGCTAATATCCCAACCAGTTATTCTTCCTTTTCTTTATAATATCTAAAATTGTTCCTTTCTCAACCACCATTTCCTACACCCTCTTATCCGTTTCCTGCTCGACCTAGATAATTTTCTCCATTCGTCTCTACACCTACATTTCGAAAACTTCCAGTCGTTTTTCATCATTTTCTGCGTAACTTCCACGTTTTTGACCCATATAGTACAATACTCTACACGAAGCAATACTTTATGAGTCTTTTTTTCTCAATTCTTTATTCAATAGTATTTTCTTCCTCCTAGATAGCTTCTTTCGCATTTACTATTCTTGCTTCCATTTCACGTTCACACTTCATATCATCACTAAATAATACTACAGTAAAACTGAAATAAAATCTTTCAGTTTAACGTCCCTTGATTATACCCGTTAGGTTAAGAGAGATGGATGATTACAGTGAATGAATATGGAAAAATTGGTGGAATGCGAATGTGGGAGGAAATGAATATGGAAAAATTGGTGGAATGCGAATGTGGGAGGAAAATGGAGTATCCCGAGAAAACCCATGGACACAATATTGTCCATCAAAAACTTACTTGGCTGGGGACCGAATCAGGGCCCCACACACCAAAGGTAAGCGCTCTACCACAGAAAAACCGTGCCCCAGTTCAAATACAAGAGAAAAATCTTTTCTTTTAGTTGTAGGTCCCACGGTTATGCCGGTTAGGCTATAGGAGACGGTGATGATGAGAAATGAATGAAATGGTGGAATGAAGAAAGTGGGAGGAAACGGGATAACCCCGAGAAAACCCACGAGCACGGTGTTTGTCCACCACAAAGTCCACACGGCGCGAGATGGGATCGAACCAGAGATCCCAAGCACCGGAGGTGAACGCTCTATCACTGAGCCACCGCGCCTCCCTAAAATAGAAGAGAAAAACCCGTCTGAGAACAGTAGCAAGGAAATACCATAAATGGATCTAGATATATTTACGTCCCTGTTTAAAGTGAATGAAGGATGAAGTATCACGGCGTTCTAGTTTAGCAATTGGGAACGTTTAGTTTCGAACTAGCTGAAATGGGCCTTTTTCGTACGGAGATAATGCTTTTGTGCAAAGTATTTGAGCCCCTCCCTCTTTCCTTGAGATAAACAATTCGATGAAAATTCATAATGTCAACGTAATATGAAAATTCGTAATGTCAACGTAATATCCACGTAATGTGAAAATTCGTAATGTCAACGTAATGTGATGACAAAAATTCGTAATGTCAACGTAATGTGATGACAAAAATTCGTAATGTCAACTCCATTCCCACCTCCATCTATCATCCCTTCTCAGCCCCATCCTGATAGAGCCTTAACTTGTACTTCAAGAGCATGAGGAATGCCACTATTCATCTCAGCCCCGAAATACCATGGATTGTGCACTAATCTAATTCGTTTTCTAAATATTACTTTTACGTCACCCCTTCAGGACAAATAAGTTACGCGATATTGTCATGTTTGTAATGAGGCACGTATTTATGTATAAATATGAACATAAAACGCCTGAGACGTTTCTGAGGAAATCTTCAGAGGCGGATCTAGACGCTAGAAACTGGAAGGGGGGGAGGAAGCCGAAATCCAGAGTGTGATAGGTATATTCATGGCTTTACAATAAACTTTCAAAAATATATAAATGATACATTAGATTACTTTTGTCAGCCAAATCCCCCCAGACCCGGGCCAGATCCGCCACTAGGAATCATTTAAAAAGAGCTCACTTCCTCGAATAAACCATCCCTTGTGGATTTTTCCACAATATACCTTACACCACAATATAGGATTATTATTATTATTATTATTATTATTATTATTATTATTATTATTATTATTATTATTATTATTATTATTATTATTATTATTATTATTATTATTATTATTCAAGTATTCTTCTTTAAGCAGGTCATGGGACAAATTTATTTGTATTTTATTTACTTATTTTTTTAATTTTAGGTTTGGGCCTGGAAATCTTCCTTCCACGTTTCTTGATCTTCAGCTCCCTCTTTTAACTCCCAATATTTTCTTCTATATTTCAAATTATCGATCAGTTGTGTTATTTTTCTTCCTATTCCTCGCTTTCCTTCTATTTTTCCTTCTATATTGGTATGAAAAAGACAATTTCTTTGCAGCAAGATGTGTCCAATACAACTGGGCTTCCTAGGAAGAATGCCGGCTAAAAGTGTTCTCTTCTCTGCTATCCCTTTTAAAGCAAATGAAATATTAATGTACGAAACATAAAGAAAATCGTTAAACACGTTTGTTTATTGCTCATCCTGTAGTTATTCTAGAAATGTGAGACATAGTGCATTTGAAAGGTTAGGGAATGGCCTGTCCGATAACATACATCGTGTGAGAATGGTGTCTTTGGATGGGAAGTTACTAAGGTTATCGTATAGTATCACTTTTACCTTAATAGATGTCGTAGTTATAGTACATCAGTTTCATCTTAATAGATTGTTTGGTTATCGTACAGCATCAGTTTTATCTTAATAGATAGTGTAGTTATCGTACAGCATCAGTTTTATCTTAATAGATAGTGTAGTTATCGTACAACATGAGTTCTGTCTTAATAGATGGTATGGTTATCATACAACATGAGTTCTGTCTTAATAGATGGTGTAGTTATCGTACAGCATCAGTTTTATCTTAATAGATAGTGTAGTTATCGTACAGCATCAGTTTTATCTTAATAGATGGTGTAGTTATCGTACAACATGAGTTCTGTCTTAATAGATGGTATGGTTATCGTACAACATGAGTTCTGTCTTAATAGATGGTATCGTTATCGTACAATGAGTTTTATCTTAATAGATGGTAGGATTATCGTAAACATGAGTTTTATCTTAATAAATGGTATTGTTATCGTAAACGTGAGTTTTATCTTAATAGATGGTGTGGTTATCGTACAACATGAATTCTGTCTTAATAGATGGTATGGTTATCGTACAACATGAGTTCTGTCTTAATAGATGGTATGGTTATCGTACAATATGAGTTTTATCTTAATAGATGGTATGGTTATCGTACAACATGATTTTTTCCTTAATGGATGGTATGGTTATCGTACAATATGAGTTTTATCTTAATAGATGGTAGGATTATCGTAAACATGAGTTTTATCTTAATAAATGGTATTGTTATCGTAAACGTGAGTTTTATCTTAATAGATGGTGTGGTTATCGTACAACATGAGTTCTGTCTTAATAGATGGTATGGTTATAGTGCAATATGAGTTTTATCTTGATTGATTGTATGGTTATCGTACAACAAGAGTTCTATCTTAATTGATGGTATGGTTATCGTACAATATGAGAGTTTTGTCTTAATAGATGGTGTAGTTATCGTACAACATGAGTTTTACGTTAATAAATTATGTGGTTATGGTACAACATCCTTTGGATTTTTTTGCTTTAGAAGAGATAATTTTCCTCAAGTTTCTCGTAAACTGAGCATGAGGATTTAAACTGTCATTTTATTCTACTCAATCAGGTCTTTCGATTGGAAGATGTTTTATTTTTAGACATATTTTCTTTTAATACTGACAATACTGTAGAATTTACTACCTCATTTCAACGTTCTTATATATTTTTAAAAAAAATTTCCGTCTGTAATTAACAATCCGACTATATAATGAACAGTTCTATTTTTTTTTCCTTTAGTCCGGAAAATCGTTTATTTCCTTATTGAACATTTTTATTAGTATGAATTCTTTCATCACGCGAGAATTTCACTCAACAGCTTTTAATGTACTTCTTCCTCTCCTCCCCGTTCCTCCTCCCATATTGTGTAGCAGTAGCGCTACAACTACTCGGTAATTAAAATTAGCCTTGGAATAAAAAAAATCTGAAAATGCATAAATGATAGCTACAACGGCGTATATAGAGCAGTCACGGGATATATATACAAACGGAGATTTTCAAGGTCAATTACTTATTCCGAAATAAAATCTTTAGAGTCTATAGAATATACAGAATTATTAAAAACTAATGCATATGAAAATTAACGTATCACTTTTTTTAAAAAAAAGATAAAAATGTCCGGTGTGCATATAGTATATCCTATGGTATTAAGTGCTTCATATATACGGTGCTGCTATCAAAAAGATATTCAAGGTAACTAATGTAATTAACACGCAAAGTGCTAACGTGCATACCAGGAATATTTTTTTATTATTATATATTATGATTAGAAATGAAAAAAATCAGTTTTTTTTGGGGGGGGGGGATGGAGATTTCTTCCCATAAAACTGGACTTCTTACAAAAAGAAAAAAAAGGTCGGAAATTTTAGTTTTTTTTAAATAACTTTTTTTTATGATTTTCGTGTACAAGTACGAATCTCGTTCCCATATTTTATTCTACAATTAAGAGTAAATATTTACAACATTAAATATTGTGAGTCCTTTATTCAGTACGTAGTAGGCTGAAAGTCTTGATTGGTTTTCTGTCTGGCTTTTGCAGTTCTTACCTGAAAATATGCAACCCACATATCCCAATGGTTGCAGTTGTAGCCTACAAATATGCAACCCACATATCCCAAGTGTTGCAG
This sequence comes from Thermobia domestica, assembly GCF_964235325.1. Lineage (NCBI taxonomy): Eukaryota > Metazoa > Arthropoda > Insecta > Zygentoma > Lepismatidae > Thermobia > Thermobia domestica. The sequence continues at coordinate 23,123,717 of NC_137471.1, read as the reverse complement.
TTGTAGCCTGCATGTATGCAACCCACATATCGCAACTGTTGTGGTTGTTACCTGCAAGTATACAACTCACATATTCCAAGAGTTGCAGTTGTTACCTGCAAGTATGCAACCAACATATTCCAAGTTTTGCAGTTGTTACCTGCAATTATAAGTCATGCAATCCCCATGTTCGAAGTGTCACTTTGGTTGCCTAAACATTTTATCAAATACCTGGAACTTATGCATCTCGATATTCGTATGTGTTTTGCTGGTTGCTTAAATTCAATTTGGTAGGCAAGAAAAACGTGCCATAAGCCAAGAAACATATACAAAACCATTTTTGTTTTGCTGTAAAATATTGTTTACATCTTGTTCTTCGCTCGGAAAACATATTATCCTGGGTTTCAGAGAGTTCAGTTTACAAGATCACACCCATAAGTGGCTGTTAGATATGATGTCAGTTTAAGATCATTGTTTACAGAACCCTTTTTAAAATAATTATGTCGTTAAAATTTTTCGAAATAAGAAACTTATGGATAAATTCCAAAATGTTCTGCCTCCCGAATTTTAGCCGCCTCATCAAATGTTTATACACAGTCATTATAAAATTTTACTTCATTTATAAATTTTAGACGATAGAATTTTGTTTTAGGAATCGCCAGGGGCGCCCGAAGAAATTTTTCTAGGGGGCATCTCCATGATTGCTATATTGCTATATTGTACGTTTGGTATTTCTGGTATTGAATATACGTGGTTTGCTATATTACGCATACATTTCTGTGTGCCAGGTAGGCCGGGCCTCACTCTCCTCCCTTCGGACGCCAATGGGAACGGCTCTATTGCCAACCCTATTAAGCTTTATACTATATTAAAACGTGTTTGTCGTTGCACGTTTATTTAATAGGCCTGTAAACAGTTCGCTGGGTGTAGGGAAGCATCCACGCCCACCGATCAAATGACCAGATTCCTTTGATTCTTGAAATTTTCAGGATTTTCTATTTAGTTTTTCCGTGTTTTAATAATAAAACAAAAGTGGAATGTACTCTAATCTCTCGACTAAACTTTTTAAATATATATATTAAAAAGTTCTACAAAAAATTACATACAAATACATTCAGTCAATAATGAATGAAAATTATGGTACTTTGAATACATACACGTACTTGGAAGCAATATTTTAGATCCTTCGTCATAGCACAACTGGCCATTCATTAGTTATTGACTTGCCGCTAGCGGAAAACACTTGCGATACATTTGAATGGAACACTGAGCGCAAGATTGCCCCGTCTAACTTCGTTACTGGAACCCAGCATCTTGTAACATACCTGCACACTTTCCAATCAAGACCAATGCAAGCTTGCTGAGTTCCAACGCAAGCTTAGAGCAAGTGGTTTGCAAGTTGTCTCTGCTAATAGGGATGTTAATATGGATAATACAGTGACACAAATAAATTTTCGATTTTCACGTTTACACATCTCCATACAACTATTAGGCCTAGGTATTAACTCACATAGAAACACGGTCAATGATACTGCAACAGCGCAAACTCAAAAAACGTTTAGTGTTGGGCAGATCTGGAGATTAAAAAGTACTATAGTACGGGAGGTATAACGTCATTGGATTCCCGCGAAAAGTTGTTGTGACATTTATGGGGAGTGGCCAGCTTGGTTACTCGTGGCTCGCTGAGCGCAGTAGACGGTTGGTGGTGATTGGATACCCTCTTACCACACCCCCAGTGACGAGCAGATCCAAGCGCGGGAAGTTGACGTTACACCTTCAGAACTATAAAATAAGAAACGAATTTTGCGGAACATGTTAGTTTTAGTAAACTACTATTCATTGTGAATAGAACGCTCAATAAATAAAAGTTTTATTGTATTAAAGCGGGTGGCGTACGAGAAACCGGCCATCCACAGCTTGGCAGACTGCGCATTATCGTCTATTGTTGCGACAACTTTTTTTTTTCTTTTTTTTTTATCGTCTATTGTTGGGACAACGTTTGTGTAGTATGTTGTCAGTTTTCAGTACGAAAGTCAGTACGTACTTTGTTAAGACGTATGAAGTAAACTTCAGCGAGATGTATTATCTTCAAGGAAGAATCGCAATACTGGAGACGTAGGTGTCTACCGGTTCATTTAAGGAAATGCAGAACAATTTTGCAAGGAAGTTTCCTGGCGTTTCCGTACCGGCGAAGAGCAGGATACAGGATTTGGTGGAGAAGTGGAATACTACAGGTGCAGTGTGGAACCAAGAAAATAATCGAGCTTCGTACACCAGCTGTGATCGCGGATATTCAAGCACGAATAATCCAGAGTCCAAAGAAGTCGACACGGAAATTGTCGCAACAAGTGAACATTTCGCGAAATGCCTTGTGAACGTGTCTTAAAAGATCTACGGATGAAACCGTACAAAGTGACATGTGTCAAAGAACTGAAGGAGGGAGATGAGCAAAATCGTGTGAATTTCTGCACGTAGTTACTTGAAATGGTTCATAATGGAATGTTGGACCCAATGCTGTATTTTATGAGTGACGAAGCCTGGTTCCATCTGACAGGACACGTAAACACCAAAAACAGCAGACACTGGTCAACAACCAATCCCCATAAGATTCATGAGGAACCTCTTAACGATCAGAAAATATTACTCTAGTGTGCTGTGTCAGCAAGTCGGATTGTAGTCCCATACTTTTTGAAACAACAATAAACAATGATGTGATTATGCGAATATTTGAGGAATTTTACGCGCAGTTGACGCCCCATGAACGTTGATATGCCTTCTTTCAACAGGATAGGGCGACCTGTCACATTTCACACGAGTCACTGCCACGAATTCATTGAAGATTCACAGAAGAAATGACTGTCAGCAAAGGATTGTGGCCGCCGCGTTCGCAGGACCTGATCATTTGTGACTTTTATCTGTGGGGTAATCTAAAGGGAAAAGTGTATGCAAATAAACCAAAAACATTAAAAGCCTTGAAGGACAATATTCGTAATGAGATTTTGGCAATTGATGCGGAAGAATTGCGCAAAGTATATAATAACATGTTAGTGTGCGCACAAAAATGCATTGAAACACAAGGCAGTCATTTTCAGCATCTACTGTAATAGACAAGACAAGATCACTTCAGTAAATAAAGTAAGTAAGCGCATTTCACTAACCAAACGTTTGCGCTTTGTATGTATTTTTGTATATGCTCGTGGCGTGCCGGGCTGGTTTTTCGTGCACAACCCCGTGTAAAAGTAATAATTTGTAACTTTCTATATGAAAATAAGAAAGGAACGGATTCTTAAGAATTATAGCCTACAGATAATTAAAAGTAGCCAAAAGCGTAGTGTGTCGAACAATTTGAAATGTTGGTACCGAGGGAACTTTAAAAATCCCCAAATCCGCTACTTGTAGCCCAATCTGGCAACACTGCTCTGGGTGGTCATGGTTACACTGGAGTTTATAATGATAACAACCTGTGCACGTGTTAAAATCTATCGACGTTTCTTCGGTATGCATCTTTTTTTCCACGCGCTACCCTAGTTAACTGCTTTTAATTGGCCACAAGGAAGCGACTGGCGGTAGATTTACATCAAAGTTACACCATCCGATTGTGACGTAATGTCACGTGGTATTGTTATGGGAGTCAAGGTGGAACAAACCGAACCCTGCGGGGCTCTTAACTCCCTTCGCTCGCTAACGCTCGCTCACTTGTTTCGTAAGTGAATCACTTTTAATGCATTATATATTATAGGCCCCATACACGGTCCACGGTTTGTGCAAACAGTTTGACCGTGTATGGTGCTGTATGAACTGTTTGCGCAAACGTTTGTGCAAACTTTTTCCACATCGAACTCGTTCAAAAATTGTTTACACGAACATGATGTTTGCGCAAACACGTGGACCGTGTATGAGCATGTTTGTGCAAACACGAGCATTATTTTCGAGTAAGAGGCCTAGTGTACAGACGCTTATTTCTTGCGCTATGGCGTCAATGAATAGGAATAAAGAATTCTGGAGAGAATTTATTGAACTTTATCGAAATTTATCTGAACTGTGGAAGGTAAAGGGTGGAGATTATAAAAATAGGAATCTGAAAAATGCGGCATATGAGAAATTGGTGGATAAAATGAAGAAAATATATTAGAAGGCGGATAGAGAGTCAGTGAGAAATAAAATCAATTTTCCAGTATTTCACCACATGTAGTTGAACCCATTCGTAAATAATTTTTATAGTCCACAGTCGAACTTATCTCAAGTTCGGATATTACCTAGGTAAATTTTGATGACTAAACTTAGACCGTTTCTTGAACCACTCTTTCATCCACACCCTCTTCATCCATTTTGGTTTCGCAGGTCTTTCCGCTTCCAAAGCACAAGCAATTACTATCGCTAAACGAGCTGCTTTAGTGGACATGTTTACGCGATCAAACTCAAAATTGAACTAAAGTTTGTGCAAACAGTTGAACCGTGTATGGCCGAATGTTTGCACAAACATGATATTTGCACAAATCGTGGATCGTCTATGGGCCCCTTTACATACAAGGGCAAATTAGTAATATTTTTATCTTATTTTAATGATAAACTGTTATTAAAATTTTAAAAATAATTCTTTGGTCGGGTTTGAACCCACGTCAAAAGGGGTTCTCATTACTAATCCGTGCGCTATTATGCTCGACTACGAGGGCCGACATCACTTAGCGTTTGATTTGTGCTATATTATGCTACGTGGCCAGAAACGGATAACATCAACCAATCAGAACCGTCTATTTAGCTCCCATGGCTAGAGTCAAGCGTGATTAACATATATGCATTCGGTACATTTAAATTTTTGAAATCATGATTTGTGCTATATTATGCTACGTGGCCAGAAACGGATAACATCAACCAATCAGAACCGTCTATTTAGCTCCCATGGGTAGAGTCAAGCGTGATTAACATATATGCATTCGGTACATTTAAACTTTTGAAATCAATTTTCTATCCTTTTGTTCAACAACGGAAGTAAAGCATTTTTCAACTTTAGTACAATTTCTGTTGCTGGTTCATGTTTACCATTATTATTATTATTATTATTATTATTATTATTATTACACTTTGCTCGCAAACGTACCAAAAAGACACAACCCAATGCTCAAGGCCACCTATCATAACTATCGTGCATAACAATCAGTTTCAATTTCTTTTCTGAGAAGCAAAAATATCAAGAAAATGAGACTAATGGCTTAGCTCGTAACAACAGAATCTACGCTGACCATCTGAACTTAAAGGCCTCGTCTGCTTCTTAAGAACGTTTCAGCATTTTGCACTTTCCTTGTCTTGAGTGACGTTTTATCGTCTCCGATTTTAACAAGGAGGAAGAAATTAACATAATGTAGAAACGTAAAAGGTTACACACTCTCCATCAACAGCAGAGAGTTTGCGTGACTTCAATTCATTTGTAAATTTCCTTTTCCTTTGCACACTGCACTGAATCAAAAATGTGGTGAGAACAGGCAAAAATTAAGGGATGGGGGGCACTGACACGCCCTTCCAAACAATACAGGGTGGCCCAAAAGTAGATATACACCCCTGCATTGATTAAGTATAACATTCTAGCTTATAGATTTATTTCCTTCGGCTGTACCGAGCTTAAGATATAAATAAAAAGACATTAAGAACAAATAATAAAGAAACTAAGTCTACCTGATTGATAATAGTAAGAAAACATATAAAATGCAATGAGCTGATCAGTACGGTAATGTATACCTACTTTTGGGCCGCCCTGTATATACGAGGCGTGTTCTTTTTAAAGTACTATCATTTTCAAATACAGAGTGTTTGAAAAAGAACTCCCTAGTTTTAAGTATAAATTTAATTGGGAAATGAATGAAATCTTACATCAATGAGTACATATCATGAAAGAGAATTCCTTCAAGTTTTGTTTAATGTTGGTAGACTTCTACGTGGGATCCATTTGTGGCCCTGCACACGTCGAGACGATATTCCACTTCTCGCCACGTATTCACCAACATTTCAGGTATAACTGTGCCAACCGCAGCGACGATTCTTTCCCGTAAATGATTGATGTCTCTGATCTTTTCATTGTACACAACATTTTTTTATGTGGCCCCAAAAGAAAAAGTCCAGTGGGGTTAAGTCTGGGCTTCGTGGTGGCCAAGGTATTGGACCAGCCCTGCCTATCCACCTTCTTGGAAAGCGAGTGTCAAGAGCCGCACGCACATGGTTACTGTAATGAGGTGGGACGCCATCTTGTTGGAAAAGCACAAGCCCCTTTTTCGCCTCAATATCGTCCATTTGGGGAAAGACGTACTCTGTCAGCGCTTTCTGTTGCGGAGTACACATTGTTGCTGAGTTGCTCTGTACTGCACGCCTGCCGGACTGAACTGAGGAAACAGAGGGAAAAAACAGCACTGGTGGCGTCTCAAGGTCAAGCAGACCTGCCAACTGCAGGGGAGCCAAACTTGGAGAGTTGATGAATCAAACACCACAAACTAGAATAGTGTATGTCACTTTGTACAGATTCTAGGACACATTAAAAGTAAGGAGTTCTTTTTCAAACACACAGTACTATAAAAGCTAAAAAGTGTAATTTCTGTAACAATTTTATTGTTGCTTGAAAGCCTGTACCTTAATCCTCTTTTCCACCACAGACGTCAATTCCACCGGGGACGTGTCCCTCATCAATATTTGTAAAACAGTTTTCGCCCCCCTTAATATTTCAAGTATCTTAGGTCAGTTATGACCCAATTCACAAAACAATGTTAGACAAACTGAATATGAAAAAAAGTAGCACAAAAGTTTGTTTCCAATTGTGAAAAAAAGGCAGGCAGTTTTTGGCCCTGTGGAGGTAAAGTAACGAACTGTTTTTGTTTAGATAGCGAGCAGCAAAGTGAGTTTAGTTTAGCTAAACAAAATTAAACTACTTTTTTTAACTATACATTATTGAGCCTTATTTACATTAGTTGTAGGATTGTAGGCCTAAAATCTTTTTTTTTAAAAAAAAAACTTTTTTGTAAATAATAAAAAGTTACTTTACAAAATTGTATTATCTTTTACTTTCAGATTAGAGCATTTTGTAAATACTAAAAATGGCACGTTATAAAATTTTATTATTATCGTTTATTTTTAGACTATGCCATTTTATAAGTACTAGAAAGTTGCTCTAAAAAAATTTATGAAAATTAATGAACATTCTTCAGAAGCAGTGGCGTATCTAGAAAGTAAAAATTTGGGGCCAGCCAGCACCCAGACTATCATAGGTATATGATGAATTTAAAATAAACTTTCAAAAATATATAAATAATAGTTTCAATTATTTTTATCACTCAAAATCTCGGGAGCCTAAGCCCCTCGGCCCCGGGCTAAATCCGCCATTGTTCAGAAGATAACTTTTGATCTAAGAGAAACATGTACTCACAGGTACGCGAACAGTTATGCAGAAAATACGTCTTTTTCAGAACACTTACCTAAAAGAAAGAAAAGAAAACATAACAATTAGCATTTAAAAAATCTAAATTAATTATAATATCATTAATTCTTAAGAGTCTTGCGAAACAAGATTTGAAGTAGTGATGGGTAAAACCGTTTTTTTATAAAATCCGGAAACCTGTTTCCAGAAAAAAACCGAAACCCGGAGGTTCGGCTTTTCACCGAAACTGTTTTGAAAAACACATAAAACTATTTCTGTGGAAACGGAATCGGTTTCCGTAGAACAACTAAGCACTATTCTGGTCAGAAATAGTACCAGTTTTGGAAAAACTGAAACCGGTTTTGGAGAAAACCGAACCAATTTTGGAGAAAACAAAAACCGGTTTCGGTTTTCTTATAAACCAGAAACCGAAATAACCATTTTTTGTGCCCACCACTAATTTGAAATTGTGTCGTCTCGGAAAGTAGAAATGTTCTGTTTCTTTTTGTACTTCGTTAAGGACATTGTGTCATTTCGTGAGCAACATTAATTATTAATCAGTCAAAAAATAATTAGAAACATGTACATAAAATATTTATAGATTATCTTCGAAAGACAACATTTCCAGAATTACTAATTGTACAGTAGAAGTGAAAAATGAGGTGGAACATGTTACTTTAAAAAAAATGTAAGGTGTTACTTTCTAAGGGTAATGTAAGGTGTTACTCTTATAGAAACTGAATTCTTTATTCTTCCATTTAATCGTATTCTTGTTCTTAAATCTTTTGACAACAATCTCTTTTGAATCTCACTAATTCATATAAACTTTCTATTCTTCGTCCTTACCATATATTCTGTATCTTCACAGCAAAAAATGAGGTGTTGAAACAACTCAAAATGAATACCACTTTAGCGTGTTACTTGTGTGTCAATTAAATACCAAGCACGTCGCCTTAGAGCATATTGTTTTTTATTGGCTGGTACGAGCAAAGCTTTGAGAAAATATTTCACATTTGTGGCAAGTAACTAAACACATTCTATGTTTTCTGTAATCAGTCACAATAATATTGTTGTAAACCTTTGAATCATCTGATAACAGTTACACAGAGAGCAGTGCTTCCATCTGTTTTCTTTATCTGTTATTCTTGTGTCTTATCATGTATGAACAGAAGATGACAGAACTGTTGCCTCTGTAACTTTTGTCAGACGATTCACAGGTTTACAACAATATTATTGTCACCTATTACAGGAAACATACAGCATTATTCGTTACTTGGCACAAGTGCCAAATATACTTCGCAAAGCCTTGCTTATATTAAACGATAAATACCAATAAAAATTCTCCCAGGTAGTAAAGAGTTATTTCTGATATGCTCTGAAGGCGATGTGCTTGCTGCTGAATTAACACACAAGTAACACGCTAAAGTGGTAGTCATTTTGTGTTATATCAACACCTCATTTTTTACAGTGTTCGTTTCATCTCGTTTATCTTAACAACAACTGTTTATCAGTTGACAACCACAGACTAACTAACCTTACGCAGCACAGCATGTATATTCTACCATGACATTTCTTACCAACAGAATGTTTGTAGAAAGTACTAGCTTTAAATAATGATTTGCACCAAAAAATATTTCCGTTTGCATAATCCGACAAAGCTCATCCCAAAGATTCAGAAATCGTTGAAAAGTGAACTCTTTGAAAACGTTCCCTTTTGACAATAAGTTCCTCATATATTCGTTGAAAACTATATATTAGTGTTGAAAGAAATAAATGTAAAGATATCACCCACCGCTAATTTTGCAGTAATTATGTAATATGTTCAAATAGATAAAAGATAATCGAAAAGTGGAACAAGACCTCCCTAAACAGTATTATTTTGCGTGAGATACTGTTATCACGACTCATTTATCTGCTTTCGATTTCCAGCCATTAAGAAAATCGGCATTTATTTTCGCGTTTCTAAATAACAGCAAACGAAAAGCTACTAGGTGACTCGTGATAACGGTACCTCATGCAAAATAACATCGTCTAGGGAGGTCTTGATCCACTTTTCGATTATCTTTTATCTATTTGAAGATATCACATAATTACTGTAAAATTAGCGGTATTTTAATTTCGCAGTGATACAGACTCTTAAGTCGGGACACTGTACGCCTATTAGTGGTAAGAAAGTAAGGTTTCATACTTTCGAAACCTCTACATACACTCTGAATATGGCGTTCTCACCACCCTTCTTTTACACATTTGTTCACCCAGTTTTTTTAAAGTTTTACGTCCCACGATTATGCCGGATAGGCTAAAAAAGACGGCGATGATGAGAAATGAATGCAATGGTGGAATGAATAAAGTGAGAGGAAACGGAAGAACCCAAGAATACTCATAAACACAGTGTTTGTCCACCACAAAACCTATTTGGCGCGAGCTGGGATCGAATCAAGGATTCTACGCACCAGAGGTGAACGCTCTACCACTATGTCATGGTACCCCGAGCGAAACCTTTAATTAGCTAAACGTAGTTCAAATTATTTACTTGAATGATTAGAAACATTTCTAATCAGCTGACCCATTTGGGAAACGTTTAATTAACACTTTGCACAAAGTTTTAATTATCTATATATTTTGCGAGAAGTTTAATTCGCTGAACGATTCGTGGAAGTCTTAATGTGCTAAATATTTTGGAAAAGTTTAATTGATTTAACGTTTTCTAAAACATTTTTTTCTAGCGATTGATCTGTGAAATGCTTAATTAGTCTAGAATTTAATGATAATGAAATAATTAGAAAATACTAAATTATCTTAACCATTTACGAAATCTAATCACATTTTATATATTTTAGGAATTATTTTAATCAAATTAGCATTTTGGGGAAGTTTATCAGCTAATCACTTTTGTAAACATTTTATTAGCTAATGCATAACGTTTAATTAAATAAAATTTCGGAAAAAGTTTGGCTTAACGTTTTTTGACATGTTTAACATGCTAAATGGTTTGTAAAACGTTTATTTAGTGCGAAACTTTTAATTAACTAACCACTTTGAGAAATATATAATTAGCTTATCGTTTGGGGGGGGGGGATAAAAGCTGAAATACGTACATCTGAAAAAAATTTATTAGGAAAATATTTTGCAAAATGTTTAATAACTTAAAACTTAGGGAACCTTCCATTAACTTAATGATTTGTGAAATTTAAATTAGCTAAATGATTCACTAAGTGTTTATTTAGCTAACGATTTAAAGACAAATTTAATTAATTAAATGATTAATAAAAAGCTTAATTAGTAAAATCATTTGTGATACATTTGATTAGTTAAATACATTTGAAAAACGTTTGATTTAGTTAATGTTTCGCAAAAAGTTTAGTAAACTAATGATAAGTATCGAGAAATTTTGTTATTAGTTACATTATTTACAAAACGTTTAATTTGATACGTGGCTTGCGAAACATTTAAGCGAAATGGCTTGTGAAATAATTACTTAGGCATATCTAAATTGTTTTCTGAAACGTTTCATTTATTAAAAAAAAAACATTTTGTAAAACGTTCAGTTCAGTAAATGATTTATCAAGTTTTAATTATCTAAGAAATTTGGAAAGCATTTAATTATTAATACGTTTGAATAGCTAAATGATTAAAACGTTTGTGTTAGAAATTAGCAATTTGAATCTCATATTCTTCTTTAATTCTTCGTTTGATCGTTTTAGGTTTCTTTTCAGAACTAAGATTGCATGATGGAGCACTGTATCTTTGTGACAGCTCTGTTGTGAAGGGTCTATGGTTCTATACCCAATCTCGCGAATTTGTGGTGGACAGTATTGTGTGTGAGTAGTAGTGCTCTCAAACGGGTCGGGTCAGCTCGAGTCGGGTTACGGGTCGGATCGGGTCAGTCGGGTCGGGTTGTCGGTGCAGGCTACTCGGGTCGGGTTAGCTCAAGTCGGATTGTCGGGTCGGGTCAATCGGGTCAGCTCGGGTCTGGTTGTCGGGTCAGGTCAATCGGATCGGATCATGGGTCGGGTCACCCGACCCGACACGTTGAGAGCACTAGTGTGTAGGTTTTCTCGTGAAGCGTTAATTCTGTTCAGTTATTAAATTCAATTATTAAATTCGGGGCACAATGACTCTGTGATAGAGCGCTTATCTTTGGTGTGTGGGGTTCTTGTTTCAATTCCCGTCCAAGTAAGTTTGTGGTAGACAACATCGTGTCCATGGGTTTTCTCTGGTTACTCCCATGTCCTTCCACATGCTCATTCCACCAACTCTTTCATTCATTATTCACTTCCCGTAATCATTTGTCCCCCTTAGCCTAATGGACAAAACTCGTGAGAAGTTAAACTGAAAGTTTTCATTTCATTTCATTAAGGCCGCGGTGGCTCAGTGATAGAGCGTTCACCTCTAATGCATGGAGTCTCTGGTTCGATCCCAAATCGCGTCAAGTTTACTTTGTGGTGGACAAACATCGTATGCGTGGGTTTTCTCGGGGTTCTTCCGTTTCCTCCCACTTTATTCATTCCACCACTGCATTCATTTCTCATCATCATCGTTTGTTTCCTTTAGCCTGGCCGGCACAATCGTGGGACGTAAAACGCGAGACCCTTGAGAAAAACCCACTAATACGATGTGCTTGCAAATGAACTATAATATGGTGATGAAGTATAATATGATTGGGTCGGGCCCCCCTAACTTCTACCGGGTCCCCCTAAATTTTTGGGCTACCTACGGGCCTGCCCTGGACACGAATAAGGTACCAATCGTAACAGAATTGAGTGCTTTCCCCACTGAACTACAGTGTTCCATCATAAAAATAATCTTAACTCTCTAAAAAACTGAACATTTAAACGATCAAACAAAGAATGAAAGAAAGAATGTCCGATTCATATCGTTAATTTCTTAATCACTGGTTCAATTGCAAGAGAAAAGAATCTCATTAGCAAAACACAGATAGTATCGTAGTCAAGGTTGCTGCGAATTGGATTGAATATGATCTGGCACAATTATGTAAAGTGAATAGGGTCAGGTACACACATGCAAAGATCGCGACTGCAATTATTTTGTTCTGGAAGGGAGAGGAATCGAAACACGTTACACACACATACACACATTATTCGTGTGAACAAACCTTGCATTCTAAACAAAAGATCTAAAAAACTTTATCTATCCTTATTTATTTACCTCATGGTCTGAGTTTCTTTTTCTTTCCTTCTTTTTCTTTTCAACACTTTTATTTTGATCGAAAAAGCTTCTCGGTTATTTTCCTTGTCTCCAAAGATGATGATGATGATGATGATGATGATCCTGAGGCATGAGTTGCTGCATCGACACGCATATTAAAGCGTCGAGAGGTCACGCAGCATCGCGTGCGGCCTTGCCCGATATCCACGTGCTAGCTTCCGTGCTGCTGCCGCAAGATGTTGCTACTGTCGTGTCCTAAGGGTTGCGGAAAGATAGATATGCACAAACAGTTTATATATATATATGGGTCAGCACGGAATCTAGTTATTTATCCATGCGTGCCTACATTCATCCCTTGTAACGGGGTAGCCTTGCAAAATAACATCTATACTTATTATCCTTTAATCTTCATCATTCCTGCCACGCACACGTAAATACGTAGAAAGGGAAATTCTTTATATTGTAGACCTGTGTTTTTTCTAACCAGAAGCTAGAAAAGCTCAGGGTTTAAGGTTTCATAACTCAAAGTACTCTGTACGGTCCTCATTTACAAGGAGGACTTCCGGTTTCTATACTGAACCTGTATAGTTTGAGACTCTACTTTACAATGTAGAGCATATATAGCTTTACAATGTAGTATATATATAAATGATCGAAAATGGCCGATATTAGTGTCGAATCCATAGTTTCCGGGGTTGCTGAAACGAACAGTGGCACTTCCGATGCCGTTTAAATATAAATCCAGCCCCCATTAGTACTTTACGTCCCAAAATGAAACTATTCTTCCCCGTGACGCACAGTGACGGGGCCGCAGTGGCTCAGCGGTAGAGCATTCATCTGTTGTGCAAAGGGTCCTTTGTAGGATCACGGCTCGCCCCCTCCATGTCCTCCCACTTTCTTCAGTCCACTACTTCCTTCATTTTTCATCATCACCGTCTTCTTTAGCCTTGTTGGCATAACAGTGGATCGTAAAACTTACAAATTTCATTTAATTTCATTTTCAACGAAACGCACATACTTGAACTGGTGAGTCAACATTTATTCAGATATAAATCTCCTCAAATAACGCTTAAATTTTACAATACTGCTATGTATTAAACACATATTTTTATTCATCAGAATGCAGTCATCTTATATACGTAATATAACACAACTTAGTACCACTTGAAAATCGAAGAAAGTGACCACCAAGATGGGAATTAGTTGGCATTGATAATAATGTTTTTGGTTAGCCCATATGAGTAAAATTTCTTATACATTGCTTAAAAAAAAAACAAAAAAAAAAACTAATATTCTGTATGTATAGTCAATAACGTACACGGAAATTTAGCCCTGCACCTTTTTATTATAAAAATGTCGTATATAACTATAATACAATGTTTCAATAAAATCTTTCTCTAAGTCTCTTATCAGTCTAAATAAATGTTTTCAGTTTTGGATATAAAGGATGTCCTCGACGTATCATGTTGCCTCGGGTTGATAGGAAGGTGCCCTAGCCCAAAGCGGCCTCAGACGGGATTAGTGACTCCGCAGCCCATAGCGGCCTCAAGAGTAGATATTGTAGGTTAAGTCTCCCTAGCCCATAGTAGCCTCGGGAGTAGGTATTGTAGGTTGTCTCCGTAGCCCATAGTAGCCTCGGGAGATGGTATTATAGGTTGTCTCCGTAGCCCATACTGGTCTCAGGAATAGGTATTGTAGAGTAGGTCTTCGTAGCCCATAGTGGCCTCGGAAGTAGGAATTGTAGGTTGTCTTCCTAGAACATAGTGGCCTCGGGAGTAGGTATTGTAGGTTAAGTCTCCATAGCCCATAGTGGCAATGGGAGTAGGAATTGTAGATTGTCACCGTAACCCATACTTGCCTCGGGAGTAGGTATTGTGGGTTAAGTCTTCCTAGCCCATAGTCGTCTCGGGAGTAGGTATTATAGGTATGACTTCATAGTCTGACGTCCTGTTTTATAGCCGTCCTTTGGAGGGAGAACCTATGGAGGGTTGTCGGATTCCTTCGTGATTCTCCGTGTCCTTTTCGCCTTTTCCCGAAACTGTAGTTTCCTTCTGTCGTCTGCCACTATTTATTTACGTCATGAAAACATGTGTTCATAATAAATACATGCGGCTTACAGTGTTTTTGGGGGCACTGCCCCCCGGAGGTCTGAGAGTGCCCTCCGGAGAGGATCAAAATAATACATCTGTAATATAATGCATAGAATAGCACCAGCAGTAACTCCCCAGAATACTAAGTTTGGCCCCCCTGAACATTGTTTCAGAAAGAAACACTGGTGGCTTACAGTGCGTGTGGGTGGACCGATCTTTGCAATACATTTGAAGTTATTGGAATTTACCTCACAGTTTTATTATTGTGTAGGTTCACTTTCCCCACATCTTCATTGGTCCATAATTTCATTATTCTTTCCCTACCCCTTCAGGATTATATATATATATATCAAGAAATTAACACTTTTAGATTAAGAAATGATTCAATGTGGAGCCTATGTGCTTTGACTCAGATTCAAATCATATTAGTTGATAAATTAATTTTCAATCTTGAATTTGCAGTAAGAGAATGGCAAGATATTTTATGTTCCAGTTTATTTATTGTTGGAGTTTTTCCTGGCTTATATGAAAATACAAGACAGAAATTCACGAACTTCAAAAGAACGCGAAGTGAAGAATTCAATACAAAATTCTGAAAATAGCAAGCACCTGCCTCTTCCGCTATCTGAGTGCAATCTACATTTCTTATTTTGCATAATTCAAACGTTTAATCCGGACCACGTTCCGCCACTTGTTTAATAAATAAACAGAATATTTAAGTAAAAAGGATATTCGAGCAGAAACGACCTCAGCGATCTTATTCTACAACTCTCTTCCATTCATATTTAACTTCTATAAGAGTTATAAAACAGATCATTTTTTCACATATACAAGCAGGAACAACCGTGTATTTAAAAAAAAAAAAAAAAAAACCCTCGAAGCACTTGAGGCCCAAATAAGGATGCCAATACAACCCTAAAGGTCCTCAGTTAAGAAAATTGTTTTTCGCATGGTATGAGTAGTAAGAAGAAACTTTTTTAAAGTCAATAGTATATTCAAAAACTATAGGGGAAAGGTATTCTATGAAGATAAAAATTTAAAAGAACATCTGTGGCAGCTACTACTAAGTTCTACAGGGTGTTCCAAAAGTCCCAGCACATCTTTAATTTAACAATTTTACAATTTTTAGGACATAACGAGAAAAAGTCCACAGATGACACAAATACTAATCGATACATTCTACTGAGCTGACCACAATGATTTAGATAAGTATAAATTCTTTTGCATAGTTTTTGAGAAAATTCAAAAAAACTATTGATGCAGTACGATAAGTACTTCACCTATTAAAATGATAACTAGGAAGACGATAGTACACATTATGGTCAATAAGTAGTGTTCCTCATGAGACGAGAAATTCATCCCGTCTCGTCTCGATTCTCTTGTAGGAAACGAGTCAAAGAGTTGATTCAAAAAATTCGAGGTGAGATAAGAAACATGCGCCAAGACGAAAGGAGTCAAGAGTTGTGTTGGATTCCTTGAGAAAAAAAAAAGAGCGGTGTAAAATTAACTACAATTTTAGAACTAATTTGTGGTATCATGATATTGAGAAATCTATCAGAATAGCCAATTGGTCTCAACATAAGCTTTGGTGTGCATGGTTCACAATTTGATTACCAGTGGAAGTATAGGAGGTTTTTACAGAAGCTAATGAAATTAAGAAGTAGTAACTCCAAATGAGGTCAGTTAGGAAAGGCAATAAAATAATACCTTTGAGATCGATGACGTAATCACATCTCACCCCTGACCAGGCTCCATTATAACAAACATTTATAAAGAACTGACCTGTACTAACAGATCAAAAATATGAATAAATGCGGATTTCCGTATAAAATGTGTGTTTTTAAAGGTATGACTGGAGCAAGAAGTGGGTAATTATCTATCCCGCTTTCTTGTTATCCTGTCCTTCTGTTACATTAGGCTGATTAGTCGAAACCCTACTGTAATTTTACAGTGAAACAAGCTACAGATAACAATATTTGAAAATATTGTATTGCCTTGGGGTTTTTTGTGCGAGCTCAACACACAGCGACTAATTCAAATGACTACCTTGAATGAGTTCAACACACAGCGACTAGTTCAAATGACTACCTTGAATGAGTTCAAAGCACAGCGACTGATTCAAATGATTACCTTGAATGAGTTCAAAGCACAGCGACTGATTCAAATTACTACCTTGATGAGCTCAACACGCAGCGACTAATTCAAATGACTACCTTGAATGAGCTCAACACAGCGACTGATTCAAATGATGACCTTTAATGTGTTCAACACACAGCGACTAATCCAAATAACCACCTTAAATGAGTTCAACACACAGCGACTAATTCAAATGACGACCTTGAATGAGTTCAACACACAGCGACTAATTCAAATGACAACCTTGAAGGTGTTCAACATACAGCGACTAATTCAAATGACTATCTTGAATGAGTTCTCAACACACAGCGACTAATTCAAATGACTATCTTGAATGAGCTCAGCGCACAGCGACTGATGCAAATGATTACTTTGAATGAGTTCGAAGCACAGCGACTGATTCAAATGAGTGAATCCAACATACAGGAACTGATTCAAATGACTGCCTCCAATAAAATGACGCAGCTAGAAAGTTGAAACTAATACATTATTTCTTCCATATGATGGCACTATATGCTATGAATAGCTTATTATCAATGGCGTGATAAGATTCAGTCCGGAAACGTTTTGAAACACCCTCGTAAACCCGGGGGAAAATTTCATAACTCTGGGGCTGGGCCAACCCATTAAAATCATTACTACTTATGGAAGCCTGAAACTTTAAAAAGATGGAATTAAAACATCTTGTCCCTTTAATTTTTCAAATACTTCTCCGCCAATTTCATAAGCTTCAATTATATCTAGATACGATTTCCTCCCTCCATTCGCCAATCGATCATCTGCAAAAGAACAAGTAAATAATAATGGTCGAATAGGTCACAGTATTAATTATGAACATACTATGACCCATTAAAAAGAGAAAACAGATCATTAACGAAGAACGTGTCCTCTGTACCTCAATTATCATCAACAGAAATTCTTATGGTGTTAGTAAATAATAGAAAAGTATTAGTTATTTAAAATATAGCCACGTGGCTACACTGCAAAATCAATGATGGATGTTAGTTTTTTTCTTTCCTTCTTCCCTGAACATGTAAAACGGAAATTGAATTTGTTTGTTCTACACTAGCTTGTCTTCCATTGTAATTCCGATTTTAATTTTTTTTCTTCTTCTCTACCCTTTTTCTAACGTCATGTTCAATCGTGAGAAATGGCTATTGCAAAATTATCTCACGGGAGAGATAACATTGATATTTTAAATTATTCATTTTCAAACGGTTGTTTCTAAAAAAACCTGTTTCCTTTTTTTTCACTTAAATATGCCTTGGCAACACATTTTCGTAAACTTTACATCAGTAAAAGTGTTTCAAACGATTGTACGTCTTCGTAAGACTATTTTCGTACTTTGTTTTGTGGTAGAAGCTTCCACAAGTAGAGTAATAATTGGGGCGAAGGTGCAGGTTGACTAAATAGCTGTCAGCACAGTGGCGTATTTACGGAGGATATCGGGCTCAACTAACCCCCATAATAAATTTGTTACTTTATCGCACTCCACGTATAACAATAATCCTTCTTACCATTTTTTAAGAATTTCATTGACTTTCCATTTTCTTATGCTCTTTGCTCATAAATAATACTGTAATTGTCAAATTTCATTCCATGTAAGAATTATCTACTTCTTTTTCTCACTTTCGTCCATTCTGCTCTTCTGTTTCTTTTCTTAGTTGTAACTTTCTTTCGTTTCTTCTGTCATACTTTCGACTGTGTCCGTCGTTAGTAACACCAAAACTAAGAGGAGCTGGTGTTACCACACACCAACTTGTACGGATATCAACATAACGGGATTTTAGTTATTATATCGAAGGAATATTTACATCGTTTAATTATAAGCAAAGGTATATGTTTGAAATAAAGAAAATCAAGACGAGGAAATAAGTAGCCCGGGAAATTAGGTAGACCAAGAGGATGTTTTATTTTTCTTCTATGAATAGAATAAAAGGTTAGATTCACTGCTAAATTTTTGTGTGTATCATATCACATAAGATTCATCAATCTAGAATTCTTGCCATTAAAACTGCAATCAGTATATTTCACCTTCAACTTGTCTCAACATTTTCTTTCAAGTGAAAACGTATACAGATAAAACTGAATATTTCCATTTTTTCTAAAATGAAATCAGTTAAGTTGAAATGAGATTACAAGTATTCAATGTATGTTTGCAGGAGCGTCATTTCAGATTTACCTTGGAGGGGGAGGGTAAGATACTCCACCGACATAGGAGTTTAACGTTTTTTTCCTAGTATATTATTAGACAATCAATTAAAATATATTTAATTCTCAAATTCAGGTGAGCAATTGCCCCCCTGCTTCCCCGTGTTGTGCATAGCCTCCCCCGAAACAAAATCCTAAATAAGCCGCTGTGTCAGCAGATACTTGGCGATCTTCAGGTTTGAATTTGTAACTTCACATAAAAGAGGTGTGCAAGTAAACATTGAAGGTGCAGCATACAATTAGTAGAAATGATGTATCGTTTCTAAGTGATAGTTATCTCGTACTATCTTGAAAACACTTACTGTAATTGCGATTTTCCCATTTTTATTTTCACCATACAGGCGCAGGTAAATAATGCGAAAGAGGTCGGCACGGGCCGGAATTTTTAGCCCGGGCCCGGTCCGACCCGTGAATTTACAATGTAAGGTCCGACCCGAGTCCGAAATATGTTTTAGATTTTCGCCTCAAGCCCGGACCAAGCTCGTGCGATAATCAAATAAACCTGAAATAAGATCGAATTACAGAAACTTAATAATTAACGTAAAATTGTATTTTTATTTACAGGAATTAAAAGGTTTAACTTTGCAGTTGTGCTTTAAAAGTTCTCCAGAAAGAACGGTGCAATATATATCGTTGTACGGTGTATTTACTAAGTTAGGCCCGAAAAGGCCCGAGAAATATGGCTGCATATCTAAAAATTTACTGTCCAAGCCCGGCTCGGGCCCGAAGTGATATATGTTTTGTAAGTCCGAGTCCGTGCAGACCTCTATAATGCGAGTACCGCTATATAACAACTGTTGTTCATGAAACAAGAAATAAAGTTTTATCGTCTAAAGTATCATCTTGTTTCGATTCTCGAAAACATTTTCAGGTCTCATCTCGATTTCTCTCGTCTCCTTTTCTAAATTTAGATACAAACTTTATTCCCTGATTTTCTTCTTGATTATATCTACAAGTTATCAGAATCCTTCCACTTCATGAGGAGTCTGCGAAGAGTTGATATAACAACATTTCAAACATACAGTAGACTCTCGCTAATCCGGCCATTCCTGGCACATATGGGTGCCGGATTAGCGGAAGTGCCGAATTATTGAGTGTCTGACATTTATTTGATTGATTTATTTATCTTGTTTTTTATTTATTTTCAAACATACAGTAGACTCTCGCTAATCCGGCCATTCCTGGCACATATGGGTGCCGGATTAGCGGAAGTGCCGAATTATTGAGTGTCTGACATTTATTTGATTGATTTATTTATCTTGTTTTTTTATTTATTTTCAAACATACAGTAGACTCTCGCTAATCCGGCCATTCCTGGCACATATGGGTGCCGGATTAGCGGAAGTGCCGAATTATTGAGTGTCTGACATTTATTTGATTGATTTATTTATCTTGTTTTTTATTTATTTTCAAACATACAGTAGACTCTCGCTAATCCGGCCATTCCTGGCACATATGGGTGCCGGATTAGCGGAAGTGCCGAATTATTGAGTGTCTGATATTTATTTGATTTTTCCTGAACTCACTATCCATTTGTGTTGAGTACTGTCGAATAACGTTCTTTCTTTTTGATGTCATAAATAGTTGCTCGTCCATCATTGAACTCAGCAGCAACGGTTTTCTGCAAAAATCCTCGATTTAACTTATCTAAAATTTCGAGTTTCTGCTTGAGGTCTAGCGTAACGTGTTTCTTTTTAGAAGACATGATTCCGAACTGTAAAGAATGCTACAATTTCGAATACGTACAGTATATAAAGCATTGTTTAACTAAGCATTTGTTGCGCATGCGCACGATAATTCATTTGTGCACGTGTTTTTGGTTGGATGTGCCTCGGATTACTGAGAGGCCGGACTAATGAGGACCGGATTAGCGAGAGTCTAGTGTATTTATTATTGGAGTATGCCTTGCAATAACTTTCGTATCTTTAAACGTTGATAAAAGCTCTTCATTATGTTCACACAATTGCTCCATCAATTTAAAGATTTTATTCTATGAATCTCGTAAAATTAAAACAGTGTTTGCGATCTCAGACTTGGCTGAACTAGTGATCCTCATAAGACATGTACAATTTGTCGTCTCCTCTCGAATAGTTAGATAGTTAAATTTGCACTTTCAGCAGCGAGCCTCCGAATCATAAGAGCTCTCACCGGAAATCGAACCCAAATCTCTCATGCCAAAGCCGTGTATTCTATCCACATATGCACAAGAGAGCTCTTCGCCTCGAAACGAGAATTGTCACGGTTTTCTTCTCGTTTCGCGAATTAGGTACGTAGTACATATTAGAACGTCGAAACTGCAAGGGGCGTGCTATTTGGTATCATTATCACTTACGTTTTTTTTTTTTTTTTTTTGAAAATGTAAAGTTGATTTTGAGTTTAATATCCCTTTCAGCAGCGAGGCTATATGAGACGTGGACCTACTGATTAACGTGGAATCCGAACCACATGTGCTCCCGCCGAGAATCGAACCCGGCTCTTCCACGCCAAAGGCGCGTACGTTAACCGCTTAGCCACGAAGGAGCTCTTTTTTGAAAATATATAAAACAAGGGCGCCCATTAGGGGGGCAAGAGGGGGCACTTGCCCCCTAGAGGAAATTGTACTTCCGAAAATCGAAAATCCAATAGAATTTTAGAATAGTTACAGCAAAATTTGAAACTATATTTGAAATGTCGCTTATACTTGTCCCCCTCTGGAAACCACAACATGGGCGCCCTTGATATAAAAGGAGTTGAAGTGTATATACTGTGCGCAGTACTTCCCTTATGAAGGATAACCTTATGAACATGGTGGCTCAGTGAAACCTAAAGTATGTGGTGTAGTCAAAACCGAAAGGTTCGTCGTTCGAAACCCGTCTCCGAAAAATGTGATTTTTAAAAAATTCATTATTCTCCTAATGTTAAGATCTTTCTCTCCCTGCCCAATCATCTGATGGTCAAAACAAATAGTTCTCAATTTTAATTGCACAAATGCGGTTATGAGGACCACAGATTTTACTGAGAACCTATGATTCTTAATATGCTTCAGACACTCACAAGTTTTCTCAGAAATATGGTGCGGTCCAATCATTAGTTTCTCCAATTCTAGCCTTGCATATGTGAATGTATCCCTCTCTGACCCCGTATTTGAATCCCTTTCCCTCAACTCTTTCTCAATGTGACGAACTCACATTGCTTGGGATCAAATGTCTGACTCTTGAAGCCAGATGTAATCTCTACCATCGCGACTCTCTATAAGTTTTGTTTTTAGTAGACTGCGGATATTTAGATACTTCAAATTGGAAACATCCACACAGAAGTGATCAAAACAATCGTTTTCGTTCGGGAAATTTTGATCTCTTAAGATGATTCTCGCAGTGGACGGTCAATCGCAGAAAAAGTACATGGTTTTCTGGCAAAAGTGAAGCAAGACCAACATGTAAACAGTTATAACATCGACAATGGCTTAAAATATCTATCACCAATGTTAAATCATTTGCAGAAAGCTGCCCAAAGTGTTCTTACCCCCCTTGGTTGTATGCAACCCACCTTACTTTGATGAACTTCTGGTTGTATAACATTTTAGGCTATATTTTTCTCAGGTGTTGCAGGAATTATTTGATTTGAAAAAGAAAAAAGAAACAATTAATTAATTATTAGTTTTTCAACTTTTATACGTATAATCTTTCCTTGGGAATAGTCTATTCGATGAGCGAAAACCTCATCAAAATATGGCAAACAGTTCTCGAAATAATTGCAAACATAAAAATATACAAACATACAGGTCAAATTGAGAACCTTGTTTTTTTTTTTTTTTTTTTTTT
Organism: Thermobia domestica; assembly: GCF_964235325.1. Lineage (NCBI taxonomy): Eukaryota > Metazoa > Arthropoda > Insecta > Zygentoma > Lepismatidae > Thermobia > Thermobia domestica. The sequence continues at coordinate 23,100,936 of NC_137471.1, read as the reverse complement.
AATGGAAGAACCTATTTGCGATTACGCAACAATAACAGGGCCGCGGAGGCTCAATACAGAGCTCGCCCATGGTGCGTGAGATCTATGGTCCGATCTTAGCTCGTACTAAGCTAACTTTATTGTGGATAAACATCGTGTGCGTGAGTTTTCTCGGGATTCAGCCGGTTCCTCCTACTTCGTTCGTTCCACCACTTTATCCATTTTCATAATCACCATCTTTCTTAGCTTTAGTACATAATCGTAATACGTTAAACTGGAAATTTAATCTCATTTCAATAGCATGTAGATAAGTAGGGGCGTTTCAATTGATTTCTAGCGAAATGTTCTTCCAGTAATAGTCTTGTAAAAGCAGCGAAATGTTCTTCCAGCAATACGTCTTGTAAAAGCAGCGAAAAGTTCTTCTAGTAATACGCCTTGTAAAAGCATTGTCTGCTGTTGACTGTTTAATTTAGGGCCAAAGTAGTTTACTAGGGATCAGCCTACATTGTGGGAACGATTTTGAAAGATTGTCTGTGCACCCGTCAAGTGTACTATACAGGTTGAATAAAAAGTAGTGGCAACACTTCTCACGTCAGAGCAGTGCGCAACATCATTACATGAGATCCGTAGCTGATAAGTGTGAGACGATGAAATGTATTATTCAGTCAAAAGCAGTAGTGTCGTGAGATAGAGGAAGAAAGTGGAAGCGTCATAACAATGTTTCAGAAAGACCAAAAAAAAACAGCGCATGGATCAAGATCGACGTGGCACATGAGCACAGTACACAACAATGTTTTCAGGAACTTCGTGAGGCGTGTGGTGATGCAACATTCCCGTATCGTATGGTGGTGTGATGGGTGGAAATATACGTGATGGCAGGGATGTCACTCAAGATTGTTTCCGTTCGAGACGACGCCCAACGAACCACAGAACAATTCAGCTCCCTTACCTATCTGCTGCTTGCGGATCGCCTTTGATCTGTATGTGAGTTAGCCACGGCGTTAGGCGTGTTCTAGAATACAGTGGTCCACATTGTCTATGATATTTTTGGGTTTCACAAAATCGCAACGCGTTGGATATCGCATCAAATCACCGAGGTGCAACAACGGCATCCCTATACACTTGCACATAAATTGCTGAACCGCTACAATAAAAGAACGGTACAGACGTCCTTGGAAGGATCGCTAATGTGGACGAAATCTGTTTTCGGTTGTATGAACAACGGTTGAAACGGGAATCAACGAATAGAAAATCTTGGTTCTCCTCGTCCAAAGAACGTGTGCGCACGGAATTGGTGTGAAAGTGATGTTCATAACGGCTTACGATATCTATGGTGTTTCTGCATCATGCTGTACCTCAAGAGCGGAATGGTTACGGGTTGCAAAATCAACTTCTTGCGACATCCAGTACTCTGGAGAAATCCACGACAGATTCAGATACGGATTGATATCATCCTTCATGACAACGCACGGTAACACACGGCTAACACTGCGATGAAGCTTCTGCGTCTGTAGCTAAGGAAGATATTGTAACATCCGTCGTATTCTCCTGATATGAATCCATGCGATTATGACCTTTTCTCTAATATGAAGGGACGACTTCGCGAGACACAAAATAAGCCATCGTAGTGTCATATGGTGGTCTCTGCGGGTCGCTGACGAGGATGGACGCGTTGACAGTATACGAAGTCTTCCACACCTGTGGTAGGAGGTGATAAGAGATGGGAGGCGATTACATTAAAGAAATATAACAGGTGTTATTCTCTGCACAAAGACAAGTATGAATTATAACAATGTTTGCATTACTTGTTGTTCGGCCCTCGTAGATTCAAATCCCATATTGATTGTAGGTTCTATCCTTTATAACCTTGGCGCTGTATAAAAACACAAAACATGAAACTCAATTCAAAGTAACCGCTGACTGTTTTATGCCGGAAAATTCTGGGCCGGTCCTTTACATGTAAAATTCATCTGCGTTTCCATCTAGAGATTAAATAACGTATTATAGCCTTTAGACTTGATATATTATGTAATAAGCACAGAATAATTTAGCTCTCCCATTGATGAAAGCCATTTCATCAGTGCTTGAAGCTTAAATTGGGTCTCGGATACTCTTGTTTAGACTATGATAAAAAAAAAAAAAAGAACAAAAAAGATTCTCGTTTCTATTTCAGTCTTTGCATTGAGACGAGCTGCTGTGAAAAACTTTAAAAAAGGCAGTCATTGCGTGGAAAAATAGTCCCCACAGAAGGATTCCAAGTTCACGCTCTGGTTCGCATCAACGATCACAGACTAGGATGGGATTCCACGAACCACTACGACAGAAAACTACTCACACAGATATCTTTCAATCTCCTCCCCCCAACTCCCCTCACCATCCGCCAGTATTTTACAATCTCCAATACTATACTACTCTCTCTCTCTCTCTCACTGTCTTCGTGCTACGAACTGCAAATGGAGACATTTGACATCGGTCAATACTCAACAGAGGGGGGTGAAAAAACGCATTTCGATAGATGTACGTATGCATACGTAACATAGCGAAAAATCGCACGTTTTTTGTTCGGATTTGTGGATCCACAACGGTAAAAAATCTTGTTAAACAAAACTTATATCTATCTTACTTTTAGAGTAGATATTACATTACCGCATATAGGAAGTTTAAACATTTTCGGTATACATTCTAGAGCATTATTAGAGTATTACAAACAAACAAAAGATGTAAAAAGTTGAGATATGATACTCTCACTAGGGGTGCACCCAAGGGCACCGATCCTGGGGGGCCTCCCCCCGCAAAGCTCATGTGGGCCCCCTATTGTATTTATGAATATACAATATTTGGCTTAATTTGAACGCAATTTGTCTTAAAATCATCATATATATATATATATATATATATATATATATATATATATATATATATATATACCTTCTGCATTTGAATGGGCTCCCCCAAACTTACAGAGAAATCGGCGCAATTGGGCGCACCCACTGGGTCCGCCCCCCCCCGCCCCAACAAAAACTTCCTAATTCAACATAAATTTGTACACTTTCTGAATAAAACTATACTTGTTTAACAGGGAAATGATTGATATAGCATGAAAACTTGATTTTACACTTCGTCTGTACTCTTTCTCTTATAAAAACAATCTAGTTTTATAGGTGGAAGTAATTATAGGTAGAGGTATTTTACAATAACTTATCGTCTTTTCGGATGCACAATAATATATAGGCGTACTGGCTTGTTGTATTGGACTCCCTAGAAAATGTGCCCCAAAATTTCAGAAGAAGATGTACACTTTCTCGCTACGATTCACTCCAAGATGCAAAAGAAAACTAAATCTATTCAGATATATGTGTTTACAATGTTTGTGCTAGTTGACCAACATATACCCACATACATACAGATAAGAAAACCATAGATATAATAACGAATCGCCCCTAGATCTTATTTGATTGATTAACTGGCAGGGAGGTCGTTTGCTAATGTGGAAACGTTTATAAATTCCCGCTACCAATTATAAACAAAGTAGGTGTAAAATCAAAGCTAGAAAGAAGCGAGAGGTATATTGGGAAGTCACATTAGTACATAAAACAACTAAAGCGTGCGACAAAAATAGTATAAAAGTACCTTCGTCTAGTGGTACTGGGCGTTATGCAGAGTGGTTTTGACGTATGATTAGCGTCATAGTAAAGGCCTGACTACTGCAAAAACATATGTTAGTCGAACTCGTTAGTATGGCACTAATCACGCGTCAGAAAGACTCTGCATAAGGCCCACTATGTCGTTCAGAGACATATAACTTCCTTTACCTAGCGAATCCTTTGAGGAATCAGATAGTGATTCTATATCGAATCCTTTGAGGAATCAAAAAGTGATTCTCCGGCGAATCCTTTGAGGAATCAAAAAGTGATTCTACAGCGAGTCCTTTAAGGAATCAAATAGTTATTCTACAGCGGATTCTTTGAGGCATCAAAAAGTGATTCTACAGCGAATCCTTTGAGGAATAAAAAAAAAAGTGATTCTACAGCGAATTCTTTGAGGTATCAATGATTCTACAGCGAATCCTTTGAAGAATTAAATAGTGATTCTACAGCAATTCCTTTAAGGAATCAAATAGTGATTCTACAGCGAATCCTTTGAGAAATCAAACAGTGATTCTACAGCGAATCCTTTCAGGAATCAAATAGTGATTCTACTAAAGACAAAAACGAAGTTGTTTTAAAGCTGCTAGGAAGAAATTTAACTAAAAATAAGGATAATTCTAACAAATCTGAAAAGAAAGAGGAATCGAAGGAAACTGATTCGGTATTAAGTTATCTGGATGAAAACAGGTAAATATATTGATATCGTAAATTCAAGATAGGGTAAATGTCGAATTATCCCTTTGACCTAACCAACCATGCATTACTGGTCAGAGAAATTACAGAAACCGAGCTATACAAAATTCAGAAGGAAAAAAAGAAAAATAATTAGTAATTTTTTTTTTTTAATTTTGAAATATATAAAACAAGGTATAATTTATATTTTCTCTAAAAATACAGTTTCAGTTTAAGTTTTAGTGTTACCTATATATTTTGTATTATATATATATATATATATATATATATATATATATATATATATATATATATATATATATATATAATTTAAATTGTTTATTATTTTTTACATACTAATAAAATCAATAATAGTGACATAGTAGAGATTGATATCTACTATGAACAGGCCCGCAACCACCCACGGAGGTTTGGGGGGCCATGAATAGTCTAAAGTGTAAATCAATAATTATTTAAAAATTTAAAATTACAGAAACAAATAGAAATTTGAATATAACGTTTTTACAACAATTAATTTTCCGACATTCTTAGATGAAAACCTCGGCTGAATGATTGTTTACAAATATTTAAAATAATAATATTGATTCAAACGGAGGTCGATTCATTTGACCTACTGTGCTCTCTGCTGAGAAAGGGAAAACCATAATTAGTTTTCTTCTGGTTAACATAGCTCTGTATAATGCATTGACCGACGCTTTAACTCCCAGAAGACTCGGGGCTCAAATGCATTCTAGACCCTCCAACTTTATTTCCAAATTTCAATGCTCCTAAAGCGCCGTCAGAAATTATAAAAGAAAAATCTCTTCTAATTCTTTGCCAGTGGGTAACGTGCCCATATTAGCGGCCACGTTCCCTCGCTGAACGGCAATGCTTATGCGCTGAACCAGATTATAATGATAACCTTAATTAAGCTAAGGGATGTAAAATCGCTACTCTAAATCGATATTACATTTTTTTTTTAAATTCGACACAAGAAGAATAACATGACAATTCTTGTCCCATTTTTGAAACGAGATAAAGAGCTCCCTTGTCGCTATGTGGTTAGCGTGCACGATTTTCGTGCGGGACAGTGAGATACAGTTCTCGGCGGTAAATCACATAGTTCGGATCCTATGTTAAGAAGTATGTCCACGTGTCATATAGCCTCGCTCCTGAAGAGATACAAAACTGAAAGTCAAACCAAAATGAAAATCGGTGTTTTAAAAAGAATTAACAACAGTGGCAGATATAGAAGGACAAAACTGGGGGGGAGCAGCCAGGACCCAGACTATGATAGGTACCAGGTATATATAATGAGTTTACTCAGGGTTAAAAGTGGATCTGGAAAGATAGGGGAACGGTAGGTAGTGGCATAACGTCATGCCGTCCCCCTGCCTGTCTTTGCCCATTGTAATTTTGTAGGAATTGCGGGACGCCGTACATATTTCTTGGAGGTGGGTGACGGCATCCCCCCGCGTTCTCCCCACTTTTACCCCTGAGTTTACTATAAACTTCCAAAATGTATAAATAACAGCTTAAACTATTTGTCACTCAAAAACTGAGGGACCTAGCCCCCCGGCCCCTGCCTACATCCGCCACTGATTACCAATATTTTTTTTTAATTAAGAAAATCCATATTTATAGCTATTACTTCTGTACATGCATAAAGTAAATCTGTATAGACATAAGTTTCAACAGAATCGTTGCGAAAAATTTTGTTTCTAGTCCATTCACCTTTCATTTACGGTGACAAATTTGAACTACAAACATTTAACTATAGCTGGCAGGCGTAAGATAACCCTGCACACAAAAACTTGATTGTCATATGGGCGCCAACGGAAACAGGTATGTATCTGTTTGTAATAGATGGGACAAAACATGCGCATCATAAATTATTGTAATAACCAATCTTTAGAAAAAGGTCTTCCTAATTGGTGAAGAAAACAAGAGAGCTGACGCACAAAGTTCGTGGGTTAATACGAACGCGGACTCACTTTCATTCACCGCGGACAGGGTGAACCGTTGTGAATATTAAATGAGGCATCAGCTAAACGCAAATAAACTAAAAATGTTTAAGCTTAGTTCGAGAGAGAATTTAATGCAGCATATAACGCGTATTTACGTAATAAGAATTTATTATTCCAAGTGGGCCTAGCACGCAATGTGATTATTGATTTAGTGTGCTAGGGGTTTGTAATGCTTTATCTCTTGCGAAATACATTCCACCACGTAGCAAAGCTGGAAACCGAAAACATTCTTCTTTGGTCCAAACAAAGCTTACGCTCGTGCGCCCTCTACAAACGTTTGTTTCTTTCTTTCGATGTGCTCGTCCAGTGAGGGTTGCCAACCGGTCATATTTTGTCCTAGAATATCACGTGTCATCTTGATCGCCCCTTTTTTGATCTAACTCCTCATCTGAGATAGTTTTAATGAGTTATTGATATCTACTATGAACAGGTCCACAACCACCCACGAAGGTTTGGGGGGCCATGAATAGTCTAAAGTGTGTTTTTTTGTATTAATAATAGCATTTTGTATTGAGGTCTGGAGGGACCATGAAAAGTTTAGGGGGGCATACCCCCCTAGCCCCCCTCTAGTTGAGGGTCTGACTATGAATGTGATGAATTACTGTTTTTCCTTTGTACACTGAGAAAAATCCGTTCTCCGGACAACGGTACATTATACAAATATACAGAATCCATATGTTTACTACGTAAATCTGTACGAAGCATGTGTTATCCATGTGCTACCTGTACGTACTGTCTTTTTCCGCTTGGATATTACATAATGCAACTGCAAGATATTTGGCATCTAATAGTCTTCCGTGTATTACATACGTATACGTATTTTACATACGTGGGCCCAATGTTATATACGTCCATCTGTATGTGGTATCCTGACTAAGGATGGCCACATTTTTTCGAAAAATACTTTTTCGAAAACGAAAAACGAAAAACAAAAATTTTTTCGAAAAAACGAAATTTTTTCCAAAAAACGAAAAACGAAAAATTTTCGTAAAACGAAATTTTTTTCGAAAAAACGAAAAAAATTCGAAAAAACGAAAAAAATTCGAAAAAACGAAAAAACGAAAAATGACATTCCCGAAAATCGAAAAACAGATTTTTCGAAAAAGGCCATCCCTAATCCTGACTGCCTATATACATTTTCTCTGTTTCATACGGAAATTACTTCTATTCGAAACACTTAATACGGAAAGTATATATAAAACGTACGTTCTCAGTTATATGTTTGATGTAGGATGTTACATATGGTCGCACGTTAAGCCCCCAAAAAACTACAGGATTTACGCATGTAACCTACGTTTTGACGTATGTCACATACGTTTCTTTCTGTGTACAGCAGCTGTTGTTCTGTTAACATAAAGTTGTTAGTTGAAGGGAGTATTGGTAGGCAAGACATCAATAGCTTTCTGCAAGACGTGAGTACGAAAACGACACGAGAAGCATATTTTTATATTCAAGTCGAGATGAGACATGAAAATTCTCGACCCGTTTTCGAGGCAAGACGAGAAATTTCTCGAGTTCCATCGGCAACGCTGGTTCACCCAAGTCTTAAATCCCAAACAAGGTTTAAGTGTTACATATTCATAATATAAATTGATAAAGTGATTGTACGAACACAATGATGGACATTTATCAACGATACGCAAGTCATTACACGATATACTCCAATGGGTAACATTAGTTTTACTTCCCATGGTTATGCTCAATGAGCTAAAGGAGACGGGTGATTAATGGAACTGAATGAGTATGAAAGAATTGGTGGAAAGAGAATGTGGAAGGAAAGACAAGATGTTCAGAAAAATCTACGAACTCAACGTTGTTCCCCACAAGTTTAACTGGCCTTGGACTGAATCAGAGATCCTCGTAACAGGGTGTATGTGTCCTCTACTATTAAGCCAACGTGGCATTTCTCCCAAGTATGTATTATGTATCTGGATTTTTTCCCAAGTATGTGTTATGTATCTAGATTTCTTCACAAGGATGTGTTATATGTCTAGATTTCTTCCCAAGTATGTATTATTAGCCTAGATTTTTCGCAAGTATGTGTTATGCATCTAGATTTCTTCGCAAGGATGTGTTATGTGTCTAGATTTCTTCCCAAGTATGTATTATTTGCTTAGAATTTTCCCAAGTATGTGTTATGTGTCTAAATTTCTTCCCAAGTATGTGTTACGTATCTAGATTTCTTCGCAAGGATGTGTTATGCGTCTAGATTTCTTCCCAAGTATGTATTATTTGCCTAGATTTCTTCCCAAGTATGTGTTATGCAGGCCGGTAGCCAGCCGAAAAATGTAGGGGGGGCCTGGCTGAAGTTAGGGGGGCCTGATCCAACCATACTATAGTTTATCATCGTATTATAGTTCATTTGCAAGCCTAGCGCAAAAATTTTAGGGGGGCAGCGAAAATTTAGGGGGAGCCGGCCCCCCAAGACTCCCCTGGATACGGGCCTGGTGTTATGTATCTAGATTTCTTCGCAAGGATGTTTTATTTGCCTAGATTTCTTCCCAATTATTGTTATGTATCTAGATTTCTTCGCAAGGATGTGTTATGTAGCTAGATTTCTTCCTAGTATGTATTATTTGCCTAGATTTCTTCCCAAATATGTGTTATGTGTCTAAACTTCTTCCTAAATGTGTGTTACGTGTCTAGATTTCTTCCCAAGTATGTGTTACGTATCTAGATTTCTTTTCACTCTCTATCTTTCTCTTTGTGTGTATGTCTTGTCACACATTACATTCCCTCATTTTACTTTTTAAAGTTGGCAACCCTACGTCTAGTTGTTTTCGATTTGTTCATTAATTTTATATCACCTGCAGATGTTTCTCAGCATTTTGCTTTTATTCTCGGGATAATTACATCCGGTTTTCGTATGAATATCATTTCAGCATGGTCTCATTTGATACTGTTAAGAGCCTGACTTATTAAAATAATAATAATAATAATAATAATAATAATAATAATAATAATAATAATAATAATAATAATAATAATAATAATAATAATAATAATAATAATAATACAAAATGTATCATTTTTCTTTTGCTTGTTTATTCATAAGTGAAAGGAGAAAATGAAATGCAACTTACCACAATCATAGATAATGTTATTCTACAGCAGAAAATATGAACCTGTAGAATTTTTAGTGTTACCATCCTTAGAAATTACAGTGCTGCCAGAATAACAACTCCCCCAAAATCTAAGTTAAGACAGTGACTAGAGGAACGAACTGAACTGCATTTGATTTCTTATCATGTTGTCTTCGTATCCTGTGAACTACATTTTACATAATAGTTATATTCAGTTTGTAATAAAATAATTTTAACATACAGTTATTAAAATTAAATAATAGTATTATTTAAAAAGTAGCTCACGGGATACCAAGACCACATCATACGTAATCAAACGCAGTTAAGTTCGTTCCTCTAGTTGCTGCTTTAACTTAAATTTTGCGGAAGTTGTTATTCTGGCAACACTGCTTAACTTCTATGGATGGCAACACTGAAAATTCTTCAAGTTCATATTTTCTGTTGTAGAATAAGATTATCCATAATTGTGGTAAGTTGCATTTCATTATCTCCTTTCACTTACGAAAAACAAGCAAAAGAAAAATGGTAAATTTTGTATCATTTTTAGTAACTTAGGCTCTTAATAAATAAACAGACATTCTGAATAACGTGACAGAAAGTATGAAAAAAGAAAATTAAAGGGAGAAAATGAAATCTTTAAGTTTTACATCCCACGATAATGCCGGCTAGCCTAAAGAAACGGTGATGATGAGAAGTGAATGAAACGGTGGAATGAAACGGGAGAACCCCTAGAAAACAGAAATAAAACATTGAACTGCTGAACAAGACTGTACTATTCATAAAAATAAATACTTTACATGTTACGTTTAGATCTTCTAGCCAAGATTCTCATCAACATACATAGACATACACATCAGACATAAATACTTTACATGTTACGTTTCGATCTTCTAACCAAGATCCTTAAATACTTTACATGTTACGTTTCGAACCAAGATCCTCATCAGACATACATAGACATACACATCAGACATAAATACCTTACATGTTACGTTTCGATCTTCTAACCAAGATCCTTAAATACTTTACATGTTACGTTTCGATCTTCTAACCAGGACCCTTAAATACTTTACATGTTACGTTTCGATCTTCTAACCAAGATCCTTAAATACTTTTCATGTTACGTTTCGAACCAAGATCCTCATCAGACATGTATAGACATACACATCAGACATAAATACTTTACATGTTACGTTTCGATCTTCTAACCAAGATCCTTAAATACTTTACATGTTACGTTTCGATCTTCTAACCAAGATCGAAACGTAAACATGTAAAGTATTTATTTTTATGAATAGTGCAGTCTTGTTCAGCAGTTCAGTATTTTATTTCTGTTCTTATTTGCAAGACATGCAGCAATGTTGTGTTGTCAACAAAAGAAAACCCACGCACACGGTGTTTGTCCAACACAAAGCTAACTTAGCGCGAGCTGGAATCGCAACAGGGGTCCCATGCACCAGAGATGAACGCTCTACCACTGTGTCACCGCGTCCCACGAAAATTACAGGGGAGGATGGCTAAAAATTGGTGACCATTCTTATACGTCAAAGCACACAGGTCACCTGAAAATCATATTACACGATAACTTTTCATTTTGCGGAAAGTTAAGCTGCCTGTATTGACAGAAACGTTTGGATTATGAAATTTCGAGGCACATGATGATGTATATAAGAATAATTTGAATAACAAGAGAGTGACGTACGAAAACAGTGACGTACGAAAAGAAAGAACAAAATGTAATGGTGGGAACGGAAATTAACAAACCACCACACATCTATTTAAAGATACCATTTCCATTCGTAGAATTTGAACCCTGAAAAAAAAAGTCTTAGAGGACGGAAGAAATTGTTGTCAATTTTTTTTTACAAATAGCAATATCGCGTGAGTTTATCTTAGAAAAAAGGATATTATTTGATCGTGCAGATATAAAAATAGACGGGAAAAATGAAATAAAACTACGGTTAAAAATATACCAATACAATTCTCCGAATGTCATAAACCTTTCTGTGTAATCTACATTTTCGCCTACGGTAATAATGACAACTTTTTTTTTTTTTTTTTTCATTTTTAAGCTATACTTCAGAAGGGAAGAAAGGTGACAATCCAATTTGAAGGCTTTTATCCGATGTAAAAGAACCTGATGATTCTTACCGTGATTTTACCTATTATTATTATTATTATTATTATTATTATTATTATTATTATTATTATTATTATTATTATTATTAAGTATTCTGCCATTTGACAGGTCCTGGAACTCCTGGAACTGATGACTTTTTCTTATTACAGTATTATTTTTATTTTTGGGGTTTGAGCCTGGAAATGTTTTTTCCACGTTTCTCTATTTTCAGCTTCCTCTTTTAACTCCTAATATTTTCTTCTAGTTTCCAAATCATCGATCACTTGTGTTCTTCTTCCTATTCTTCGTTTTCCTTCTATCTTTCCTTCAATGGCGGTATGAAGAAGACAATTTCTTCGCAAGATTTGTCCAATCCAATTGGCTTTCCTACGAAGAATGGTGGCTATAAGCGTCCTCTTCTCTCCTATCCACTTTAAAACATCTTCGTTTGTTACTCTCTCTGTCCATTTTATCTTCTCCATCTTCCTCCAACACCACATTTCGAAGATCTCTAAATATTTCTTCTCTAACTTCTGTAATGTCCAAGTCTCTGAACCATACAGTCCAACACTCCATATATAACACTTGATCAATTTCTTCCTAAGTCCCCGTATTGAGCCTGCTAGTTAAGAGCGATTTTTGTTGAATGCTTCTTTGGCTATGGCAATTCTCGACCTGATCTCTCTGGTGCAGTATGCGTCTTTCGTCAAAACACTTCCCAGATGTTTGAAATGGTCATTGGTCAACCTTTTCAAGTACTCTTTGTTCTACTCTGACCCGTAAAGGCGCATTTCGACAGAACATTCTCATGACTTTCGAGTTTTTGATGTTGATTTACATTCCATGTAGTTTCTTATTGTCAACTATTGTCAACTATCAATCATCTCCTGTAGTCCTTCTTCAGTTCTATCTACGATATCCGTATCATCTGCATACCTGATCTAGTTAATGATCTGTCCTCCAATCTTGAAATCTCCAATTCCCATTAATGCTTTCTTCATTAAACATTCACTGTAAATATTGAATAATTGGGGTGACATAGTACATTCTTGTCTGACTCCTTTTCCAATTTTCACACTATTGGTTTCTCCTTCATTCAAGCGTAAATTGACTCGTTGTCCTATGTACAGGGTGCGAATGAGTCGTCGGTCTCTCCACTTGATCCCAATTTCTTTAAGTATTTGCAGAAGTTTCGTCCAATTGACCCTGTCGAAAGCATTTTCCCAGTCCATGAAACACAAACACAACTCTTTCTTAACGTCAAGAGTTCTGATTTTTACCTATCACCCATTAAACGGAGAGGTCACTTTTACTATCTTTGGCATATAACCTGAAACACGGGCGGATCCAGGATGGACTTAAGGGGAGAAAGGGGTAATTAAAGATTATCAGTTTCCTTTTCTTTGCTCTTTTGCAGCACTGGTGCCTATGCCGCTGGGAGCGGAGAAAGGGACAACGATCCTTCACCACCTCGATCAGCCTATGACCTGAACTTCCATTGAAGCGGAGTTTATTAACATACAATTAATTGTATTTTTTTTTTAAAAAAAAAAAGTAAAATTGTCTTGTTAATTTCAATTTTTTTTTGTTCACTCGAAAGATTTGTATTATGTTTATATATATATATATATATATATATATATATATATATATATATATATATATATCAATGTTAGTTTTCTTGGTTGTTTCTAACACTTCGTTTGACGAAAGGTTGTATAACTAATAGGATACAATCATTTTCAGTTAAAATACCGTAAATCGTATTTCATATTTTATTAAATAAATTGACAAGAGCAACGCTAGTAAGTACTAGCCCTTTGTAGCCTACTCTTAAACAACGAAAGTGTAAGAAGAGTTTTGATTCCTTGCACATGAATATCTTAAAATCCTGTCTGGAAAATTGTGTAGGATAATATTAATTAAAGTAATGAATTATGACAATTTAAGAGCTGTTGACTTTTGTGCAATTAAAAAATTACTTGTGAAAAAACTTTTTTTTTTTTGCGAAATATTCTCTCAATTATCTTTTCAAATTCAGGACGAGACGGGAAATACGATAACTCTCGTCTCATTTTCGAGACGAGAAATTTTTCGAGTCTATATGAGCAACACTATTTCATCCAAGTCTTAGATTTACAACACTGTTTAACAACGCCGTAACTTAGATTTTTCTGGGGAGGGCAAGCATTAATACACATATTTGAGCCCCTTAGAACAAGTTCTTTTTCTAATTCTTGGGCCCCCTCTTTTAATCTTTCTCTTACTCTTTATGGGCTCCCGGATCCTGTGGGCTCTTCCACACGGCAAAGTATGCGGGGCTGTTAGTTACGCCTTTGGGCCCGTTCTATACATGACAAATTAATTAAGGGGAGAATATTAACAAATCTTATAAATGTTATTTCTAGGGCCCCTAATAGTAGAGAGACCACGACTCTTTTTTTTTTTTAACCTTTTGTGTGCTATTTTGTTTATGTAATGTAGTAAATCTGTTTGATGCTTCATTTATAATTTCATGTTCGTATCGTATATGGAAAAAGAAAATTTTGTCTTGAAATGGGCCCCTCTCAAACAGCGGGGAGCTTCCCTGGGGGGGAGCAGTTTCCACCCCTGCCAAGGGCGCCGATCCTGGGGGGCCAAGGGGATGCGGGCTTCCCCAAAGCTCATGTTGGCCCTTTTTTATTTCTGAATATAGAATATTTGGCTTAATTTGAGTGCAATTTGTCATAAAATCTTTATATATATATATATATACCTTCTGCATCTGAATGGACCCCGCAAATATACAGAGAATTTGGCGCCCTTCACTCCCACCCACCCCCACGAGTTACGGCCCTGCTGTTTAATTGTTACATACTCCATACAAGTACATAAACACTATAAAGTGATTGTACGAACATAACGGAAAGTACTTATGAACAATTAAAGATAAGCAAGTCATTACACACTGAACTCCACTAATAAATATGGTTTACATGTTGTTATATCACACCCTACGTGGATCTCTCGTGATGCCGAATATTTGAATATCTACTAGATGAAATTACGAAAAAAAATCAGGTCATAAATTTTCTACGTACATAAACAAAACGAGACTAGACAATATATTTTTTTTATGAATTGAGACGAGATGTCTACAAAGTTTGTAAGAAGTGACGAGTAAACCTTATTTCTCGTCTCAGTCATGGTAGTAGCAGTAGTAGTAAGTACTATATAGCGTAACACTACATAAGAATCTAAGCAAAAAAATCGACCGTAGGTATTTGTATGGTCAGAATATTTGCCGAAAATACTTTGAATCTCGCTATTCTCTTCTGCTTTTTTATCAGGTCCCCGGGGGGTGAATGACCTCTGTTGGGTTTTGTCAGTTGACCTGAGCGCTCTGCCGCCACGCCGTCCCGATACCAGCCTTGACGAATGACCCCTTCCTGGTTGGTGCGTGGTTCCCGGAACAAGAGAAAGTAGGAGGCCAAAAAAATAAAAGTATCTACGAGAAAGACAAGGGAACGAACAGCATGGCACGTAGTTTACGAAGAATTTTAGTTTTTTTTTTTTTTTTTTTTTTTTTGGAAATTTTCGGAAAGTGTTCGTGTGCTTTTTCGCAAAACCATAAGAAATAAGGTATGTTTACTATACAGTTGACAGGCAATAACTATCAGACAACATTTAATACAGGGTGTAGCAAAACTATCGGCATACAGTATCATTTTTTCAAAGGTCAAAACGGAATATTTCGGTTCAACCAACGTCCCACGATTATGCCATTTCGGCTAAGGGAGACGGATGATTACGACAAGTGAATGATAATGAAAGAAATTGTGGAATGAGAATGTGGAAGGAAAACGGGAACACCCCGAGAAAACCCACTTACACGATGCTGTCCACCACAAATTTGCACGATATTGGCCGTGAATCGAACCAAGGACCCTACGTACTACAGATAAGCTCTCTACCTTTTCGTTTCTTTTTTTTTCGTTTTGAAGCGTTTTTTTTTTTTCGTTTCATAAAAGTCTGAAATAGATTTGTCTTCTACAGGAAGGCCTACTTTACTTTCACCTGACAGAATTACGTATTCAATTTTGTAATCAATTTTCAATCTTAAGAAGCTGTTAAAAATAACGTTATAGTGTGCTTACTATACTCAGTTCGTTTTAAATGCTTTTCCTTGTACATAACTCATTGACAAAAATCTATTTTTATTATAACGGCATTTACAATATATGTTTAAGAAACGCTGAATACAAGGCTAACTCAAGTTCTCTCTCAAAATAATAATAATATTTAAAAAACAAAACTCCTTTGGCTGTGTTATGGCTACGGGCTTGATTGCAGCTTACGTTGAGATGTGGCCGTTCAGAAGGCTTTTAATTTGATATTGTGTGGTCAGCACATTTGGATTCCATCGACGTTTTTTCTGGGTTTATAGACCACCTTTTAATCCAATTAACTGCCCAATTGAACTTTAATCCTAACTACTACTACTACTACTACTACTACTACTACTGCTACTACTTCTACTACTACTACTACTACTACTACTACTAATAATAATAATAATAATAATAATAATAATAATAATAATAATAATAATAACATTCTGTTTCTAGTGGGCTTTGAACACAGGACCACAGGTACGCATGCTTACCATGAAGTTTACTCAATACAAAACTCATTTGGTCTGCGATTTAACCTACATTGCGCCTACATTGTATATATCTTTTTCTCCTTTTTTCTTCCACTACTTTCACTTTCTTGTACTTGTCATGAGTACTAAGCTTTACAGGGACATGAACACAGAAACAACAAGGATAGTTAAAAACGCCTATGATTCTTAGAGGTGCACAAAATCCCATGGATTGGGCCCGAGGACACTCGGCTAGTGCCACCGTAAATATTCTTTAAAACACCACTAATTTTCCAGTAATTATGTGAAATCTTCAACTAGATAAAAGATAATCGAAAAGTGGAACAAGACCTCCCTAGACAATCTTATTTTGAATGAGGTACCGTTATCATGAGTCACCTAGTAGCTTTCCGTTTGCAGTTATTTAGAAACGCAAAAATAAATGCCGATTTTCTAAATAAAATGCCGATTGCCTAAGTAAGTTATGATAACGGTATCTCACGTAAAATAATATTGCCTAGGGAGGTCTTGTTCCACTTTTTCGATTATCTTTTGAAGTATCTATTTGAAGATACCACACAATTACTGTAAAATTAGCGGTATTTTAATTTTGCAGTGATGGGGCCTCTTACGCTAACCATTATACGATAAAAATGTGATATCCTTCGAGGCAGTGCGCCATCAATTTATATTTTGGTTTCTATGACTTGACAATGGCGACTAGAAGTGAGTATAAAAATAGTTTTTCTCGGTATCTGGTTTTTAGAGAACCGAAACCGGTTTTTGAAAGTTTCCAAAAACCTGTTTTTTATTCTCGAAAACTGGTTCGGTTTTCTATCAGAATCGATTTTGGCAAAAAGCCTAACCTGTTTTGAAGCTTCTCTACAAATGTTGGCTTTTCGGCTTCTCTCCAAACCGGTTTCCATTTTTCATAAGAACCAGTTTTGGTTTCATATCTAGTAGCGACACTATTTAGGCAACCGTAATATACATGAGCGGAAACAGAGGTCTTTCAATAGATACAGACACGTTTTCCGAGATGAGACATCACTTTCTTGACACATTTTTGAGACGAGACAATCTCAACCTTCTCTCACGGGAAAATCAAAAGGAAGGAATATGCTAGTACTTCTGGCAACCTTGTGATCAGGTAACAACTACTTCCGTATGTGACGGCAACGTGGGTATTACTTATTCGACTCTACAGCATATTTAGCGTTGTCCATGAAACGAGATTTGGAGCTGTCTCGTCTCGAATACGTGACGTAAAAATATTGTCCTGTCTCGAAAAGACTGTTTCTATTTGAAGAGTTATGTCCTGACTGAAACCACATCACGGGAGTGACGCCTCATCTCGGAAAGTGTATCTCTCTCTCTCTTTTTTTTTTTTTTTTTTTTTTTTTTTTTAAGAACTCTGTCTCGGCTCGAGAAGATATTGTGAAAATACTTCTTTTCGGACACTACAGAGGCTTTTAGAATGTCGTGTCGTCTCGCAAGGAAACTGTGAATGTAAAGCCCCGTCTCAGAATTCGTAATTGTCTCGTCTCGGAAAGTGACTGTGAAAATGAAGCCTCATCTCAGAATACGTACTTGTCTCGTCTCGGAAAGCGACTGTGAAAGTGAAGCCTCATCTCAGAATACGTACTTGCCTCGTCTCGGAAAAAAACTGAAGCTTCGTTGTCTCGTCTCGATAAGAAACTGTGAAAGTGAAGCCTCGTCTCAAAATACGTACTTGTCCCGTTTCGGAAAGAAATTGTGAAAGTGCTGTTTCGTTTCGGGAGTATACCAGTTTCTATTCGAAGAGTTCTATCTTGTCTCGTCTGATCTCATGGGGCCATACTAAGTATATTACACTTTCCTCAGACCTTCCTTCTTCTATTCTGTAACTCGTTCGTATTAATACAAATGTAAGTTACTTATCAGCCTTCGATGCTTGGCTTCTTGCACGAAGAAAGAAAAAAAAAACGTGTGGTAATAACGTTATGTTTGTGTCGGAAGGGAAGAGGGTTGTAATGACTAAGGTTTACAGGAGTGTAAAAAGCGTGAGAATCGGGAGCCAACAAGTAGTCAAGCCAAGGCAGGATCAATAATAAAAGAGAGAGAGAGGAGGGACCAAGTTAGCTGCATCCACTACCAAACAGCCTAATTAGAAAGGATCTCGTTACCATTCTGCTAGGCCAATTAGGAAAAAGACACACACACACACACAAATAGAGTGGAGAAAATAAAGAAAGAGAAAAGAGTTTGCGGCTACTCATGCAGAAGCTTTGCCCCTTCCCCTTAACATCCGCCCCTGTCCGCCTCTGAAAACAAAAGAAAAGAAAATCAAAAAAATCCAAAAAGAAAGAGCAGAAAAACCTGACTAGTTTCTCTGATTAGTATAGATAGACCAGTCGACAAAGAGTTGCTGAAAACGCGAAAACGAAAAGGAAATACCGTGTTCTATAGACAAAATCTCTTTTCCCCTCAAACCTTCAAGGCTCCAACTTTTTCCACGAAGGTCAGCTAATTAATGAAAATTTCAAACTCATCTATTATTATATTTTTAAATACTGAAAGCCTGATGGATATGCAATCACAACACAGATCACGCATATGTGATTGCCTAATAACTAGGATACAACAGAGGTCAGTGGTTTTCTGCAAAGCTCACCCAACTATATCATTGCCACTTGTTGGTTGTTCGTCAATGTGACAAAACTTTTGGAGAACCTCAAACTCAAGGTACGTCGGGACGCGACAACCTTCTTATCTATGATCACTTTGATAGCATATTGTTTTTTGGTGCAGAATTTCAAGCTCGATTCGCAGTGAATAGTGTCAATAAAATCTTCGGAACTCTTAAAACTAAACTCCTGGAGCAATACAGCCCCTAGGGGACCAGGATCTACCAGTGAACTTTAGGCACTCATGCCTTTGGGTAATGTGTGGTCAGCATATCGCCTCCCCTTGCTGTTAATGCTGGTTCTCTGGACCGTAGATCGCTATTTCTTTCTTCCAAATAGCTACCCTAGCCGTTGATCTTTATCGGAGTTCGCTACTTCTTTCTTTCAAGTAGACCCCCTCGCAGTTAATGTTTACCGGAGGTCGCTACTTCTTTCTTCCAAATAGTTCTCCTATCCGTTAGTCTTTACCGGAGGTCACTACTTCTTTCTTGCAAGTAGCTTCCCTATAAGTAAAAAAGTTTGTAAACAGAACGCTGCAGCCTAGCTGTTGCGCACCTAATCCTAGAGTTCCCCACTCCCTTCTCCGCGACGATGCTGTTTTGCAGTGTTGCGATCTGGAGGGAGAGGAATGGTCTAAGGATTTTCTGACATTTGAGTGTAAATGCTGTATACTGACTGCACTAAATTTTTAATGCATTTTAATATTTTATCTTTGAATATTAAATGAATTAAGTATGAATAGGGGTATTTCTTACCAACGTAATATATGAATTAAAACGGTGTAAGAAAAATAAATAAACGATAGAACAATAGCATTCAATCCTTAAGTGTGGTCATTGAACCGAAGCACTAGACACAGTTAGTATACAAGGGCACATTTTGTCTTTTACAGGGCGGAGCACTCTTGATCTATTTAGGAGCTGGATTTTTTTCTGTGACAATGCGGCCCAATTTATTACCAACGGGTCCATTTCTGTTTCAAAGACATATTAAGCAATGACATCCTGAAGCCAGGTCGCGGAAGGCTTGTTGGGAAAGAAAGGAAGAGATTGTTACTTTTGTATTTTGTGTATATGGTGAGATTATGGAAAGAGTCTTCAGTCGCATTGCCGCACCGTATTGTCGCAAATTATTGGTTTAATAAATTGGAAAACTTCTCTTGCCGGTTTGTACCAATGAAGAAATAATAACAAAAAGAGAAATTTTCCCTTCAGAAGGCATGAAATTTTCGCCCCGTCGGACACCGTCACTGCTTACAGTGTATCCATGAGGTAGTCTGCACGGGCCGGAATTTTCAGCTCGGCCCCGGCCCGTGAATTAACAAAGTGAGGCCCGACCCGAGTTTGAAATATGTTTTAGCCTTTAGGCCCGACCTCATGTGATAATCAAATGAGCCCGAAATAAACCCGAATTACAGAAACTTAATAATTAAGGCAAAATTATATTTTTTATTTACAACAATTAGATGTTTAATTTTGCAGTTTAAAAGCTTTCATGATTCAGAGACAACAAGGAAATAAAGGTTATCGTTTACATTTAGTTAACTATGAATTCTCAAAAAAAAAAAAAAAAA
The DNA here is from genome assembly GCF_964235325.1 of Thermobia domestica. Taxonomy (NCBI): domain Eukaryota; kingdom Metazoa; phylum Arthropoda; class Insecta; order Zygentoma; family Lepismatidae; genus Thermobia; species Thermobia domestica. The sequence continues at coordinate 23,080,546 of NC_137471.1, read as the reverse complement.
AAAAAAAGCATTATATAAATCCTCATACCTCATATAAATCCGCATACCTAGGGTGATACTTAAATCAAATATTTTAATTGTAACTATGCCAAATATTTTGATTCGCACTTCTGGAAGAGGAACTAGCTGAAATAAAAGAAATCGTTGAACAAAGTTTTCTCTACTAGTTATCAGTTGTTATAGATTTTTTTTTGGCACAAGTTGTATCTTCGGCCTTGTAAATCGAATAATTATTCATTCTTACTCAGAATGATGGGGGGCGCAAAGTGTTTAACATTATAACACTTGAGACATAGTTTGTACTAAAAATAGATTGATAGCAGCTTATTTGTTGTCTTATATTGACAAAAATACTTTCGTCCACTCGTCTCATTGAGGTAAGACAGAAATATTTCCCTTTCAGAAAGATGCGCCCCCCGTTCTGTATTCTCTCGTGGTTCAGTATCGTAATGTTCTAGTAGGCTCGACTGTCAGGTCAGTCTTTAATGTGGCATCCAGAAAATTAAGTCATTCACCTTTTGGTTTCTCTTCGTTATAAAGCTTAATAACGAACATACGAGAATATACTACCGTAGAACACGAAGAGCTACCACCGCAACGCATTTTCAGAAACGGGATTAAATGAAATGGACCACTAATGTGAGAACTACGAGTATTGTAACGCCACGGTAATATTTGTCATTTATTTTAGCAGGTGATATTTATTGTAGCATAAGTTTGCTGAGTTAGTATCACTGGTACTTTCAAAGCCAGAGCAGTGGATGGAAGAGTAGTGGGGAGGATGGCGGACTACGAAGTACTCCGTAGCGATCTGCGCATCTTGGTTTGAAACTTGTCGAGTTATAGCCGTTAATCTTTACCGGAGTTCGCTACGTCTTTCTTCTAAGTAGCTCCCCAATCGCTCTCAAGACACTGAGTGGTGGACTCTGTAAAGCCGACACCATCTGCGGAATACAAATGGTTACCCATTATTCCTCTCACCAGACCTCGTACAGCCTGACTTTGCGGTACTCCAGTGCAGATAAGGCGCTGGCTTCTTTGGGAACAATATATAACCATAAATGAGGTTCCAGATGATGTACTAGGAACATGGTTAGACCTCGAAAGGGAACGGAGAAACAGAATACATTTTCCGAGACATCCTTTTTAAACGTTTCCGAGACGAAACAGCTTCAATTCTTGTACCGTGGGCAACCCTAAGTGAAATAAAATATCCATTTCAGAACAGAGACTATATAAATCGTGGGCCTATAGTTTAACAACTTGAGCTCCCATTGGGAATCAAACCAATCTCCCGTGCCAAGTATACATACGCCAACAGGGCCGGATCCAGGATTTTCTGAGGGGGGTTCACCAAATAACTGCCACAACATTTAAATTAAATTGAGTTTTCTAAATGCCTTGGGGCATCGGTGGTGTGAATGAGGAATTGCCCTGGAAATGCTCAGTGTCTGCTCTCGATGAACTCTTTTTCTTCAACCTTCAGAAAATTGACTGAAACTATTGATTTTTGCAAAACTCACTGCCAGCTTCTCACTTTAGGTAGTGTATATTTATAACGAAGGGGAGGGGGTGCACGTGCACCTTTGCATCCCCCCTAAATCTGGCCCTATACGCTAACTATGGTGGCACGGTGGCTCAATGGTAGAACGCTTACCTTTGGTGCGTGGGGTCTCTGGTTCGATCTCTGGCTAAGCAAATTTACGGTGGACAACATCGTGTCCGTGGGTTTTCTCGGGGTTTTCCCGTTTCCATCCCACATTCTCATTCCACCGATTCGTCCATCCACATTCATTTGCCTTAAGAGTCTTCATCCCGGCGAAATTAAAGTACCGCTAATTTTACAGTAATTATGTGATATCTTCAAATAGATAAAAGATAATCGAAATGTGGAACAACAACGCCCTAGACAATATTATTTTACATAAGAAACCGTTATCACGACTAACTTATCTGCTTTCGATTTCGAGCGATTTTGAATACCGGCCTTTATTTTCGCGTTTCTAAACGGCGGAAAACGGAAAGCTACTAGGTGACTTGTGATAACGGTACCTCACGCAAAATAATATTGTCTAGGGCGCTCTTGTTCCATATTTCAATTATATTTTATCTATTTGAAGATATCACATAATTACTGTAAAATTAGCGGTATTTTAATTTCGCCGGGATGAAGACTCTTAATCATCGTCTCTTTTAGCCTAAAAGGACATAATCGTGGGACGTTAAACCGAAAGATTTCATTTCGTTTCATTTACGGGGGACCCTATCATGGCCTGTAAGTTAGCAAACGGCTATGTGTTCACTTAGAAAAACCATTTCAGCCTTTTACGAAAACACTGTATTTTTTGACTTAAATATCTTTCTTCTTTGAGAAATACTTTGATGAATTTGTTAAGGAATTCGACGACGCATTTCCAAAGCTGGCGATTGACCAAAAAATGTCGGAATACCAGGACAGATTTGCGTCAAGTAACAACGAGTAAATGCATCTTAACTCGGAAAGTGTCGCTCTCTCACAAGAGTTAGTGAGTTATATTTGTTCGTACCTGTCTTCCCGGTTCAGTAAATCAGTCAGCTTGACTTCTTCTTTCCCCCCCCCCTTCCCCCTCCACCATCTCTAGTGGAATAAACATCTTATGTGAACACACACAAAAGACAAACTCGTGTGACTTTTTCCCTTTACCTAGTTTCTTCCCCTGTTTCGACCGTAGAAAAATCCATCGTCAGTGTCTAGCAAAAGTCGCAGGGAACTTCTGCGTTTCGAGCGCCAAGTTCAACGTAAATATTTAATTGCGTTCGCTTTTTAGATGCGTGCTTCGACTCACTTGGCCTAGTTTTCGTTGGAGGACTACTCACTTATTCAGTGTCGAGGTCACCTCAGCCCAGAGAGAGAAATAAACTACAAATGCTTCCTCCTTTTCCCGTTTTTTTTTTTTTTCCTAATGTTTATCGACCGATAAAGTTTCATTCTTGGTCCTTATATATTTATTTTAATGGTGAAATGCGAATGCAACTTTATTTCGAAATATTTTAACGGTTTCATTTTCAAAAAAACGAAAGAATAAAACTCGAAGATGCAAATACAACGGACAAAAATAAGACAAATATTGAACTTTAGGATGGATCATTTCACTTTCAATGGGTGAATTTTATATTTACATTAGATCAATGGCTGTCTTTATTATTTTGAGTTGGTAGTGGACGGATACTGACAGGGCGGCGATTAGGGGGGGGCAAGAGGGGACAGTTGCCCCCGACTGTTTTTCAAGTAACCTCTAATGTATATAGGTTCATTTGGAAATGTAAAGTTTTTGTATGTATTACTGGTTCATAGAAAAAAATATGGAACCATATATTTGCTCTTGCGTGAGTACGTAATGGTTATTTATCTTACCGTAGAGTTAAGAAAGCTACAGAAATTGTGTTTTAATTGCAATTCAAAGCAATTAATATTGCAATTGCGTATTTCTTTAAATGTCGTAGCATATGCTTGTAGTATTTACTGTCTTTCATTTTCTCAGAATAATAACACACATTTAATAACATGTATAGAATTAACAATAAGCCTATGATTAATATTATCCTTTTTATTTATTTATTTATTTTGCTTTTCAGATTTGTTATTAAATAATCTGTTCAAACATTTTTTAGACAGAATTTTAAGGTGTTCATGAGCAAGGAATCAAATCTCTTCTTGCACTTTTGTTGTTTAAGAGTACAAAGGGCTAGTACCTACTTGCGTTGCTCTTGTTAATTTACTTAATAAAATATAAAATACGATATACGGTATTTTAAGTGAAAAGATAGTATACTATAATTTATACAACCTTTCTTCAAACAATGTGTTAGAAACAATCAGCAAAACTAACATTATATACAGATATTCAGATCATGTCTTACCCCCCACTGTTAGCTCCAATTGACACCATTGGATACTTTATAAATACTTAGGAAATACATTTCCGGGCTTTCGACATCTATGGCCATTTAGTTCGTCACGTATGAAAAATGATGTTCCTCGGAAATTGAAGGAAGGAAGCGGCTTGGGACCTGTATGTTAGTACCATCTCAACATTTGCCTGGTGTGAATGAGGAAAACCCTGAAAAACCTCACTCAGGATGACTGGACTGGAAATGCCTTTATACTTTTCCGACCAAATGTCCCCACCAGGAATCGAATCTGGGACCGCTCGCACCATGGATGAATACTGCACGAGCATAAAACATATTTTCAATTATTCACCCATCTACTTAAGGTTGTCTATAAGACAAGATCTGAGCCTGTCTCGTCTCAAAAAGTAGTTCTGAAAGTAATGTTTCATCTAGAAGATATAACTGTTTCTATTGGACTCTTATATATTACCGTCTCTTATATCTTTCATGAAAGTCCTATCTTATCTCTCATCTCGTAGTTAACTCAACGCCTACTCAGTTCTGTATCGTTTCTATCTTTTTCATGAAAGTTCTATCTTATCTCTCATCTGGTAGTTAACACCTACTCAGCTCTGTACCCTCTCTATCTATTTCATGAAAGTCCTATCTTACCTCTCATCGTAGTTAACTCAACACCTACTTATATTACTCTATGGATGAGAACGTTAGTCATTAATACCACAGAATCAACAGAAATTATGGGACTTCAAAAAAATCTTTGAGTTTCAAGTCCCACGACTATGTCCATTAGGCTATGGGAGACGAATGATTAAGGCAAATGAAGGAGGATGAAAGAATTGGTGGAATGAGAAAGTGGGAGGAAACGGGAGTAGCCCGATAAAACCTACGGGCACGATATTGTCCGCCACAAACTTAGTTGGACGAGGATCGAAGCAGTTACCCCACGGACTAGAGGTAAGTAAGCGCTCTACCACTGAGCAACCGTGCCCCCATTATTGTACTTCAAAAAACAAAGTATTTCAGAAAATTTTTAGATCCAAAAAGATGCAGAAAAAAGTTTTTATGCAGATTTGTTTAAGTCTTTCACAAATTATTTATTTTAAAATAGTTATTCGAAATGAAAGAGTATACTAACGTCTCTTCAAAAGTGAATATATATTTTTTTAAATGTATATCTCTCAACTAAGTTTTGTAGAATAAATAAAGCAGGCGGTTTACGAAAATGAACGTTTAAAAAAGAGTTAATGGAATGAGAATAAGAGAGGGAGAACCCCATCAAAAAATCACCGATACGATGTTGTCCACCATAAACACACACGACCTAGGATCGAATCAGAAACACCATGCATCTATCACTATATCCATAGTCCTACCAACTTAAAGTAGGACAATGGTATGACCCGTTTGGTTAGGAATGCCAACGACTTGGAATTGATAAAATTTAGTGGGGAATGACAAGTAGGACTGACAAAAAAAAAAAATAGATGGCAATGACAAAAAGGGGAATGATAAAAGTTTAAATATGAATGTAAAAAAAATAGATGGCAATGACAAAAAGGTGAATGACAAAAGTTTTAAATAGGAATGACAAAAATTAGATGGCAATGACAAATAGGTGAATGATAAGTTTTAAATAGGAATGACAAAAAATTAGATGATAATGATGAAGGTTTTAAATGGGAATGACAAAAAAAAAAAATAGATGGCAATGAAAATATGGGAATGCCAAAAGTTTTGAATAGGAATGACAAAAAAATAGATGGCAATGACAAAAAAAGGAATGACAAATTTTAAATTGGATTGACAAAAAAAAAGTTAGATGGCAATGACGAGAAGGAGAATTACATTATTTTTTAAACACAAAAGTTTTTAAAGTTTTAGGCATAACAAAAATTTAGTGACAAATGACAAAATTTTAACTAGGAATGACAAGGAATTAGAAAGAAACGACAGAAGTTTTAGATAGGACTGCCAAAAGAAATTAGATGACAATGACAAAAGTTTTAAATAGGTATGATAAAAATTTAGATAGCAATGACTAAATATCTTAAAGGCCTGAAAGAAGTTTCTTGGAAATGTTTTATAACGCCATGAAATGAATTCATGTAAAATAAACCTGACAACGGAAGTTCCGCCAATGATGGCAACTCCTTCATATTTATCATCTTATTACGCACTCGCAAAAGTGCAAAATTAAGCAAATTATAGGCGCTTCTGTTACGCAAAAAGACTAGTGTTGAAAACGCATGAAAATGTTCTGAATTACAAGAAATCTTCTCCACTATTATTTAGAATTCCCTCATCAAAGTACAGAGAACCTGTTCCATGCAACAAACGTATATTTAGTTGAAGAAAAAAATAAAGTAAGAAAAAAGATTATATATAACCAATGCCTCAGGAATCGATATCATAAATAAGGTATTACCAAAGCGCCAATTAGAGAAAAATACGTATGCTAGATGCCTCGAGGCTAGAATCAACGCGTTTTGCAGCTATCAATTCTTGATTTTGGCGTCAACGCAATGAAAGGGCTTGAAATTGTAACCGGTTATTTAGTTAACACCAGAAGAAAATGCAATCTGTGAAACGAGTATTGTAACCAGATCGTATGTCTTGTGCAATAATCATAATAAGTACATTTCGGTACGGTACTTGAAGATAACTGTGGCTGGAAAGGCGTAACATTCTGAATCCTATCTAATTCTTTTCCTTTATTTTATTTTATTTTTTTTTTTTTTTGGGGAGGAAGGAGAGAATTAGGGATGAAATCTTTTTTAAAAATATATGTGACGAATTGTTACAAGTAGTATGGTGAGTCATTGTGATCATCAGTGTCATCCACGAGACGAGAACTTTCTGTATTCGTCTGAGAAATGAGTCAAGAATAGGGGACGACAAATTTATCGATTCGTCTGAGAAATGAGTCAAGAATAGGAGACGAGATATTTCTGTATTCATCTGAGAAATGAGTTAAGAATAAGGGACATCAAATTTCTCGATTCGTCTGAGAAATGAGTCAAGAATAGGAGACGAGATATTTCTGTATTCGTCTGAGAAATGAGTCAAGAATAGGGGACGACAAATTTATCGATTCGTCTGAGAAATGAGTCAAGAATAGGAGACGACAAATTTTTCAATTTGTCTGAGAAATAAGTCAAAAATAGGAAACGAGAAATTTCTCCATTCGCCTGAGGAATGAGTCAAGAATAGGGGACGACAAATTTATCGATTCGTCTGAGAAATGAGTCAAGAATAGGAGACGACAAATTTTTCAATTTGTCTGAGAAATAAGTCAAAAATAGGAAACGAGAAATTTCTCCATTCGTCTGAGAAATAGGTCAAGAATAGGAGACTAGAAATGTCACTACTCTCGTAGACAACACTAGTTCACAGAGGTCTTAGATCTCAGAAAGTGTTTTTATTAAAACTCTAAACTGATAAAAGTGATTGTACGAACACAATGAAGACCATTTATCAATGTTTAAACATACGCAAGTATATATATAAGTACCCCTTCATAAACAAATGCTCCATTTCATTTGTACATGAAATTACTTCTGCTGTTCTTTTGATCAATCAACTTAGCAATAACTCCTGAAGTTAAGATTTTACAATTTTTTCTCTGTTGATACTACAGCTAATGCACTGAAACTATTTTGGGCTGCGTGTGCAATCTCGTAAAATGAATAGTAAAATTTTGTTACGATTGATAAAACAACTATAACTGAATGTAAAAGAATAATAAACCCATTTGTTACGCTTGATAAAACAACTATAACTGAATGTAAAAGAATAATAAACTTTTGTTACGCTTGATAAAACAACTATAACTGAATGTAAGAGAATAATAAACATTTGTTACGCTTGATAGAACAACTATAACTGAATGTAAAAGAATAATAAACATTTGTTACGCCTGATAAAACAACTATAACTGAATGTAAAAGAATAATAAACATTTGTTACGCTTGATAAAACAACTATAACTGAATGTAAAAGAATAATAAACATTTGTTACGCTTGATAAAACAACTATAACTGAATGTAAGAGAGTAAAATCTTTTGTTATGCCTGATAAGGCAACTATAACTGAATGTATCTGGAAACTAAAAATATCTTCTCAAAAGTTCTGAAACATTGTTTTTCTTTACTTCTGCGAAAAAAAAGAATCAGTAAATTCCTCTTCTCCTCTAACCTGATAGATAGCTAAAAATACGAGGTTAATCACCCCTAAAAAGTCTGGCCCACTTTTTGTGATTGCGACTTTTTGTTTTTTAGGGACAGAAAGGAAAAACCGCAGACGAGCAGCTATTTTAGATATTTCGAACGATTAATTTTAAGTAAAGAACGAAACAAGGAACTAATTCGTCAAAACTAAAGAAGTTCAGAAAAACGTAAAGAATTCTTGTGTGCAGACGGAGGAAAGAATAGAAACAAAGAGAGAGAGAAAGAGAGAGAGAGAGAAGGAACCAATCCTTGACGTGACTAACAAATTATGTGTTGGGGAAAGAGAAAATCTTGATTTCCCTGGTTCCTTGGCGCACGCTATTATTCTTTCTATGGTTTTAGCAAAATCTCAACCTGTGAGTCGCGACCCCACTGGTTCTGTCCTGGAAGGTGTTTCCTTGTTTATTAAAACTTTAGCTTCCATTTTGAACAATGAGACTATAAAAGATGTGGATCTACATTTTTGCTATAGAATATGAACCATTATCATGTGTTCAAGGTTTCCCAACCAGGAATCAATCCCGGAACTATGTACACCAAATGTACGTGAACTAGCCATTACATGTGAGAGTGCCCTTTTATAATCTGCGGAAAGTACAGAGGTACAAATGAGGAGAGAAGGGGATGGGGCGAGATATGGGAGTGAAATACATTTTGGCAGTGTACGTGTACCACTGGAGAGAAAGGGTAGGAAAGTAAAATAAATACATTCATATATACAGGGTGTCTCAAAAGTTCTCTGACATAGGGTAATTTTGTTATTATCAGAGTTAGAAAAAATGTAAAGCGAAAACCGTCTCCAAATATAATGTTTTCAATCTAAAGTGAAGGATTTCTTTTTTTTTTTTTTTTTAATCGGAAGCGCCGTTTGGGCTGTACACTCTTTATACGCCCAATGTTAAATGAAAATGCAACGTTGCCATTTACCTGTGGCTAGGGGAGGGAAGAGTGAAACGTGAGGTGAACAAATTTTGTAAGAATACGGTGAATGGCGGCATGTTTGAAATCGGGGCTGGCCATTGACACGTTAGCATAACAAACAGTAACTTCATTCACTTACGTTGTGGATCCAGGTAAATGGCAACGTTGTATTTTTTATTTAGCATTGGGCTCATAAAGAGTGTACAGCGCAACCATTTCTAATGATAAAACTTTTAAAATAACTTTTAGTATATTTGGAAGCATATTGGTCTTATTAACACATTATTTTTATATAGTAAGTATTTTACTTATTTTGTTACTTTTCTTTCACTAAATTGTCAGTATTTCACTAAAATTTATTTATTTACTTATTTATTTATTTTTACGGTAAGAAAATTCAATATGAATGCATTCTCTGAAGCTTTGAATACAGTTCACAGAAGGAACCCGATATATGACGTCACGTCACATCGAGTTATTTCTATTGCCATGACATAAGCAACATGTTTTAGTATTATTTGAAGCTCTATATCTCCGTAACTAAGAAATATTTTCTGAGATCTTCGGTATGTGTTATACTGAAGACTAAGGCCTGTGGCAAACATCTTGGCATTTCAGCTAAACGAATAAAACTCAAGCTCTGGCGCGACGTTGCCAAGTAGTAAAGGGGTGTGGCTTGGCTAAGCAGACAAACTACAGCGCGATCAGGTGACAGGGGATAGACGTGGATGTGCACAAAATAAATGTGGCAATACCGCTGGCCTCGCATTTGCTAGCAGCATTTAAAGGGAACTTGGAGCGCCGCCTTCAAATGCCAAGATGTTTGTCACGCCATTTAGTTCTACAAGATGGTATTATTAAATTACAACTTTCAGTCAGAAAGAAAATGCCCATTTCAGAGATGGCGCGGCTCAATGAATATTTGACCCATGACCCACTGACCCACAACACATCACGGTGACCTACTTTGATCCACGACCCACCGCCCACCCTGACCCACCACCCACCAAAACCTATTGTCATTACCTCTGACCCACGATCCACATACCCTCCTCTGAAATGACTGAAGAGTTTACACTTGCAACAAACAATGCTGCGAAATAATTACTAATCGGAATTTGAATTTCTACGGTCAATCACTCAAGCACCGCTCTGTTATAATATCGGTAGATCTGACCTTTACGATATAAAATGGTGAAATGTTTGTCATGAACTATATTACGAGAATTTCAATTTAATTAACATATATAGGCCTATATAATTATTTCCTTGTTGAATTACAGATACTTTTCAGTGGAAAATAGGATGAAATTAGAAAGTCTCAAATCAAAGTAGGCCAATGTAAAGGGAAGAAAAGCAGTGTAAAATTCTACTATGTCTCGAAAGTCAATTAGTAAATCCTATCGCTATTATTAGGGCTACAATTACAAATATCAATATCCATAAGTACCTGAAGTTCTTTTTTCATTTAGATATACTCATTTCAGATAAGTAAATAGAAACACATGAAAAAGAAAGAAAAATGGAGAACGTGAAACAGCAAACAAATTCAGCAGTGTTCAGAAGATGCTGCCTACAATGCACTGAGCAAAGTGGAACATGGTGGGTCGATGTGTCAGAGTGGGTCACGGTGAGAGGTGGTTCACGTCCTGTTGACCCACGAACCACTGACCCGCTCACAAATCTTGACCATCTCCATCTTTGGTCCATTTGAACTAGAAATGGCAGAAATAAACCAGTTTCGGTTGTAACATTGATCGTTATAGAGTAAACACGGTAATAGATAGCGACGGAATTAACTAAGGGTCCCAAGAATATATTCCATCTCCATTCTACTCTGTCTATTAAAATCTACTACCACTTCCGGTTTCAATATATATTGAAAAAATATCACGTCATACAAACCAAACTTCTTAACGTGGTGTACTCGTGACACTCCCTTGTTTCGTTTCCGAAAAACTTTTTTTTTAATTGTTCACGAAAAATATACATGAGGGTTAAGAGCCTGACATACTAAAAAATAACACAAAATTTACAATTTTTCTTTTGCTTGTTTTTCATAAGTGAAAGGATATAATAAAACGCAACTTACCACAATCATAGATAATGTTGTACTACAACAGAAAATATGAACCTGAAGAATTTTCACTGTTGCCATCCATAGAAATTACAGTGTTGCCAGAATAACAATTTCCCTAAAATCTAAGTTAAGGCAGCCATTAGAGGAACGAACTCAACTGCATTTGATTACGTATCATGCTGTTTTGGTTTCCTGTGAACTACTTTTTAAATAATAGTTGTATTTAGTTTGTAATAAACTAAATAGTTTTAAAACAGTTATTAAAACTAAATAATAATGTTATTTACAAAGTGGTTCACAGCAAACCAAAACAACATAATACGTAACCAAGGAGATCGTTCCTCTAGTGGCTGCCTTAACTTAGATTTTAGGAAAATTGTTATTCTGGCAATACTGTAATTTCTAGGGTTGGCAACACTGAAAATTCTTCAGGTTCATATTTTCTGTTGTAGTACAACATTATCTATGATTGTGGTAAGTTGCATATCCTTATCTCCTTTCACTTATAAATAAACAAGCAAAAGAAAAATGGTAAATTTTGCATTATTTAGATTGAGATTGGCATACGTCTCATGTTTGAACCTGTATTTTCCATTTATACACTGCGAATATTGTAGAATTAATGTTATTGTATTACCAGTGGAGTATTTAGTGGGGCTATCAGGCTCAAGCCCCTTCTCCCGAAATAAATTTGTTAGTAATTCGCATTCAATGCACAACGATAATTCTTACCATTTCTAAGAATTTCATTTACTTTCAATGCTTTTTGTTCAGAAATAATACTGTTTTGTCAAATTTCATTCCATGGGAGAACTGCGTTCTTTCTTTCTTTCTTTCTTTCGTTCTTTCTACTCTTCTGTTTCTTTTTTCTTAAAACGGCGTGACAAACATCTTCGTATTTGAAGGCGGCGCTTCAAATTCCCCTTAAATGCTGCTAGCAAATGAGAGGCCAGCGGTATTCCCACATTTATTTTGTACACATCCACACTGTCCCCTGCCACCTGACCACACTGTAATTTGTCTGTTTAGCCATAGCCACACCTTTTTACCACTTGGCAACGTCGCGTCAGAGCTTGCGTTTCATTTGTTTAGCTGAAATGTCAAGATGTTTGTCACAGGCTTTAGTTGTTACTTTCTGTCGTTTTTCCTATCATACTTTCGACCGTTGTTAGTTGCGATTCAAGTCGGCCGTCGTCAGTAACACCAAAACTAACGAGGAGCTGATAAGCGAAACTGGTGTTCCACACCAACTTGCACGTATATCAACATAACGGGACTTTAGATATTATAGTAAAGGAATATTTACATCGTTTAATTATAAAGATAAATGTTTGAATTAAAGTAAATCAAGACGGGGAAATAAGTAGCCTGAAAAATTAGGTATGCCAAGAGGATGCTTCTTTTTTTCTTCTATGAATAGAACAAAAGGTTAGATTCACTGCTAAATTTTTGTGTATATCATCACATAAGATTCACCAGTCTGCAATTCTTACCATTAAAACTGCAATCGGTATAGTCCAGTTTCAACTTGTCTCGATATTTTCTTTCAGATGAAACTGAATATTTCCATTTTTGTTCTAAAATGAAATCAGTTACGTTGAAATGAGATTCCAAATATTCAATCTGTGTTTTACAAGAGATTCGGCTTGGGGAAGGCGGGATGGGGGGGGTGGGGGTGTTCTGTATCGACATGCGAGTTTCACATTTTTTCCTAGTATGTATTAGTAGACAATATATTTAATTCTCAAACTCAGTTGTGAAATTGCGCTCCCTACTTCCCCGTGTTGTGCATAGGCACCCCCCCCCTTCCTGAAATAAAATCCTAAATACGCCACTATGTATTACATACGGTACTGCGTTGGTTAGTAAAGAGAGAATTCAGTGGAGTAAGTTGCTGTATCATGCACAAATGCTAAGGCATCTGCTGGTTATAAGGAAAAAGATATACGACCAGAAACCCTATATTCCTTCGGGACAACAGAGAAAAAAAAAATGGATTGGTATCCGGTGTGCAAATAGACCGATCCTCTTTTTTTCTCTCTCTCTCTCTCTTCTTTTCCTGAAAAATGCAAGCGAGAAAAAAAAAGAGAGAGAGAGTCTCATCTTTTCCTGCTGGTTGATGGTGTCGACCGAAGGAATTGGAGAACGGGGCCCGGGACGAAGGAGGGGAAAGAAACATTCCTGCGCGGAGGTCCATGGCCCACCTGGCGCCAAGCGGATGCCGAAAAGGGATTTAAAAAAGACAGAACACCAAGATGAACTGGTTACGAAGAACAACCAGGAAAAAAAACAACAACACGAAAACAATAGATTCTTCACCTCTTACCCCTTTCCAAAAAAGGCGAAAAATGAGCGTGTTGACGTTCACTACTGTTACTTCTACTATGATTACTACTATACTACTAACAGTAATAGTAATAGTGGTAGTAGTACAAAAAGAGTACAAGTGACGAAATCCTAACTTTTCACCCTTTTGTCACTTGCAGAATCAGTGATCTGAACGAGTTATAACAAGAATGATGAACTAGTGATTTTTGTTTGGGTTACAGTATTATCTGACCAGGATAGCAGTGCGGTTTTGGGATGATGGCGCTGCTGTTGTGTTTACATCAGTTTCTTGGTAAGCGAGGTGGGACAAGGGAGCGGAGAGTTTCATTCTGCAGTGTATCCAATGGTTTTTAAAAGTTGCAGTTTAGATGTAATGCATAGCCGAATCTCTTTACGCTTAGTAAAGAACGCCGTAAGTTATCTGGTCGTAGTGAACCATTCCTGCAGTAATACAGATGTATTGTGAATAGTGATATATGAATGGAAATTACTAGAGACAGTCACCAGAAAATAATGAGTACACATTCTATATATCTTCTCGTCAAAAACTTCGGAACGAGTCGAATCGACCAATTTTAATTCGTTTTTTCTTTACCACAGAGAGCGTTTGATCCTTTGTACAATACTGAGGTTAGTTTGTTCGCAAGTTAAAATGGTGTTTTTATTTATTTGTTTAATTTGCTTGTTACTTAAAACGTTCTGCAAATAACTTCAATAAGTTTTGAAACTGTTTGTCTTAACTTAAGCCAGGCTGAATGTTTGAAAGGGGGGGGGGGCGGTCGTTCGAAGTCAAATCAAGGTAAGAGTGTGTTGCAAAAATAATAATAAAAAACAAATTTAGAAAAGGAGAAGTAGTTATTGTTTGCAGTTTCTAGAACAGAAATGGCCACCTGCAATTTCGAAGATGGACATTTTTTTTGAACAAGAACGCCAAGGTAAGTAATTTCTGTATATTTATTGCTTCATTTGGCTTCTGCAACATAAAACAAAAAAGTAAGACCTAGCTATTTTAGGTTTTATTTTATATCTATAATACAAAGGTGAAAATTCTTAGGTTTTATTTTTAAAATAAAAATATCCTATTCTGGGGAGGGGCAATCGCCCCACTGGATCCGCCCCTAACTTGAGCATATGCATGAAGTGGTTTATTACGAACAGGACAAAAAGAATTGTGATAGATTGATTACAAGTAATCCGGGTAGAAACACTGCTACTTGCATTTTAGTTCCAAAACCGCACTCGTTCGCTGGTCAGATAATACCTTATAGATAGATCTCTGTCACGAAAAAAAAAAAAAAAAAGTAGTTGATACAGAAAGAACAGTATTACCTGACACCAGTAGCGGCAATTGGACGGAGGGCAAGTCATTATCTGAATATTTGTATAACAATGTTACTTTTACTGGTTGTGTCTAAAAACTTTGCTTGACGGAAGGTTGTATAACTAATAGAATACTATCTTTTTCAGTTAAAATACCGTATATCATATTTCATATTTTATTAAGTAAATTGACAAGAGCAACGCAAGTGTGTACTAGCCATTTGTACTCTTAAACAACAAAGGTGTAAGAAGAGATTTGATTCCTTGCTCATGAACATCTTAAAATTCTGTCTGGAAAATTGTGTGACCAGAGTATTCAATAACAAATTTGCAAAACAAATAAATAGAAAGGATAATATTAATCAAATAATCATAGTAATGAACAATGAGGCTTATATTGAAACTGGGGATTTAAGGAACAACTTATATTTTTAATTCCACACACGCCATTAAATATATGTCATTACTTTTAGAAAATGAAAGACAGTAAATACTACAAGCACATGCTACAACATTTAAAGAAATACGCAATTGCAATATTTATTGTTTTGAATTGTAATTAAATTCAATTCCTGTAGTTTTCTTAACTCCACGGGAAGACAAATAACCAATACGTACTCACGCAACGGCAAATATTATATAACATCATTTTTTTTCTATGAACCAGTAATACACAAGGGCGCCGATCCTAGGGACCGGGGGACCCGGGCCTCCCAAAGCTCATCTGGTCCCCCTAGTGTATTTATGAATACACAATATTTGGCATACTTTGAATGCAATTTGTTTTAAGTTCCTCATATGTATATACCTTCTGCGTCTGAGTGGGACCCCCCAAATTTACAGAGAAATCGGCACCCTTGGTAATCCATACAAAAATTTTATGTTTCCGAGTAAAACTAGGATTCTATATAAATTAAAGTGTCACTCCCAAAAAAGTGGAGGGGTCAACTGCTCCTCTTCTTCCCAATCGCCGCCCCTGCCTGACACGTGGAAGTGAATATTAATGTAATGAATCCATTATTTACTAAGTTCTTAGGAGAGCTCCGTGGGTCAATGGAATAGCGCTCATTCTCATCTCTGGTGCGAGAGGCCCGTGGTTTGATGTAACGGAAAACATTTGTTCTTCGGTTCTCCGTTTCCTCCCACCTGCTCATTCCACGAATTATTTCATAATAGCATACTTTCATTAACCACCTCCACTTATATTTCAGATCTTCAGTACTAAACTGTATCCTCTTGTTATTAGCCGCTAGCTGTCAATGAGTGGGACAAAGCAGTTTTGCATTCTCAGGTGTCCTTCTGGGCAGGGTCGTGTACCATACATAAGGTCAGTCTGTTGGACTACCTGATCTGACACCAGATGATCAACAAAATCTCGTGTTGAGTATGCTAAAAGTAAAAATGAAAAGAAATCTTTGAGTTTTACGTCCCACGATTATGCCGGTTAAACTAAAGGAGACGGTGATAATGAGTAACGAATGAAATGGTGGAATGAAAAGTGGGAGAATCCCAAGGAAACTCACGCACACGGTGTTTATCCACCACAAGATTCACTTGGCAGGGGCAGGGATCGATCCCGGGACCCGAAGCACCAGAGGTGAGCGCTCTAATACTGAGCCACCGCGGCCCATGCTAAAAGGTGATGTCGTGTACCGAAACAAGGCAAGATATGGTATATCTCTACAGTTCAAGTGAATATTGTAAGGTTCTGTCTTTTTATTGTAGAGTAAAAAGATGGTACGCAGGAATAATGGACTTTCCTCAATCACATTTTAGTATAAAAGTTTCTTATACAATAATAATATTGTTATAATACAATAATATACAATAATAATAAATATTCCAGATAAAATATAAATTGGCAAAAGAAATTATCTTCTTCATAACGCCACGGAAGGAAAGATGGAAATCTTTCAGTTTTACGTCCCACGAGTATGCCGGCTAGGCTAAAGGAGACGGTGTGTTTGTCCACCACTTGGCGCGAGCTGGGATCGAACCAAGGTCCCCCACCAAAGGTGAACGCTCTACCACTGAGCCACTGCGGCCTCAAAAGGAAAGCAAGGAATAGGAAGAAGAGCACAAGTGTTCGATGATTTGAAAAATAGAAGAACATATTGGGAGTTAAGAGTCTTCATCCCGGCGAAATTAAAATACCGCTAATTTTACAGTAATTATGTGATATCTTCAAATAGATAAAAGATAATCGAAATGTGGAACAAGAGCGCCCTAGACAATATTATTTTACATGAGATACCGTTATCACGACTCAGTTATCTGCTTTCGATTTCGAGCCATTTTGAAAATCGGCATTTATTTTCGCGTTTCTAAACGGCTGAAAACGGAAAGCCACTAAGTGACTTGTGGTAACGGTACCTCACGCAAAATAATATTGTCTAGGGCGCTCTTGTTCCTTATTTCAATTATCTTTTATCTATTTGAAGATATCACTTAATTACCGTAAAATTAGCGGTATTTTAATTTCGCCGGGATGAAGACTCTTAAAAGAGGAACCTGAAGATCGAGAAACGTGGGAGAAACATTTCCAGACACAAACCTAAGAAGGAAAAAATTTAAAAAAAAAAAACTAATTAGTCACAGGCCTGCCGACAGGCTGAACACTTGATAATAATAATAATAATAATAATAATAATAATAATAATAATAATAATAATAATAATAATAATAATAATAATAATAATAATAATAATAAGTACACAGTAAATAGGAAAAGGCAGAAATAAGGTTGAAAAGTGGATACGCTAATCATTCATTACAGCTAGATAAACACGAAGCAGCTATCGGCCATAGCTCCGTTTTTGTTGACAACGTTTTTAATCTTTCGAAATGGTGGAACCGATTCCAGTGACTTGGAGCAGTGATACAAAATCACTGTTACTGTTAGAGATAATACGAACCCGTTGCAACACAACAGGGAAGAGGCCGAACTAGAGACAGTTAAAAAGAAAGGAAAAAAAGAAAGAATCGTGCTGACGAAGTTGTTTCTTCCATGTCCTGTAAAGTTATTCGTGCAGAAGATGATTGTTACAATTGTGTTTCCTTTGAGCTAAAGACCTCAATAATCGCTACTCAAAGACTATATACTGCGCAGTTCATTACGATGTTGTTCCCAAACTTTAGAATCATAAAAAAGAACGCACATTCTTTTGAAATGTTTTAGTGTAATATAACCTCACACAGAGTGTCAAAGAGATGTCAGCATGCAGGTCACACACACACACACACACACACATACAGAGGGAAGAAACATGAATCACTGACCTTATAAGGAAGCTGTGACGACGATGCGTGTTTCATTCCCTTCTCTGGCAAATTATAATGAGTTCCCTTGTGCTCATAGATTCGCTTCTATCAACAATCACACAGAACAGATACGCCATGTCCATAGTCAAAAGGACGGCGGACTGAAATAGGCACGTGCTGTTTGGAATGTGGACGTGCGATTCAGGATCAACTACATACTAGGGATGGCCATTTCCGGAAAAAAGAGTTTTCCTGTTTCCGGAAATCACATTTTCCGTTTTTCCGGAAAATTTTCCGTCTTAAGCTTTTCTGGAAAATTTTCTGTCTTCCGTTTTCCGGAAAATTTTCCGTCTTCCGTTTTCCAGAAAAAATTCCGTCTTCCGTTTTCCCGGAAAATTTTCCGTCTTCCGTTTTCAATTTTCCGTCTTCCGTTTTCAATTTTCCGGTTTCCGGAAAAATATTTTCCGTTTTCCGTTATACCGGAAAATGTGGCCATCCCTACTACATACACATTTATTTGTTTATAAACTAACAGTGCTAACAAAAACAGGTCCGACAGTGGGAAAGGATAGGTGGTCAAATGCCATCTGGCAACGTGTTGTAATTAGCCGGTTTGCCGACCATTTGGTTAAGCCAGTCAAATGCCAACGTTGATCATATGTTTGGCCGCTTTGCCGACTATTTGCTATTATAGACTAGTCAAATGGCAATATTGGCCATATGTTGTAATTGGCCGCTTTGCCGACCATTCTGCAACTAGTGCAACGTAGCCTCTTCGAAAGAGCACTGGACCACAATTGCAACTGAAAATACAAAGCCAAAACTGTCGGATAAATGATAGCCAACTGTTGGTTGGCCAATACACCTTAAGGTTGGTGTAAAGGGACAAGTATTGTCGCTAGATGTCACTACAGTCTTCGTATCTCTCTCATGTATTTTTTACCTTTCACGAAAATTCACGATTTCTCTTACAAATTTCAACCTAGAGACTTCAAATTTATGGAGAAGGAACTTTATAACCTATCGAAGGCAACAATCCGTGCCAATTTTTCACTGAGAATTTTCTTCATTGTTGAAATGGCTTAATTGTTGGAATAGATATTCAAACCTTTAACAATATAACTGTTTCAACAATGAAGAAATTTCTAAATAAAAAATCGGCACGGATTGTTCCCTTCGATAGGTTATGAAGTTCCTTCTCTAAAAATTTGAAGTCTCTAGGTTGAAGCTTGTAAGAGAAATCGTGAATTTTCGGGAAAGGTAAAAACTACATAAGAGAAATACAAAGACAGTAGTGACATCTATCGGCAAAGCTTGTCCCTTTACACCAACCTTAAAGTGCGTTGGAGAAACGTATTTTCAACTTTAATTTAGCATTGACAAGTCCGCAACTATGAACGACCATTAGCCTACAAAGACCTAACCAATGTGCAGTTTGTAAAGCCAATTCACACCGGAAACATTAAAAATCAACACTACTATTACGCGTAAGATTCATGTTCCGATATCAGCACGCACCAAATGAAGTTCGTGGTAGACAAACACCGTGTTCATGAGGGGCGTCATTTCGGACTTCGCTTGACGGGAGCAAGAACACCACCTAGATAAGACTTCCGCGTTTTGTACTAGTATATTAGTAGACAATCGATTAAAGTATATATATTCCTCAAACTCTGGGGGGGGGCAATTGCCCCCTCCTTCTTCCCCTAAATGACTCCCCTGCTGTGCATACCCGAGTTTTCTCGGGGATCTCATGTTCCCTCTCTTTCATTATCATTAGTATTTTCGAAGCATAATCATAAAAGCTCAAACTAAAAATACTATTACTTCTCTCCCTAATACTACTATTAATAAGATTAATAGTAATAGTAATAATGGAAAAGGAAGTCGATCAGAATCTATATTTAAAGGCATCATTCTGGCATTCAACTGTTGGAACAAAGGGAAACCTAGGAAAAAACTGTCAGGAAGCCGACAATTAGTTTCGGACTCCTGAACCAAAAATTGATAACGTTGACCATTAACCTATGCCCTTAAGGTTTTATTTTTATTATTATTATTATTATTATTATTATTATTATTATTATTATTATTATTATTATTATTATTATTATTATCCTGCTGAATTGACGTCGCTTTCAAGACGGAGGTTGTATAATACGTCCTACAACTTAATGTGGAATTAGAAACACTTGAGAACTCCGGCCCTATGTAGTTATATCATACAGGCTCTCAGCGCTGAAGACCGAGCTTCAATTCCCAGTAGGAGTTCATGTAGTTCGGATCGTACCTGAAACTGTAGGTTCACGTCTCCTCATATATAGCCTTTGTACTGAACGGGACGATAAACTTCAAATGAAATGAAAATGAAATGAAACCTTTAAGTTTTACGTCCCATTGTTATGCCAGCTGATGATGAGAAATCAATGAAATTGTAGAATGAAGAAACTGGAAGGAAACGGGAGAACTCCGAGAAAACCCACGCACACGGTGTTTGTCCACCATAAAGTTCACTTGGCGTGAGGTAGGTTCAAACCAAGGACCCCAGGCACCAAAAGTGAACGCGCTACCACGGAGCCACCACGACCCCAAACTCCAAATGAAGCAATCAAGAACCGAATCACGT
The DNA here is from genome assembly GCF_964235325.1 of Thermobia domestica. NCBI lineage: Eukaryota > Metazoa > Arthropoda > Insecta > Zygentoma > Lepismatidae > Thermobia > Thermobia domestica. Next base: position 23,059,889 of record NC_137471.1, on the reverse strand, counting down.
GAGCTCCCAACTGGATTTGAGCCCTGACCTCAGGCACCAAAGTCATGTACAGAGTCACGAAAGCCATTATTATTATTATTATTATTATTATTATTATTATTATTATTATTATTATTATTATTATTATTATTATTATTATGTAACAGTGTGGAGATTATTAGCTTTGGCTCCCCTTTTAACAGAATACTGGCTTAACAAAACGTAACAAAACCGTAGATCAGCACATAGCAGCTAAGAATGTTGCGTGTTAATTATTATTGCAGGTGGGAATGGAAGAGCCCTACCATGCTGACTGCTTTAATAGTCTTGCAACATGACAAGCTGCAATATCTCCTAATGTGTCCTGACAAAACTTTGTTTTTGCTACCTACAAATTGCACCTCAATTACAAAAAACAGGTTGTCGGAAAGGGAAAAAATTGCACGGCACAGGTAGGAAATTCAAAGTTTGAAACAAAAATGTTTTACCTTAGATCATCATTTTATTCTTTTTTTATTAAAAAAAAAGAAAGATAATTTTTTATGTTTATTTATGTTTATTTTCAATGTTTTAACTTGTAAAGCAGAAGTTATTTGCGTGTAATTAACGAAAACTCGTATAACATCTGTGTTGCAATAATGAGAAGAACTCTCATGTTAAGACAATTTGGCGCCCAAAATGGCACCGTAATGTCTGCTATGTTGATGCGGAAAAATCTCCAAAATCGTGTTTAATCTAACCTGATTCCTCGTAATTCGTGAATACATCTCCCCTCCCGCCTAAAGGTCATTGAATTAAGATATTTTGAACATCTTCTGAAGGAAAGCAAAAGAAAGGGACTTGTGGCTGTTAGGAAGTCAGAGTTATTACAGTTTCAAAGTATGTTATGCATATATAAAAGCAACCAAGAAAGTTCTGTCGTTTTTTTTTTTTTTTTGTGTGTGTGTGTGTGTGGAGGTCTATGTTCAATTGGGCTCACATCGTGAGTTCAATGCGAATGAAGATAAGGCGAAGGTCAGTTGTTGGTGTGAGTATATCCAACATACTACCTGGTTGTGGTGGTAGTTCAGTTATACCGTGAACTTGCGTAAGGTAAGAACAGAGTGAACATGGGACCTCCATAGAGCGTCACAAGGGCGTGTTTGGTAGACTGCTCGCAGCATCGTGCATCAGAAACTGCTAGTAGCTGGTCAGAAAGTCAATGCAACTGTGTGCTCTAAATGGTGGAATTGAATAAATGAAGTAATAATAATAATAATAATAATAATAATAATAATAGTAATAATAATAATAGTAATAATAATAATAAAACAGTTCAAAGCTTAAAGGGGGAAAATGGAGTAGTTCAAATATTTTTAAAGCACTTTAGCTAAATAGAAACAGGTGAAAAACAAAAGAGAAAGCAAGATTTAAAAGTGTGTGTGTGTGTGTGAATATCTACACATAAAAGAACAAACCACAGTGAAAAATTATGAATAAAAATTACAAAAAGAAATATATGAAAGGTGAAAGTCAAAGTGAGAAACAAAAAAGAAGAAATAGGAAGAGAAGAATAAATTAAAATCATAAGGAAAGAAAAGGACAGAAAACTAAGAAATACCGATGAAAGCACAAGGGTAACAAAAGTGAAACACTTGATTATTTATTATTATTTTATTTTGTTCGGTTTCGTGTATGCGTTGTTGATTTGGATGGTGGATTATTAGGCACGCAGCCAAGTGATAGCGCATGTAGTGACTTCTATTATTAGGCACACAGCCAAGTGATGGCGCAAGTGTCATCATCTATTATTATTAGGAACACAGGCAAGTGATAGCGTATGTAATTACAGTAGAGCGTCGATTATCCGAACGTCGGTCAACCGAACGACCGCTTAACCGAACTGTGTACTCGCTCGCACCTGTTACTCTCCCACCCTACCGTCCATCATCCCCTCACTCCCAAACCAAGTTTCCCACAGTAGTCGCCGCACTGAGCCACCGCTGGCGGAACTTTGCTTCTAATGGGGCCTGTACATATTATTGTGTACCACAATGTAAAGAAACATAATATTTAATTGGATTTTAAAATTTGTATAAAACAGGCAATGTATGAAGTGAAGGCAGTTTGAATATTCTTTAGGATTCATAATCCAATGGAAAATTTAGAGTGCCTTGACTTCTACAATGCAAATGACCGGCGATGACTTCTAGAACTAGGAAGACTCAGAAAGAATGTGCAAGAATGTTGACATGACGGAAAAATCATATAAATACTACCGGATTCTCTTCCGGGTAGGAGAAGTTCTATTTTGACGTCGAAACTCTGCGAGTCAAATTATTCATAATTAGTTTTTGTCACTCCGTCATTCTGTCCATCAGAAGTTCTGCTCGTCATCGTTACCAAAAGTAAGTGATTATGCATTGTCTTCTCTAGTCTTTAAGTCATACCAGTCCACATCATGCTCTGTAGTTTTTCAGTCATTCAAGATCAGTTCATTAAATTCTTGTTCTAAATTATTTCTGTGTTGTCGAATTTTATCTTTGAAATTCTACTCCCATGTTTCTAATTCTGAGCTACGCTATCTACGCCCCCAAGACTTGCATTAGTTTAAATTACTTCTTGGAGGAACTGGGTGGATGTTAAGGCCATTCAGTAGTTTTCATGTATGAGAATTGTTTGGGGTTTGCGACCCAGACAAGAGGTCTCCGTTCGACATGCCTCCAGAAGTTCTAACTGCCTTTTACGTCACAAAACCGGTCACGTTTGAGGTAGATTGCAAACCTATTTTTAAGGTTTTAGCAATATTTTTGTTTAATAAACTATACCACATACTATATATTCCTACTAAAGTTGCCTTTGTACGTTACTTTGTAATACTTAAAGAGATGCCTGTTTTTATGAATAAATTTACTGTACAGTACTTCTTTTTGGCAAATAAACATGTACAGTTCGATTATCCGAACAAACCAGTTTTCCGAACACTCATGTCTCCCAATTACTTCGGATAATCGACGCTCTACTGTATTTCTATTATTAGGCACGCAGTCAAGTGATGGCGCAAGTGCCATCATCTATTATTATTAGGCACACAGGCAAGTGATAGTATGTAATGAAATCTATTATTAGGCACGCAGGCAAGTGATAGCGCACGTAATGACTTCTATTATTAGGCACGCAGTCAAGTGATGGCGCATACAGTGCCATCTATTATTAGGCACGCTAGCAAGTGATAGAACATGTACTAACATCTATTATTAGGCATGCAGGCAAATGATAGCGCATGTAGTGACATCTATTATTAGGCACGCAGCCAAGTGATAGCACATGTAGTGTCATCTATTATTATGCACGCTGGAAAGTGATAGAACATGTACTAACATCTATTATTAGGCATGCAGGCAAATGATAGCGCATGTAGTGACATCTATTATTAGGCACGCAGCCAAATGATAGCGCATGTAATGACTTCTATTATTAGGCACGCAGTCAAGTGATGGCGCATGTGGTGCCATCTATTATTAGGCACGCTGGAAAGTGATAGAACATATACTAACATCTATTATTAGGCATGAAAGCAAGTGATAGCGCATGTAGTGACATCTGTTATTAGACCAATTATTTACTATTAGGAATTAGTTTGATGCTGACACGTTTTGCCATTTAGCGTAAGGCATTCTGATTGTGCCCTTCGTCCTTCTACAACTAACATCACAAATGCCTTAATGAAGGTTGCATAATATTTCAGGATATCATTAAACACAGACTGACAAGTTTTCCTTTTATAATTAGGATGACAAAAAATTTACACGGATCACCCTGTATATGTCAAATTGTATTAGTGAATGGGACAGTAAAACTGCTAATAATCAGTATTAATGCACAACAAGTAAAGTCAATTATGCGAACACTCGTTGTATTTGAAAAGCGTTAAAATGTAGTTTGCGGTTTCGATATCTATACACAATTCACGAGACATACTATTAAATCATGTATAACTTTCATTTTTTGTAACATATCCCGACAATGACGTTCACTGAGCCAAATCAATGTTGTTTTGGTTACGAGTTGTTTTGCGTGTCTGTGTTTACCTTGTTAGTTTGCTGTTTGTATAGATAATGTGATTTCCTTCCTGCACTTGTGATTCGAGCGTTATACATACAACGGAGTGCTCTTCAATAGTGATTGTAAGACATAAAACATACAACTATAAACCCCATGCATCTAGAAAAGTCTAGGATAAATAAAAGAATCCTGATCTCGAATAATTATTAAAACGCGGATATCAGATTCACATTCGATCCAATCGGATTTCTCAATCTGGACTTTCGAATACGGATGTTGAACAGTGGCGTAACTAAAGGCTTGGAGGCCTTCCCGCAGACAGCATGGAGTGGGGCCCTTTCTCTACGTCCCACTTCACGATTTGGGGCCCTCTTATGGCTTGAGGCCCCCTGCAATGCGGGGTCTACAGGGGCCTTATTTACGCCCCTGATGTTGAATATCCTGAGATCGAATGACACCTTGATTTCCGATCTAGATTCGGATATTCAGATACTTATTTTGGATATCTGAAGATACAGTAATAAGCGGAGATCAACACATTTCTACCTTCGGATCTTAGTCTCTGATATCTGAAGGGGTACAATTGGATTCCGATCTCGGGTCTAGATTCAAATATTCAGTTCTTTTGAACAAATTCGAATCTGATATCAGTATTGGAAGATCCAACAGAATCCAAATCTCGGATCTAGATTGGAATATTCGGTTCCTTGGAACGAATTCGAATCTTCGGATATCTAAGTATCCTGATCTCACTATCTAAAGATAGGATTCGAATCTCTGGTCCGAATCTTTTGATTCTGATCTCAGATTTCTGAATATACAAAAAGATCCCGAACTCCAGCTTGGATTCAGATATTCGGTTCTATTGAACAAATTCGGATCTGATCTGAGTATTTGAAGATAAATAGAATCCAAATCTGGGATCAGATAAGGATATTTGGTTCTTCTAAACGGATCTTTGGATCCTGATCTCTGTATCTGAAGATACAATATGATCCGTGTCTCAAGGTCTAGATATCTAGATTTGGATATTTAGTTCCTTGAACAAACCTGATCTCAGCATCTGGAGATACTATAAATTCGGACCTGTGCGCTTTAGGGAGTTTGGCTATGGGCATATAATTTGAAGTACTCTCCAATTACCTCTATTGTTGCGGAAGTACCACAGGATTCTAAAACTTGGATATTTGAATAGGGCACATACTAGTTCCTACGTAGTGTCTTGACCCAACTACGGTAGGTCCCATAGTTTTGGAGCTATGGGCCTTTAAAGTTCACTTTTTCATGTTTTCGACAACCTATAACTCCGAAATAACTAAATAGTATTTTAATTCGCACACTGATTATCCTTTTGTTGGGTCTGTATTTGTCCCCGTTTTCAATCAACAGAACATATGTATTAAGTTTAATTCGATTTAATTTCTTTTAAATAGTTTTAGGAATACACAATTGGACGGTGAACTGTGCCTTAGGGGTACGCGAGAAAAGAAGGTTGAATAGCACTGTTTTAAACCATATTTGTTATCGTAATATATTGTATGATTACTTGCATATCTTTAAACGTTGACAGGCCTGTAGCAAGCCCAAAAATGTAGGGGGGGCGGATGAAGTTATGGGGGCCTGATGCAACCATATTATAGTTCATTTGCCAGTCTACCGTGAAAATTTTAGGGGGGCAGCCAAAATTTAGGGGGTCGGCCCCTAGCCCCCTCCTGGATACGGGCCTGAACGTTGATAAATAATCTTCATTGTGTTCGTATAATCATTTTGTTAAGATTATACTAAGTACGCGCGTTAGTCACTAGAGCACCAAAAGGCATAGCTTGGGTTGGGGGAGGTTTTTTTTTTTTAGAAGAGATCTTGATTGGTTGTAATGAAATAAATGGTTTCTGCGCTAGAATATGTTTTGTATTCCTATAAGCCATTGAATTAAGTAAAACAAACACCACACAAAACAATTGTCATATCTTGGAATTGAACCTAGAACTTTCAACCTAATGAAAACAAGATAAAGATGTCACGCATCTAAAGCTTTGTATTTGTTTGCATTTAAAGAAACAACTAACAGTTGTACTTGAATAGTTGCCAGGTCACAAATGAAAAAAAAAAAATCAAATCCACATTCCTTACGAGTGTAAGTAGTTGTAGGACCGATATGTAACCTTCGTGTGTGGCCCTAGAACAAAGGATTGCAGACAATTACCTATTGTATTCGTAATAGTGAAGCACCAGCGGGGCGCCCGGAGACAATGGGTAGAGAGTATAGTTGTATAGAAATACACTATTGTTGAAATGACATATGATGACAGGTAATGGTTGTTGTACTATTGTATGTATAGTACTGACACAAAAGAGAATAATAAAAGAGAAACCTTGGAAACTTGTTGAACAAAGGGTAGTTTGTTATAAAGAATAATAAAAGAGAAACCTTGCAGGTGTATGTAAAGAGAAACCTTGCAGCTGTATGCGTTAAAGAATAATAATTTAGGTGCTGAACAATAGTGGATTGTTATAAAAAGACTTTTTAACCCGGCGGCGGCGGAAACGCGCACGCGGCGCGGGAAGGCGCGGGGGCGCGAACGGAAAATACACGCGTGCGCGGGCGCGAGCGCGTGACGTCATTTGAAATTTTTATTTAAATATTGGTTTTAAAAAATAGGCATGTATAGTTTTGTTAGCGATGGAGAACCGTCAGTTTGTAGAAGACGTTGATGTGAAGCATAAGTTAGACGGTGAGAATGAATATCCAGATTCCCCAGATTGTACATTTGATGAAAATGAATTAGAAAGATATGAAAACGATAATATAAAAGTTTATGCAAGTGATAGTGAGGCGGGAATAGATAATGAAGTGTATGAATTTTCGCAAGATAACTCAGATTTTGAGGCGGAATCAAATGACGAAGTGGTATCAAATGTGGATACGCCGCCATGTTCACCTGATTTATCAGAATTAAGTTGGAACTGTGAATGTGGTGTTAACTATGTGGATGTGAACTGTGTAAGAGATTGCATATTGAAATGGAAACCAAATGACTATTTAATATGCTATGCATGTTATTGGCATGATACATGCGAATGGTCTCATGAATGTTTTTATTGTAATGACGACGTTTTAGACATTCGTGTTTGGTCTGTGTTAGTGAATCCGCGTGTACAGGAGGAATTATTTGACATTTATGCAGAAACACATACAGTTATTACACCATTAACAAGAGATTATTTTAATATTACATTTGGTGAACTATCAGTGGATGTGAATGTACGAAAAGAACTTTTAAGTATTTTTCTTGAAAAAGACAGATCGAACGACTATAGTGAAGTGTGTTAAGAAAACGTACTGTACATAATGTATTTTGAAAATAATTTTTGTGTATCATGTAGTGAAGAACATATTAGTGAAGTTTGTGTTTTAAAAACTATAAGTGCATACTTACGCTTTAATAATAATATTTCTTGTGAACAATGTTTGATGCATCTTGAACATCAATGTTTATTTCATCATGATATTGGAACTTTTGCTGTAGGATATTTATCCAACGATATAACTCTTATTGATTTATTTGAAGTGTTTGAAGAACACCATAGTGAAATTTCAAGTATAAACTTTACACGCAAAGTGCGTGATTGTTTAAAGAACACCGAATTTGTTGGACAAATTATACCATTTTTCTTAGATCGTAAACATAAAATTTCACCATGTGTTAATGAATACATTATTGACATACAAGGTTTTAAGATTTCAAATAATGAATTTATTATACGTGAATTTTGTTTAACTGCGTGTGATGATACAGTAAATTTGCATTGTTTAATAAAATCACCAGTAGAATACAATGTACTTCCATTAGGTTGTCAAAAACAAATTGAATGGTTAACATTAAACTTACATGGATTAACTTGGAATGATAAATGCGGTTATACTGTATCACACATACGTAACCTTATATATCAACTTTGTAAACAAGATGCAACCTTTTATTGTAAAGGTGCAGAAAAAACACTTTGGATTAAAAATATTTTTGCACTAGCTAATGTTATTGATTTGGAAAGTAAACAGTGTCCACCATTAAACACAATGCAAGCAAACGTATTTAATGATTATTGTGCTTTTCATGAACAAAATATTAAACTTGATAAAAAATCAGGATGTGCATTTCGTAATGCACAACAGTTATGTTATTGGTGGAAGTTTCAACGTACTATAACATTAACTAATGCATTTGCAAAGTTGTAAAAAGGATATATGATATGTTCTTGTAAATAAAAATACAAGATTTTAAATTGTAAATAAAAAATTTTTATTAAACTAATCTACTTGTTTTTTCTTTTTCATTATATTGGATACATGATTGAATACAATTTTATCATTTTGTTTAAGATTATTTGTTTTGAACAAATTTAAACATTCGTTAAAGCTTTTCTTTCGTACAATATGATGCAGAAAGTACAACACAAATTGTCCACACAAGATTGAATTATCATCTTGATATGCGGAACTATTTGTAAAATATATTTTACAATTTTTATTTAAAAAAGTTTTTATTTCTTTTGGAAATGGTAATGCTAGGCTATCGAAATAGTATCCTCTTTGATTTTCATCAATGAATACACACACCCAATGTGTTCCACTTGAAGATGAATTGCTTAAATTTATAATAAGTCCAGCCGGTGGTTGCACAGTTTTTGGTATTTTATCAATAGGATAAATGCCATGTACATTTGCACCAGTAACTTTATCACGAAGTAACACTTTTATTAAATCATCCGTGTACATAACTTTTGTTTTTTAAATTCACATCACTTCACTTCACTTTACATCACTTTATACGCGTATATGTTGGAAGACCTAGTGGAGTATATGGAATATTTTCATAAAACGAAATAACATGTTTAAAATATTCATGACAGATTTTTTTATAACTTTTCCAATAACGATGAATGGTGCTAATGCATAAAAAATACTTTTGACAAACTTCATAGTATGATACCTTGTTATGAGCTCTTTGAATAATCAAGCACAAATATTACAATATACAATGTTTAACACACTTTGTACCAGTAGGACACATGTAATTCATATGCTTAGAAGTGAACAGTTATACTTCTTTTATTAAAATGATACTTTTAAAAAGTATTATCAGTATATATATTTCTATCTTTATCAATTTGAATTAAAGAATCAAACTGAGCGTAAACAATACATGTTATAGGCTCAGTTAAATTTTCAGAAAAGGAAACTTTAACATTTACAGGCGCATCACGCACAAGGTCCCAAGTGCAGTCATCTAATGTTGCTGTAGGTGATAGAATAAATGCATAAAGAGTATAGCCGTTTGGATATTCTTCAGGAGTAATAGTATGTGCATCATCTTTATAATATAAACCAGTACCGGAAAACAGAGAATGGTAACTTAGAAGGTACAAATTGTTTTTAAAATCGGGGGTGAGGGGACTGGGAGGAAAAGATTTTGATCCAACTTGTAGCTGCAGTTTGTTAACGTTAAAGTGTTGAAAATGAAATGGATTTAGTTCAGATTTTCCATTAAATGCCGAATTGGAAACAAACCCGATAACAACACCTTTAGGTACGTTACCCAGAAAAATATTATCAAGATTGTATGAATTAACGTTTGCAGGAATAGTATACGATCTTGTTTGTACTCTTGTAAGGGGATATTTTGCTGTTTCATGATTCATATTAGTATTGATTTCCATTGCCAAATGAGGTGCAACATCAATGCGACGTATATGTAGAGTAACATCTTCAAGTTTTACTTTATAAGAAGTATTTACAGGTGATAATAAACAAAAAGCATCTTTACTACGATGTAATTTTATACGAAGACCTACTTTATTTACAAGTGCTCTTGGTAATCCAGCAATATCTGTATACAGACGACCATACATTTCAAACGATTTACTATTTTTAATATAATTAGCACGTTGTTGAAAACCTACATTAGCATTACCTATGGTATCAAATTGTTTAGCGGTATCTTTATACCACATACCTAATTTCAAATGTGTATCAGAAGCATCACGGGAATAATTTAATAATGTTTCAAGGTACGCACGATAAGGATAAAATCCTGATGAAGAAGTAATTAATTTATCATTTAATGAAATGTCAATTTGACTAAATAACGAATGTAGGAAATTATTTGTTGGTGCTACAACATCAGTGTCAGCTAATGGTGTATCATCAGGTTTTGTAATTTTACAACGTACGTAAAGATAAAGATATGCAGTATGAATAAATTCTCCTGTTTCACCGGGAATAAAAAATTCAATGGGTCCATCAGAACTTAATGTTGAAATTGGACGGTATTCAGCATTAAAGCAAGATTCAATTGCAGTTTGTGTCATTGGAGTACTAAATAAATCGAAATCATTGGTACAACATTCCACACTGTTTGAATTAAGTAGTGCCATTATGAAAATATATCTGTAACACGACTTATTTTTCTTTTTACTTTTCTTTTGCTTTTGCTTTTGTTTGTACGCTTACGTTTAGTTGGAGGTCCAAAACGAACAATTGCCGGAGCTTTACGCTTGCGTGGCCGTCTCTTACCACTTCCAGTTAATAACTGACCAACTTTGTTAGCAGCTTTTGTCTTTAATGTTTCACCAGCTTCTTTTACACGTGCACGAACAGATTCTTTAAATGGTTTATCTTCTAATACATCACCCGCTACTTGTATTCCCGTTTGTAATGCTTGTCGACCTAAAGTTTTTGCACCCTGTTTAAGAAATGGTAATGCAAAACGAAATAATCCTTGAAAGAAACTACCTATACCATGTCCCCGTTGATATACAGGTCCTGAAAAGTATGGGATACCATGTCCGTAATGCCGTCTAAATTTCATGTTTAAAATATAATTAATTAATTACTTTTTATTAGGAGAGCGCTTAAAATGAAGTGTAACACTTAGTGTCCCAGAACGAAATGGCAAATTTCGTCCTGCATGGTCTTTTAATAGTATTTCAATACTGTTAAATGAAAACTTTGCAAGTGGTAGATAATGAATATCTTGAAATGTTAATGTTTTTACTTTACCGTATTTTACATTTGATGTTGTTGCAATACGTAATAAAGGTGCTTTTGTATCACCTAAAAACTGATATTGTATGATATCAGTATAAATAAAAATTTGATGAGGATATCCAATATCAACATACGGTTGTTTAAATCCACGTTTATACAAAACAAGATCTTTATGTTGACGAAGTCCTAATTGCATTGCTAATGTTGGTGATAATAAGGCATATTCAACACGATCACTACAATCTACTTGTACAATATTTGATATAGAAAATTTTATATCTTTTGATATTTTATTTAATTCATCAATAATATGATGTGCAGAGTGATAATATCCACTTACAATTTTACCTTTTTGTGCTTCTTCATTTTTTATTTTATACCACATAACATTTTCTCCATCGTTAACATTATAACATGTTAAAGGAACATGTAATTCACTTAATCCTACATGCCAATCGGTTTCTGATAATTGAATATTATTTTTTAGTTGATTAATAAAATGTGTTGGACTATTTGTAGGATATACATCAGTACTTGCGTTTGATACAAGTGTAATGTAAAAACTATCATCAATACTTTCAGAAATCATTTTCGTTTAAAGTGAAGTGTTAAGTTTGAAGTTCCAAATTGAAATGGCAATTTTAAACCGTGCTCATCTTTTAAGTTTACTTCAATCGTATTAAAATAAGATTTTACAACTTTAACATATTGTGGTGTGTGAAATAGAAAACATTTTACATCTCCGTGCTCAATATTATAAGCACTAACTTTACGAAGTACTGGTCCAATATTTTCTTGTTGTTTTACAATATCAACACAAACATTAAAAACGTTTGGTATATTATATTCTAAATTGCATGGAAATTTTGCACGTGTTACGCTTGGAATATCTTCATTAACTGGTTTTACAAAAACAGCATCTGTAAACTCTGTTGTATTTTCATTTATAAATCCAAGTAAATGTTGCAATCCGCGTGTCATTCCAATAACACAAAAATCTTTTAATTTTAAAGAATGTCTAATTCCAACTTGATTTTTATTTTTATAATATTTTAACATTCGTAATTCTTCAGGAATCATTTCTAAAATGGATGAAATAGAAGTATAGTATCCTGGTGTAATATCAACATTTACAATTTCAAGTTCATCATTAACGATGGTTTCAATTACAATTTTTTCATTTTTACCTACATTATAAAAACTAAAAGGAACATTAAGTTGCGTTAAGGCAACATACCATTCTCCTTCACTTAAGTGAATAGGTTGTGCTAACTTTACTATAAATGAAGAAGTTGTATTATCAGTAAAAATTTCACTACTAGCATTTGAAGGAAGAGTAACATAGAAATCATGTTCTATCATTGAACTCATTTTGAAGACTGAACAGAATTTGTTTTAATCCATGAATTCATACTTGATGGATATCCCAACCACTTTACATACATCATATCTTTTTTTCGTTTTAGTACTTTTTCAATTAAAAATGTTTTGTTTGAATTTACATTTACTTTTTGTAATTCTTCTGTGTAAAATATTCCTTTAATTTCCTCATCATTCCAATCTTTTAATTTATATGTAATAGGATTTGTCGGAATACATTTATCAACAATAAAAATTTCTTGTGACCATTTTGGTAAATATCCCTTTTCTAATTTATGTTTATATTTACTAACACGCACATAATCACCAGGGTGAAATTTACATGTTAATTTGTTTTTATTCGTTTTATCACCGTACAACGTATTCAAAACTTGATCAACATTAGAGTAATTTACATTGGCTGGTGCCATTTTAATACTACTATGATACGAATGATTATAATTTTTTACAAATTGATCTAAGACATCTATATAACGGTATGTATTTTTAGCCGTAAAATAACGATACAATTTTTCTTTTAATGTCCTTATAAAACGTTCAGCTAATGCACATTTAATTTCTGAATGTACACTGTAATGATTAATTTCGTATTCTTTAAATAATCGTTTTACATGCCGATTATAAAATTCTGTACCTAAATCCGTTTGTACATTAAACACAGGTAGTTTAAAATTTTTTAAAATTTTTTTGATTGCTTTTGCCATTTCAGGACCTGTTTTTGTTTTTAAGGGAACACAATACGCATACCGTGAAAAAATATCGATACAACATAATATATACTTATAATTTTTGTTATACTTTGCAATATTTTGCATATCTGCTAAATCCATTTGTAATGTTTCATTTGGTGCACTAACATAATATTGTTTACGTTCAAATACTTTACGTGCTGGTGCATGTAATGTATATGCATCTTGAGATGCTAACCAATTTTTAATTTTCTTTTTTGATAATTTTGTTTTTCCTTGTAATGTTTTAATACTTGATAAAGAAGCAGGATTTGTATAATCATAATATAATTTTGACAATTTTCCCATTTTTATTTACATTTTATATTCTTTCCAGTTTTTAAAAATATTTGTTACTAGTGTTGGACTTTGTGATTTTTTAACTTTGCTATGTGATTTCACTATAGGACTAGAAATAAATTCACGTGGTACATTAAGATCATCCAATAAATTTTTAAATTCGTGAATGCCTATAGGATTTCTTGAATATTTTCGTGTACGAACAACATCATTTATTAAATCAATAATATTAGAACCTGGTATTATTTTGCCTTGAATACGTACTGTTCCTGATTGATCCCAATGAATTTTATCAGAACTTGTTAACTGTTTTAATAATAGATCTGTTTTCCTTCGTTGTGTTTTTGGTACTGATTGTAAAATGTCTGATACAAAGGGTAAAATAGAATTATTTTTTTCTTCTTCTTGAGATAATGATGATGATGTTTGAGGAACATCTTTTTCAATAATAGGTAATGTAATTGGATTTTGTGAAACTGATGAAGTATAATTTAAATATTGTTGTAATGCTTGCTGATACAATTTCCATTTTTCTTCAATACTAAGATTACGACGTTGTAAAATACTATTCATTTCTTCATCTAAACGCGATTGATGTGAATCTATTGATTTTATATTTGCATGCATTTGTTGCATTGCATTTTCAGGCACTAATATCATTTTACGAAATTCCGACATACTTATCTTCCAAACAAACTACTTGCTACTGCACCAAGTAATGGTCCTAAAATTAATGGTAAAAATGCCCCACCTTTCTGTAATAAAATTTTCTTTTTCTTATTAAGTGCTGTACGTTGCGCAGATAAAGCACGCAAGATCTTTTTATGTCTACGTAAACGTTGCTTCTGACGCGAATTCAACGGAATGTTTCCTTTTATTGTGTTTTTAGCAACTTGTGAAATAGTACGTATTAAATCACCAGATGCATGTCGTATAATTTGTTTTCGCTTTGCGCTTTTGCATTTGCACAAAGCACGGAGAGTATCAAAGTGTTGTTTCACCTTCAACATCTTGAACTAAACTAAACGTAAACGACTGAATTACTGTCTTTTACATTTGCATATACATGCAGTGTTTCATTAGGAAAAATATTTGTACGTAATCGTAATGCATCATTTGTTTTTTGAGTTAAGTCAAATAACAAATAAGTGTGAGGTTCACGTGTTACATCTTCGAACACATTCACAACTTGTTTACTATATCGTGGCATAATTTGTCTTGCTAAATATTGTATTTGTAATTTATCACGAGGATTTTTAAATACTATAATATAATGTGCATTTAAACTTATATCACGGGCATGTTTTCCTTTTGGAAATAAATTTTGAACAATAAATATTACTGTTAATTTTTTATGATGTGCATATTTTGTAAATAAGTTTGCAACATCACCATTGGTTTCAGACATTAAGTCATCTAATATTAATAATGAATTTTCTTGTATTTCAAAATTATTCATATCTGGAATTCCTTCTATAAATCGAATTTTTGAACTTGCATCTAAATTTGGTATGACTGCACCATAACACCAAACAATTTCATTAAATTTCATAGTAAACATTTGATCACGTTCATTTAATAATCGATTTACAAAACATGTTTTACCTGCACGTGAAGGACCAGCAATTAAAATGGTTGATGGATGTTGAAACTTTAACATCTTGTATTAAACTGAATGCACACAATAGATACTTTACTTTATATACACTCATGCACACACTCACTCACTCACACAATTAACAACATAAATTAAAAATAAATTAAAAATAAGTTAAACAATAAATATTAAAGCTTGAAATGACTAAAATATGAATGAATGACTAGAATAAATGAATGACTAGAATGAAATGTATACTTTGGTTTACAATGTATAAGTTTGCACAGCAAACGATGTAATAAATAAATAAATAAATAGTCATACTCTACTAATGATTTGTTAAAAAATAAATAAATAAATATATAAAAACAATCACTTATAAGCCAAGCTAAAATTATTATGATACATATCCATGAGGTAAACTTTTTGTCTTTGGTATTGGTTCGTCACTTTGTGTATCGTCAATACGTTTACGTTTTTTGTTTACCTCTTGGTGTGTTTTTGTCTCTTTACGTGAAAAGATAGTGAAGCCCTGTTTCCGCACAATACTATTTGGATTTTCTATAATTCTACAATTAATATTTCCTGTCACTAATCCATAGAAACTCTCAAAGTTTATTCTTTGAGAGGTCCTATCATTTAGTGTAATTCCCCGAATTTTGAAAATATTCCGAAATTCCCCTGCGGCATTTTTAAGCCGTATACTATAATTTTTTGGCCCTAATCCTATAAACGTTACAAACTCCCACCCTTCTTCAATTTCATTAGTGAGATCACCCAAATAGCTTCCAAGCTTCAACGGAGGTTCCCTATCTTTTTTACACGTAAACATAATACTGTCTGTGTCACAATAAATTACGTCTTCAGGTCCTACAGTCACAAGTAAATCATATAATTGTAGCCTGGCCCATGAAGTAATAAAACCGGCAAGGACGACATTGGAAAATTCCAAAGGTACATTTTCGGTTTCCAAGTCTTTATATGTTACAATAAGATGTTCATCACCAACTGGAATAACACTATGAACCTCATATCTCGGTGTAGCAAGGTACCTATGGAACTCTGTCCCACTATCAATAATTACACACTGTGTCATATCTGTACGTTGTCCCCATTTTCCGTATAAGGAATTGAGGTACAACTTCGCGCATTGTCTAAGTCCAGGGTTCGTCCTAATATTATCTTTATTTAATTTTATGCCTTCGTGAGCATAGTAATCGTCAATATACTTATCTTTGTCTTCTTCAGTTTTACACCAAGCAGGATAGCCTGAAGCTTCCTGCTTCATCTGAAGAAACGTATTCACATAGTCCCGGAATAAACTAGGTGAATTCCGATCTTCAGAACCCATGAGTTCAAATTCCCATATTTCATAAATTTTGACGATTTTATATCCGTTTTCAAGAGCACGGTGAAGCTCTGGTGTACAAAAAGTTCCAGTTAATGCGCGTTCAGTATCACTATGTGTGCAATTATCAATAGTTTCTCCTTCCATACATAGCCTACAAAGTCCAAATAT
Source organism: Thermobia domestica (assembly GCF_964235325.1). Lineage (NCBI taxonomy): Eukaryota > Metazoa > Arthropoda > Insecta > Zygentoma > Lepismatidae > Thermobia > Thermobia domestica. The sequence goes on along the minus strand of NC_137471.1, from coordinate 23,043,294 downwards.
TAATCGGCTTTGCGCTACATACGGTAAGATGGGAAAAAAGAGTTGTTTAGGAGCCAATACAGTACATTTTACAATCCCATGAATTTTTCCCACATCTGGGAAAACCGGCCCCTTATGCACCTTAGGTGCCCCCACCGGAAGAGGTTTCCTTGCCATGACGTAGGGGTATAACGATGTAATATCATAATAAAGAATGGATTCATCGTCCGCACAATTCACATATGAACGAAATACTTCAGTACGGCCTCCGTTGTAGCAACTCTTAGGAATAAGAAAGTCGGCAGTAGTATCACAATGTTCTTTAAGGAACTTTTGTAAATCTACATCTGTGCGTACTTTATTATCCCAAGAGCACTCCCATATTTCATACAAATTCATTTTCAGAATTTCTGTGAAATATTTTCGACGGATTTCCGTATGTTCGTACCTTTTTTCAAATGTGTTGTACGGACCATGTGCATTGTCTATTATGGCATTACGGTTATTTGGAAAACACGTTTTACAGGCATGCCAGTAACATCCCATAAATTCGAACACGGCATTAAGCTCTGCGCTGTATCCGTCAACATTATACCTTCCAAAAGATTGTTCTCCGTTTCGTCCAGCATGCTGGATTTCTATACCCAATTGGTGTTCCATATACTTTAGCCATTTCATTGATTTTTCACTGGTTTTTGTTTTATAATGGTACCCCAAAGGTGGTATAACAGAAATACTTTCTTCTGGAAGATATGATGTACGATATGTTTGCATGGCTAAACTTGCAATCGTAGACGATACTAGAAAACATTGTAATCCACCCGTTTTCTCTTCTATAATATTACTAAATTTAATAACAGCTTCTGTGAGAATTCTCACATCATTTTCACAATACTCCAGCATTTCCTTTTGCAAATTAAATTGCTCTCCCAATTGCACCCGTTCTTGGTGCCATCCCTCCAACCGCTTTCTTTCTTCACCAGTTCGCGATTCAGGATCATAGTACTCTATTCCGGGATATGGTCCTACATAATTTTGGTTCTCTACTGTGTTAAACAAGTATGGGAAATCTCCCTTCTTTAAATTTTCTGAAAGGCCTAACGTTTTAGGTAATTTTGATAATTTTACACCAAGAAACAAATAACTATCTCTAAAAATGATTTTATTATGAATAGAAATACTAAAAATCTTTTGACCCTGAATTAAAGTTTTTGGAATGATATGCTGGGACTCAATGAGAGATCTCAAACAGAAAATGTTATCAAATCGGCTACCATTATGACTTATGACACATACTTTACTAAATATCGGTCTATCTAATAAAATATGTGTAATAAATTCATCAATAGTTTTAAAAGAAAACGAGCGGTTACCGTTTTCATCACCACATGTACTGCAGGCTTCATCAATGCCTTTGTTGATACATTTATGGCATACATGTCTAGCGCATACCAAGCAAACAACGTGTTCCCGCTGTCCACGCTCATTTTCCGGTTTGAGCATGGTTTCTACGTCAAAGACAATATAAAGAAACCTCTTGATATGAGTAGGTTTTAATTTCTTCACATAACATGAGTGACCTTCCTGTACATGTTCACGACACGTACTGCAAAAGTATTCACCACATGTATGATCAGATTTTCGTGATCTTAAATCATAGAGTGCATTACAGTTGATGCAAACTTTGACATATTCACACACATTCTTGCCAATTTGATTACCTTTTAAGTGATTGTCAAAACATTCACCCCTAGTAAAATATCTATTGCATGCATTGCATTTTATTTTGTCCATCGTAATATCTACTTTGTGCATATGTTCGCAGTATGAACACATTAACTCACACTTATGTAAACGATTGAGACCTTTAAAACCCTTTAAACAATTTAAGCAGTACTTTTTCTTTCTTAAAAATGACGTTATAGTACGAATAGGGCGAAAATGTCCAATACTTCCCCTTTCATCGTAATAAATATAGATGGGTTTTGCATCCTGCAACTCTGGTCTTTGTACTTGTGTTTCCGGATAACGTACTCTAAATTCACGTTTGCTTTCGGGTACTTTTTCATAAATAATAATTTGATAGTTTGGAGCTAAATGTTTCTGAAACAATTCAACGTCATTGAAATCGCAACCACCTTTAACGCTAACACCTGCCTCAGTACAAAGCTTAATTGCTCTACCTTTTAATGTATCTCGAGTTGGATCTGTTAAATGAGTCAAATTTCCACGTGATTCGGTATGCTTTGCTATACCCCAAGCAATACTTTTAGGTAAGCAAAGTTTGTCATTATCGGTTCCCGGAAGCTCAACCAAATGTTGTACTAAAAATTCATTTAGCGGCAAATATTTGTTTAGTGTGGAATTATTATCACGTGTTCTTCCAGCACCAAACATGGAATTTACTATATGAAATCGAAAGAGGACATGATTACCTAAAAGGAAGTCTTCATTACTATTTAACACTCTAGTAATGGAAGCTAATACGGACTTAGCAGAAATGTCTTTGCGGCGTCTCCATGGAACATACACTGCTTTCTTATCCTTACTATTGGAGGAATCAATGTACATTCCAACAAAATCATTAGGTCTCGCATTGTTCAATACATTATCCAATGCGAAGTTCATTAGGTTTTCAATATAGGCCGCAGGATTTCTAATTTCATCATTTCCCATTGGCCTTACCGCAATTTCATGTCCCACCAAGTTAAACTTAGTGAAACTTTTTCTGCTTTCACGTACTACTTCGAAATTACCTTCCCCTGTATTTTGAACATCTGTATGTCCGCTACGTTCACTTGGAGGAACGTAACCGGAGGTGCTTGGCTGTGGAGAACCCATTCCGTAACCACGAGTATCCCGTGAACATTGTACACTTGATACCTGTACTTCATTATTTACAACATCCACAGGATTTTGTCCATTTTCACATAACTCGTTTAATAAAGCCTCCACATAATCAGATGTTCCAAACTCATCGGAATTTACTAAAACTGCGGAATTTTGATTTGTTTGTGTACCATCTGCTGCTTCATTTTCTATTTGTTCATTAATAATTTCATCAATTAAATTAAAATCTTCTTCTTGAAGTATGTTTTCCAAGGGTTGACTTTCTTGGTGGACCGAGGTTACGGAATTTTCAACAGATGGCGACACATTATTATGAAGCAAAATAAAACGCGATCCATAATTACAAAATTCGGCTACCTCTGCTGCATTCATCCTATCACCTTGTGAGCAATTAAAATAATTAAAATGAATGAATTTATCATATGCCCACTGGTACATGATTTGCTCACGGAAAAATCCGTGTGCAAATAACTCAACAATGTCAGCACTAGACATTGCATATTGCAATATAAGTGCTTGATTATCATGGTAAAAATTAAAAAGAGCTGATAGCAAGGTATCATACCTTTCACTGCCACGAAATCCTTGACGTTGCTTATCCATAATACGCCACCAGGTCTCCAACACGCGCTCCTTTGTATTCAGGCCTTCTATGACACCAGCCAAATAAATTTCATCAATTTCGTTAAACTCGTTTACGTATGATGCACCGAGAAATTCCATCTGTAAAATATAAAAACAAAAATTAGTATACATTAAAATAAATACATCAATATATAAAAATATAGTGTTATTCAGTTAACAATATTATTTAGTTTGCTTCTAAGAAGCTCTACTTATTTCTTCAGTTCTGCAAGAACTTCGTTGTTAAAATAGAGTGTGATCATTATTAAAATTATGCAAGAACTTCATTGTTAAAATAGAGTGTGATCATCATTAAAATTCTGCAAGAACTTCAATGTTAAAATGGAGTGTGATCATTTTAAAATTCTGCAACAACTTTGCTGATAAAATACAATGTAATCGTATTTAAATTCTGCAACAACTTTGTTCTTAAAATAAAGTGTGAATCTATTTAAATCACGTTTTGTGCAATGATAAAACAAATTTCGTTTGTTTTAAATAAAATATTATTGTAAATATTTATCACATTACAATTTTTAAAAATAATACTTTATATACAAATATTTAATCAAAGTATAAAAAACATAATCATTCAAATATGTATAGTATGTAAATATACTTACGATGATCTTCTATGTAAATCTGTTGTGTATTCTAAAGTTGAAATAAAATCAGGATTTCTTCCTTACTTCCTTTCTTCTTCTTTTGTTTTTTCTTCTTATTTTGTTTTGAATTTCAACAACTGCAACAATACAGTTAATATTACTACTCTTTTGTAAATATAATATTTTAATATTTCTTTTATTATATGTTTCTATGAATTTATTCACTAACTAAGTAAATATTGTGTTGAAGGTACGGTTACCAGCATACATATGATAATATTTCCTTTGCAGCGGGGGTATATATACACAATGCCTAACAAAAAAACAATAAAACCAGTTTAAACCAGTTTAAACACCTGTAGCAATGCAAACAAAAGAAATTCCTAGCACTACTAACAAAGGAATTTTTTAAACCCAGTAACATAAGGTACAAATTACATCATATTGTGTAATATTACTGTTACTAAATTTAAAATATGTTAAAGCACCTGTGTACGAGATTACAAAACCAAATGCGTATGGGTACGAGATTACAAACCAAATGCTTTTGGGTACGAGACTACAAACTGTGTTGTAGCTTATACAAGTAGTAGTGTTATACTCTACGTTAATATTATAATTATTATTTTTAACGGTAATTAAATTATATTTCATGCATAGTATACGTATACTAAACGTGTACGGTAAATCATAATACATTTTTATGTTTATGTTTGATTAAGTTTGTGCAATACATGTATAATCATGTACATAAATTGTGGATAAACTGTTAGGATTATGTTCGGTAATGTTCGGAAAAGTTCGGTTAAGTTCGTGTTAACTTGTTTAAATTTTTAATTATTAGTGTTTTTAAAAATAATGTATACTAGATTAATGCACATTAAAATCCATCCGCCATATTTGTTTCTTGAAAGAACGCCACCTGTACCATAACATTCACATTAGTGTGTATAAGACTGTGCGTGTGTGTACATGTGCCATAGCAAGTTACCGAGTGTTGTTTGTCCGGCAATACCCCGCGCACTTTCCGGGCGGCAATATTTTACGCGTCCCGCGTCGCAAAAACCTTTTTCCGGGCGCAAATACCGCGCGGCGCGTACCGGTCGCGGTAAAAAACGCGCGGCGCGTACCGGTTGCGGTAAAAAACGCGCAAAAAAGGTATTTATTTTAGTAATATTATTCATTTTACCTATTCATATAAAAATATACCCTTTAATAAACATATTTCCAAAGTTTGAAAAAAATCGACGCCATATTGTTTATGCAAATTCATTAAATTTTTATTTTCAAGTTACATTGTTCTAATCTGTATAGTCGTGTTCCTTAGGTCCTAACGATTAAGAAAATATCTTTCTTTTCTTTCTACGACCAATAGTTTGGCCAAAAAAGCGAAAAAATAAGAACTATACTTTTGGAACACACTGTATATAAATTTCAAAAAAATAAAAATTGTTCAAATGTATCATGTAGGGTGTCTTTCTATATAGATTTTGACCTGATAAATCGATTTCTGTTGTCCATTTTCACTTACGATGAACCGTTTAGGATTTATGACCATTTAAAATTATTTTCAAGTTACAATGTTCTAATCTGTATAGTCGTGTTCCTTAGGTCCTAACGATTAAGAAAATATCTTTCTTTTCTTTCTACGACCAATAGTTTGGCCAAAAAAGCGAAAAAATAAAAAACTGTACTTTTGAAACACACTGTATATAAATTTCAAAAAAAATAAAAATTGTTCAAATGTATCATGTACGGTGTCTTTCTATATAGATTTTGACCTGATAAATCGATTTCTGTTGTCCATTTTCACCTACGATGAACCGTTTAGGATTTATGACCATTTAAAATTATTTTCAAGTTACAATGTTCTAATCTGTATAGTCGTGTTCCTTGGGTCCTAACGATTAAGAAAATATCTTTCTTTTCTTTCTACGACCAATAGTTTGGCCAAAAAAAGCGAAAAAATAAAAAACTATACTTTTGGAACACACTGTATATAAATTTCAAAAAAATAAAAATTGTTCAAATGTATCATGTAGGGTGTCTTTCTATATAGATTTTGACCTGATAAATCGATTTCTGTTGTCCATTTTCACCTACGATGAACCGTTTAGGATTTATGACCATTTAAAATTATTTTCAAGTTACAATGTTCTAATCTGTATAGTCGTGTTCCTTGGGTCCTAACAATTAAGAAAATATCTTTCTTTTCTTTCTACGACCAATAGTTTGGCCAAAAAAAGCGAAAAAATAAAAAACTATACTTTTGGAACACACTGTATATAAATTTCAAAAAAATAAAAATTGTTCAAATGTATCATGTAGGGTGTCTTTCTATATAGATTTTGACCTGATAAATCGATTTCTGTTGTCCATTTTCACCTACGATGAACCGTTTAGGATTTATGACCATTTAAAATTATTTTCAAGTTACAATGTTCTAATCTGTATAGTCGTGTTCGTTAGGTCCTAACATTCAAGAAAATACCTTTCTTTTGTTTCTACAACCAATAGTTGGCCGTCAAAAGCAAAAAATGTAATGTTAGAACCCTACATGTCCACCCACCACTGTTGGCCCCCCCACAAAAAATTGTTTAATTTTATCATGTAAGGTGTCTTTCTATATAAATTTCGACCTGACAAATCGATTTCTGTAGTCCATTTTATCGTACAATCAATCGTTTAGGAGCTATGCCCATTTAAAGTTATTATACGGAAAAAAATCTTAGTCTTTATGCATCAACGCCACCTATATACAAACACGTGTCAGTACCATTCATGCTTTTGTGCGGTTAGCATCACATCGTATGGGTCTCGTCTTATTTAAACAACCGGGAATGCCTTATACGTTTACCGACGAAATCATTTTGTCGTTTCGCGTCTTTTTTCCCTCCTTATATTAGTGCTTCGTATGTGCTTCAAACATCAAACAAAACAGTTTATCCTAGGTAAGTATCATCATTTTAACATTTCTATACTTTACATGTGTTTTTTTAGTACACATCATAACATTATAATCTAACTTTACATATTTAAAAAGAAAAAAAAATAGTCACTCAAACCCGTTTACATATTCAGTTAAAATTTCAATAAACGCGTGCATATACGCCACTGATATCAACATATAAATTATTTATTTTCGTTCCTTTGCTATTTCTTTTCTCTTGGCTTACACAAACTTTTGCAGTTTCTGTGTTCAAAACAAGATTTCACCGTTCCTTTTAAACACCGTAAATTCCATTGCATTCAACTAGGAATAAAAAAAAAAAAAAAAAGCCTGAAGCAGGTTAACCCCGCGCCTTCCCCCTGTCTTCCGCTCAGCAGCACACGTATGCATGCTTCGCTCTACCTCTCTCTCTCTCCCTATCTTTTTGCTCGTGTCTATATTGCTCTTACTCTTCAAGTCAAACAACAAACAAAATTTCCCCCGCACGTCTCCTCTCCTCTTACGCACCCAACGCATTTATCCAAGCTTGCTCTCTCTCTCTCTCTCTCACGCACACTATTGGTCTTTTCGTCAAAGTACAAGCACCAAAATCCTCCCACCCTCTCCTCTCCTCTTACGCACCAAACTCAATTATCCAACCTTGCAAACATTCTCTTTCTCTCTCTCTCTCTTTATCGCATACACTCTTTCCGTAAAACAGCCTTCGCGTCTCTATTGCTGTTTCCTTCAAACTAGAAACACCCCCTCCCGCCCTCGCTTCATAGCATGCATTCAGCGTATATGCATGCTTCCCATATTATTTCTCTCTCTCTCTCGCTGTCTTATGGTAGGTAACCTATCCGTTCACTATTGGGCTTCTTGGTGTTTTAAATATCCACAAAATACACAACATTTCTGGTTTCCGTATTTCAATCTTCACAAATAAGTCTCATAACAACGGTTCTATCTCACATTTGTTCAATAAATAAAAGCCAACACAAGTTATTTTAATGCATGTAAATACATTTAAAATCAAAGTTCAATATTTATTTATATAAATGGTAAATTTTAACTTACTTTTTTTCCTTCCGGTAATTCCAAAATTATTCTCCAAACAACACACTCACAGAAAAAATACACAAGGCAAGTTTCCACAACGCCAAAAGCACACTATATAATCTGCTCTCATTTCAAACTTCGTTATATATATTCGTTAACCTGGGTGGTTCCAGCGTTCACACACACACACACACACACACACACACACACACACACACACACACACACTTCCGTTTTTTCACAAAAACAAGTACAAAGCTATTCTTTAAAGTTAACAAAAATCTTTTCCAGAAAAAGGACTTTTTTTCTTTCTTTCTTTTTTCATTCTAACAGGGCATGCTAAATGGAACATTTTTTCTGTCTAAGTCAGAAAAATCTTTTTTTTTCTTTTCTAAAAAGAGCTACGTTCAAGTCGAAATTACTGGGGGTCCCATCCGTCAACAATAAATGTCACATACATTTTCTCAAATAACTTTCTACATCCTAACAACTTAAAAGATCTTTTTTTCTTTCTTTTCTAAAAAGAGTTACACATGCACGTGTGTCGCAACCAACATGACGTTTTCTCATCCACACACAAAAAAAGTTTCGCTTTCTATTGTAGTAATTTTAACTATTCCCACGTTAATTTAAACTGGTCCTTTGGTCAAAAGGACACTACACTTTCCCTATGCAATCTTGTGCCATGTATCTCAGTATGGGGCAATGTAACACGTAACTATCTCTTTCTTACATTCTCTCTCCTTCAGTATAATGAGCGGTACCTCTCCATAGGGTGCATGTTACAGTGCCCCCAATTAACCCATGTCCAGAGCACAGTTCGCTCCCCTTCACCTCCAAAAAAACCTGGAACACACACATACAAGCAGGTGTCTCCTATTTCTTTCTTTTCCATGCATTAGAAATCACAGTCCCCTCATTAAGCAATGTCCAGAGCACAGTTGGCCCTCCTCCTCCAAAAAACTGGACCACCCAAAAATATAGCACACCTGTGTATATGTTTCTTTCTTTAGTACACATCAAAGAATTCTCTCCCTACCTATGCCATTCTTAGGTTACATGACTTTCTCACGTCCTGCTGTTACACTATTTTCAAACACCCATATCTCACTTTCAACTCATACTTTCTTACTTCCTTAATTGACAGAATGATGGAATTACGTAACACTTACAAGAAGCTTTTCAATTTTAAATTCTATCCTTTTTCTTTGATGTTTCTCATGTTTCTAAAATTTATTTGACGTGTCTCTCTGCCTTCCAACATTTAAAGTATTGTGCAACATCCATATGTCACATTAAATTGACACTTTGTTACTTCCTTAATTGACATAATGATGAAAATACGTGACAGCTTCAAAAGAAGCATCTGGTACGATTACAATGGTGTTTGTCGGCTATCTATTGTCTATAATACCTCACACGAAGGTTACATATCGGTCCTACAACTACTAGTGTAATAAACGCTTGCCGGTTTTCTGATATACTGCATACTTAACGGTGCCATCAGAGCATCGTTTTGTAATCACAGACTTTTAAGTTCTTTCTTACCTTCTGTGTCTTAATTACGTAGTTGTCATTCATCCTGAATTTTAAACAACTGCGGTCGTTTATCGAGTAAGGAAATAACTAACATAATTCTGCCTGCATTCCTCTTTTAACATTTTGAAATTCTAGTGTTTTTTTTTTTTTTTTTTTTGCGCTTTATTGTAAATTCATAAATAAATTGTTTTGCGCTTGAGCTTTTCGGAATCACACGAAAAGGAATGCAGAAAATCATCACCAACATTATCAGAGTATTCCGCCATTGTTGGCAGGTACTTAATTTGCTTCCCAACTGAGAAGCCCGCATGTGCCACCGAATTCAGCAAACCTCTTCGTCTTCCAGTGACGACGCCAGGTTTTAATTTCTTCGGCGTTCAAGCAGAGGGGCAGAGCCATTTTGTGGGGCGCAGCTATTCTTCCGTTTACCTAAAATAACAGGTTTATATTACGTAACCTACATTACAAGACAATAAATCAGGGAAGGGGGAGCAGTCGGGGCTGGACACCTCCCTTGACCCCTCTAGTATTGTTACTGTCGTATTCTAACTTACAAACTTAGAAACTGTATGGCCTACAGGGGCGAATCCAGGACCGACTTCGGGGGGGGGGGGGTTGTCATACTGCTACTTAGAGCTACTTTTAAGAGCTTCAAACTCTGGGTTGGGTTTTATTTATATATATAAAATAAAAGTTTCCTCTTCTGGGGGGGGGCGATTGCCCCGATCGCACCCCCTGGATCCGCCACTGATGGCTTATCGAACCCAGAGGTTCAATGCCAAGTTCACAAAAGCTCTAAATTGATTCCTGCCCTTAGCCAACTGGATCCAGTTTCTACTTTGTATTCCTATTTCTGCGAGGTCCATCTTAATATTGTTCTCTCATCTACGTAGGTCTACCTAATGGTCATTTTACGATTGGATTTCCAGTTAAAATTTTGAAAGAATTCATACCTTCTTCCATTCTGGCTACATGACCTGCTCACCTGAGCCTCCTAGATTTGATGACCCTAACAATGCTTGGTAAACGATGCAGTCCTTCGTTATTAAAATTTCCGTCATTCTCCATTCCCGTTCCTAGGGATGCGCACAAGACAAGATTTGTGGCTGTCTCCTCTCGAAAATGTGCTGTAAAAGTGATGTCTCGACTCGAAAAATGTATATTTTTCTATTGGAAAAGCCGTGTCTCGACTCGAATTTTGTCAGGAAAATCTTGTCTCGACTCGTCTCGTGCGCATCCCTACCCGTTCCTCTTGGGTCATCTCAGGATCTTGTTCTCAAATAGTTTCAGTCTATGTTCTTCCCTCAGAGTAAGCGATCATGTTTCGCAACCATACAAAACAACAGGCATGATTATCGTTTTATATATTTTAAGCTTCAAATTCCTGGAGAGAATTCGCGACGACAAAAGATTTTGAACTGAATAATAACATGAATTCCCTGCTTTTAGTCGACATTTATTTTTTTTTTCGTAAGTATGATTTTCGTCTGTTAATATTGATCCTAGATATTTGAAAGTATCCAGTTTATCAAAAGTATTATTTGATATTTTAACGCATGTATAATATGCAGCATTACGATCACGACGCACTTCCATGTATTTAGTTTTCTCTGCATTTACTTCTAAACTCATGTTCCTGCAAACGTTTAATAAGACCTCTGCATTCTATTGTTCACCTATCATATCTTATTAAATTCACATCATCAGCATACGCCATAACCTGATGAGTATCATTCAGCTCTAGGCCTTGGTTGCTGTCTTTGATTTTTCTTATAGCATTCTACTGTCGTATTCACGTACGAATTTTCAGTTTTAATAACTTCCATCAATTGGCGCGTTTAGTGCACAAGGGAATCAACTCCTTTTTTCTCTTTTGTGATTTTGGATATTTGATCTTCAAGATCTCTATCTGAAGCTTCTTTCACATCTTAAGAGATTCATCTCTTGAAATTGTAAACAACTCTTACAATGGCAGACGGATCATTGATGAAAATGAATGATTTAGAAATAGCTGGAGAAGTGAGAATATAGGAGGAAACAGGAGAATTTCGAGAATATTCACGGACACGATATTGTCCATTACAAACATGCAAAGCCTAGAATCGAGCCAGAAACCCGTACCAGTGACACATATACTCCTAACAGTGATACATGTATTCTTAACAGTGACACATGTATTCTTTACCGTGACACACATGCTCCTAACAGTGACACATATAGTCATAACAGGGGGCGCGGTGGCTCAGTGATAGAGCGTTCACCTCCGGTCCTTGGGGTTTCTGGTTCGATCCCTTCTCACGCCGTGTGGACTCCTCTCCTTTAGCCTAACCAGCATAAGCGTGGGACGTAAAATTCAAAGATTTCATTTTCATTTATATACTCATAACAGTGACAATGTACTCCTAACAGTGACATGTATACTCATAACAGTGACACATGTACTCCTAACAGTGACACATATATTCCTAAGAGTGACACATGTATTTTTAACAGTGACACATGTGCTCTTAACAGGGACACACGCACTGCTAACAGTGACACATGTTTTCCTAACAGTGACACATGCACGAATAACAGTGACACATACTCACCATAACAGTGATAATGTACTCCTAACAGTGACACGTATAATCATAAAAGTGAAACATATACTCTTAACAGTGACACATGTATTCCTAACAGTGACACATGTATTCCTAACAGTGACACATGTATTCCTAACAGTGACACATGTATTCTTAACAGTGATACACGTGCTCTTAACAGTGAAGCACTTAATTTTAACAGTGACACATGTATTCCAGAGAGTAACACATGCACGAATAACAGTGACACATATACTTATAACAGTGACAATGTAGTCCTAACACTGACACGTATACCCATAACAGTGACACATGTCTTCCTAACAGTGACACATGCACGAATAACAGTAACACATATACTCATCCTAACAGTGACACATGTACTCCTAACTGTGACACATAATCCTAACACTAACACATGTACTCCCTACAATGACACATATAATCCTAAGAGTGACACATAAACTCCGAACAGTGACACATGTACCCCTAGAAGTGACGCACGTACTATTTACAAATCAAAGTGCTAGAAATCAAAAGGTGGCGCACCTAGTCTTAAGTCCTTCTTTTGCTATTCAAACTCTTGTTCAATTGAAGAAGTCAGAAAGAGTTATTTAACAGCAGACACGACTGTCCTTATCTTTTAATATTGTATGGATTGCTGTTTTTTTTTTTTTTTTTTTTTTTTTTTTTTTTAAAATCCTGCGGTGTACCATTTTAATGGAACAGAGCTTCAAACCAATTATTCAGAACGGTTCTCTTTGGTAATACCAATAGTAGGAAAACGATTTTTTTTTTTAATGAGACCGGAAATGGGAGAAATTAACTTCTCTCAGCGTTCTGGAATCAATCATTGGGTTTTAAGGTAGTTACAACTGAGAGAGAGATTTCAAACGGGAAAATGAGACAGATTTACGCACTGTTATTTCATCCAAAAGATAGCTATAAAAAATTAAATCAGATTTTTCATTTCAAACTCACAACCAATAAGCCAAATAATTTGAAAGTTGGGTACAAGGTGCCTATAAAGTTTCCAAGTATGGAAATGTGCGAGGGACAGCATTTTATAAAACTTACATAAATTATTACAAAATAAATCGAAACATTATTTAAAAAGTAGTAAACAAGAAACATAGACAGCATGATAAGTCATCAATTACCGTTGAGTTCATTTTTCTAGTCGCTGCCTTTATCTAGATTTTTGAGTAATTCAAATTCTGGTCACACTGTAATTTTTATGAATGGCAACACTGAAAATTCTTCCAATTCATATTTTCGGGTGTAGAATAACATTATCTATTATTGTGGTAAATTACATTTTATTACCTCTATCCACTTACGAAAAACGGGCAAAAGAAAAATTATTAGTTTTTCAAAAATATTTAGTAGTCTGCCCCATTAAGTGAATGCGTACCTATATTATATCGTAATAAATAGTTACAACAAAATTCCTGGAACTTTTTGATTGGTCCAAGTATTAACATAAAAATATCTGTCACCTGTTTCAATGTGCTTGCTCAAACATTTGATGACATTTCTTAAATTGAGAACCTTAGAAGAGCAGAGGCGTATATGCCAAGAGCTAGTTTTGGGAAAAAGAGGCAAATCAAAGCTTTGCTAAAGATATGAACACTTCCTACTGTCTTTATATCGATTATTTTGATATATCATGCTTAGTAAAACTTTAAATGCCTCTTTTTCTCAAAACTAGCTTTTATCGCATACGCCTTTGCTCTTCTGAGGGCGGGGGCCGCGGTGGCTCAGTGGTAGAGCGTTCACCTCTGGTGCTTGGGGTCCCGGGTTCGATCCCAGCCCCCGCCAAGTGAACTTTGTGGTGGACAAACACCGTGTGCGTGGGTTTTCTCGGGGTTCTCCCGTTTCCTCCCACTTTCTTCATTCCACCATTTCATTCATTACTCATCATCACCGTCTCCTTTAGCCTAACCGGCATAACCGTGGGACGTAAAACTTAAAGATTTCATTTCATTTTTCATTTTCTTCTGAGGGCCTTACTTCTATTCAGCGTGTGATAGAGATGGTGCCAAGACTCTCGAAATTTCGAGACGAGACCCGAGATCAAGACAGACATTAATAAATCGAGACGATACCGATCGATACTCAGCGTACCACAGCTTCCAATAATTTTCCAGTCAACAATGAAATGAGAAAACAAAAGACGGAAACGAAACGCTGAAAGTTGGTACTTTTCGATATGTTTTTAATTAATTTATTTTTTATTATTATTTTACTGTATTTTATTTATTGAACGAGTTCCCAGATAACAGCATAATTTTGCCATTTTACACAGGAAAAGAAAGAAAAAAAACAAGCAGAGAAAGAAAAAAAGAAAAACAACAAAAAATAAATAATAATAACAACAGAAACATCAATAATGTCAACAAAGAGTGCAAATATTATTTGGCCAGCATGCATTTTATTGCTCTTCAAACACAGGGTAGCTCGAAAAAAAATGCCCACTTCACTAGTTAGGTTAAGCCTGCCATATTTTTTTCATGAGAATACGGGACACCTTCGATCCCCCCTCCCAACTTTCCAACACAATCCTAGGAACTGTAGCTTTGGCTATGAACAACAGCATGATAAGTGAAAGTTCCCTCAGCTGAAGCTACTTTTCTCTCTTCATTCCCTGCAATTAATTGTATGAATTGAAGATATTTACAATGCAACTAGAAAAGAATCAACTTAAAAACTCAAGGTGACGCCTTATAAAAAAAAATACTTTACGGGAAAACAATATGCAAATAATCTCGTTTTATTTAGATCAGTGATACAATCAACTTTCTATATTGTTCGTGCGTTTATTAATACGAATTTATTTAATTATTTACGTAGTTGTATTTGCTAAAATTACGTTTGTTAGTTTAATCTGATGAAAATTTACCTGGTATTTCTCCTTTTGTATTGTGTTTAATTGTTAGGACTGCATTTACACATTTCTGAGTCCCAAACCAAAGCACAATTCTCTTCCCCTAGCCTACTATTTATAATTTCTGTTATCTTCCACTATTTGCAATGGAAAAAGTAGCATGGCAAATTTTGTCACTCATTTGAGAGTTCAATTTCGTTGCTTTCAGAAAAGGATACTTCTTCAAATTGGAAGAAAACGTGCATTTCAGTTTAGGCATTCTCGTTCATACAAAGTTGGAACACTTCACCTGTAATGTAGACTATTATCAACAATAGCTCTGCTGGTGCACTTTATCGAAGATTTCAGATCCGGTTTACTGCTGACGGAAAACTGCAACTCTGCGCTGTGAGTTTATTGCCTTGCTCGCTATGAAATCAGAGAGGGTGGTGTGATAATTTGATCGAAGCTGTTACATGTCATAGCTTATTGTTCATTTACTACTAACAGGGTCCCAGCTATTTTTTTCAAAATTTTTAATTTTTCACTTTTCGATACGCTAATGTTGAGAGGAAAAACGGGACGCTATTAAAATAAGGGACATTTGCCTGTCCCAACTAAAATTACAGGGACGCGGGACACTCTGGTCCAAAATCGGGACGTCTGGCAGGCTTAATAATAGTTCGGTATTCTCTAAAATTGTAACCTAGGGCGTGAAAAACGGAATAGGTGGGTATTCCGGATTTTGCGAGAAGGGACACTTAAGGATAGTTGTTAAACTAGTGTTTCCCATTAACTACCTTGTGAAGATATTTCACATCAGAGTTATTTCTGCGTACTCCCGGCGGCTGGCAAAAGTTCTTCCTTAATTTCACATAATCTATTTCAAGACTATCAAAACGAGACCGAAATTTGACACTCGATAACGAGATCGAGACAACATCGTTTCACTGACACAGGATTGATACAAACATCTGTTGATTGACACGAGATTGATGCAAACATCTGTTGATTGACACGAGATCGAGACAAACATCTGTTGATTGACACGAGATCGAGACAAACATCTGTTGATTGTCACAAACATCTGTTGATTGATACGAGATCGATACAAACATCTGTTGATTAACACGTGATCGATACAAACATCTGGTGATTGACACGAGATCGAGACAAACATCTGTTGATTGACACGAGATCGAGACAAACATCTATTGATTAACACCAGATCGAGACAAACATCTGCTGATTGACACAAGATCGAGACAAACATATCTTGATTGACACGAGATCGAAACAGACATCTATTGATTGACACGTGATAGAGACCGAGACGAAGATTTTCGACTCGAGATAAAATAGAAACTACGTGAGGTCTCGCCTCGTCTCTTCTCGATACTATCCCAAACATGTGAGGGCATATAGCAAAGTTTGTAATGGTTATTGTTTCTTGGAGATGAGCTTACCCCTTAGCCCTAGGTTGGGAACCACTGCCTCACAATAAGTCACTGGTTTTACCACTTCCCCTGTCCAAGGTCCATACGCTAACCAATTGAAGGCTTTTGTTTCAATGACGCTGGACATTAAAGCTAGAGTTTTTTAAGGAAGAGTTAGTGGAAAACGCCCCCGGACTCACACAAGACATTTAGTTACCCGCTTTTGATTTTGAATAAATAATTGGTCCTTTTTTGTTTGTGAAAATTACGCACTTTTTTTAACAGCTACAAACTCAGGTAATTGCATACTATTTTCAACCAAAAGTCCAAGAAAATTATAGACAATAGCTATCATTGTTTCTTAAGTATTCGGATTTCTTAAGGCTCTGAAAAATCTTCGCAAATAATTTCACAAACAAACACTCGAAAATACTTTATAAAATCATAGTATAGTAAAATGGCTGACAGAAAATATGTAATTTTAGTCCATTTTTTTTCTTTCTTTCTCTTGCTTTAGAAAAAATATCCATTATTTTGCCTCACAAAACGATACACTTAATTTACGTAAACATGTTTAAACGCAATGAACATGACAATTTCACATGCTGCGTTAAGAAAGAAAAAAAAATGAAAATAACTTTTTTTTTGCTTCAGGGTTAAAAACAATCAAGGACAGTCTGCGATGATTCAGTAATTAGTCAGTATTTTCTAGTGGGGAGGGGGAGTGGGGAAGCAACGATAGGCTGTACCGGTACTTGTGAAGTTCTCTTTTAATTACTACTTCTATAGTCATTTTTTGTCGTACAAGTTTTTTTTTAAAAAAAAAGCTATTGAAAAACGTTTGCTTAAAAAACACAATTCTAGCTCTCGACGCTGGTCTGGTGGCTAGCGCGCGCGCGCTATTTCAGCACGGAGACCCATTTTCGATTTCCATTGGAGAGCATTATATACTGTTGTCACGCTCTTAGGAGCACAACAGTATATAATGCTCAGTGGTAGGGTTCACACATCTGGTGTGAGGGGTCCTTGTTCGATTCCAAGGAAGGCGAGTTTGTGATGAACAACAGGGCATCCATAGGTTTCATCAAGGTTCTCCCGTTTCCTTCCACATTCTCATTCCACAAATTCTTTTAATAATAATAATAATAATAATAATAATAATAATAATAATAATAATAATAATAATAATAATAATAATAATAATAATAATAATAATAATTCGTTTTCATTAATTATCCATATCCTTTAGCATAACGACATAATTATGGGATTAAAACTTACTTTTTCACACTTATATACGAGGAATGACTTTTCCTAATTGGTGGTACGCAGAACCCTGGAGTCGGCTCAGGGGCTGAGCCAGCAGTTTAAACCTCCGCGTCCGTAGTTCGGCTCCTAATTAACCTAAAGAGAGGTTTAGGTGTCTATATCGTCAGAAAGGATGAAACTTTCCTAGGTATGCACTTCCTCCATATCGGGAATCCCGCAGCGGAAGGGTAGGGGGAAAAGTAGGACGTTTTAGTTCCCCTTCCCCTGAGCATTTGGGGGGAACCTCTTTCCGCCAAAGGAGCTACAAGCATAAAAAGTGATATCAATAAAGATAAATAAACATACTAAGTAGTGATATCCTGCGTATATGTGAGAACTTCTTTCTTGCGTATCACAAATAGCAGTCTTGCCAGTCTCTCACAAAACTTCCAAAAGCAAAAAATTTTCATTTTTAAAAGAAAATCTTCTTCTTCTACGGGTTTGGCACAGTGGTCACAAAAGTTACATCGTTGGAATCTGTGTCCCACCAGCTTTCCAGCGAGGTATGGCTTATATCTCTGTGGCAATTAGGGGCGTCGCTATGGCTGCCAACGTCAGGGTAGACGAAAATTATGTACAGGATGATTCTCGTACGAAACACATCGGAATTTTTTTCTCACATGGTATTAAACTTATTATTTTTTTTTACATGATTGTACCCAATACCTGATGTACACGTGAAAATATTTTTCCTGCCCAAATAAGTAATAGTGTTACCAGCCAGCCACAACTTTCCAAAAACAAAAAACAAAAAAAAAAATCTTATTTAAAAAATCATCTTCTTTTTCTACAGGTTTGGCACGTAGGGGGCACAAAACTTAGCACGTTGGAATCTGTGCTCCATAAGCTTTACAACGAGATATGTTTATGTCTCTGTGGCAATTAGAAGGAGTGCTAACAATTAGAAGGGCCACAACGTTAAGTAAAGGTCTACGATTTTCTTGAATTCTCTGTCGGTCCCTAAAAAGATTGGTGTTCGTGGCATTACTTACACTTCGTAACTTATAAAAGATGTAAATAATGCCACAGGCCCATGTATATATACGCATTATATGTTGCGTAGTGGTTTAACGTAAATGAAGGTTTGTAATTTTATCTTTGTAAATGTTGCTATATTCCTCTCTGCTACTATTGCCACCAGCTAAAAATCTTTAAACTCATGGGATCCGTATCTTACTTTAAAAATTAAAAAAAAAAAAAAAAAAACTTAGTCCGTAACTAAAGTAAGCCTAATTAAGAACCAAGGGTGTAATAATTCACACAGAAAAATTCGTTATCCACACAGCGATACATTGTACAAATATACGGAATCGTGAATGTTTTCTACAGAAATCAGTACGGAGCATACGTTATCCATGTGCTACACACACACTGCCCTTTTTCCCGCTTAGATGTTACATCGTGCCATTGCAGTATGTCTGACATCTAACAGTCTTCCATATACAGGGTTTTCATAAAGTCTGGACGGATTTAATTTGCTTATAATTTTCATAAAAATGCTCATAATGAAATCAAATAAAGTGCAAACGGTAGCGGAAGGATTAAATTTTTAGTTGGCAACACTGTTAGATAAGCGGCAACTCTGAACACGTTGAGAGAGGGAGAAGGAGGGCAAGGATCAGCTTCTTTCTCTCTGGTACGCAGAGCTAAAATCACCAATTCTGGTGTGTTGAAAGTTCACCAAAGAGTTCAAAAAGCCGGCACCGACTGAGAGTGCAATCCGAAAGTGGCATGCTAAGTTCTTGGAGACAGGGAGCGTCCTGGACCGTCCTCGAAGTGGGAGGCCGCCAACATCGCCTGCAACAGTGAGCAGGGTAAGGGAAAGCATCATCAACAGCCCACGTAAATGGCGCCCAGTTGGAGGTGTGGCGGTGAATGAACTGAGCTGGTGCAGATTACAGGTAAAAATTTAATCCTTCCGCTACCGTTTGCACTTTATTTGATTTCAATATGAGAATTTTTATGTAAATTATAAGCGAATTAAATCCGTCCATACTTTATGAAAACTCTGTATTGCACACGTATACGTATGTTATATACGCCAGCTATATGTTACATATGTCCATTTGTATGTAGGATCCTGACCGCCTATATACAGTTCTTTCGTTCATACGGAAAGTACGTTTATTCGGAACACTTATACGGAAAGTACGTTTAAAATATACTTTTTCAGTTATACGTTTGCTGTACGTTAAGTCCAAAAACTACACGATTTACACATGTAACCTACCTTTATACGTACGCCACATTTTTTCTCAGTGCGTAAGATAATAATATACCAATGACAAACCAGAAAATTTACTGACATCTAGAGTTTTGCACCCCTCCAGCCCCCAAAACAAAATCTGAAACGATATGGCTGTTGGTGAGCCACTGTTTACATGATGGAGACTCAGTGTCGCGTGTTTCTACTCTGTCAAAACTTGTAACGAAATCTACTTCGTAATAGAAGTTCTTAACTCAGCAGAAGATAAAAAAAATAAAGAGATAGATAAGAACATTAAATCAGAAGAAACGCTTGCCAACTAATCTGTAATAACTCCGGAAGATAAAATAGGTCAGTTGTGATAGGAAGAGGGAGCCACTGACGATGAATGGAGCGATTATGAACGCACAGACACTGAAATTAGCGGCACCAAGATATAACGTAACACTTAAGCATTAAAACTTTTAAATCAACAACAAAGTTTAGCGATATATAATATTAACTCATAACCTGGGACATATTTTTGTTATGGCATAACCGCGGATGTTAGATATTTCCTACACAGTACCATAATATGCGATATTTCGAAATCTAAATTAGTTATTTTCATAAAATGAGCTTTTAACAACTCTGTGATTTCATTCCAATGTTAAGGGCCGGAGTGGCTTAGTGATAGAGCGTTTACCTTTGGTGCATGGGGTCCGTGGTTCGATCCCAGTGAACTTTGTGATGGACAAACACCTTGTGCGTGGGTTTCCTCTGGGTTCTCCCGTTTCCTCCCACTTTCTTCATTCCCCATTTCATTAATTTCTCATCATCACCGTTTAATTTAGCCTAACCGGAATAAATGTGGGACGTAAAACTCAAAGATTTCATTTTATTTTTCACTCCAATGTTTCAAACGTAAGAAAATAACCTCGTTGGGGAAAATGGACCTCTACAGACAGTTTTTTTTACGTCCTATGGTTATACCGGTTAGGTTAAAGTAGACGGTGATGATGAGAAATGAATGTAATGGTGGAATGAATAAAGTGGGAGGAAACGGGAGAAACCCGAGAAACAAATCCATGTATACGGTGTTTGTCCATCACAAAGCTCACTTGCCAAGAGCTGGAATCGAACCAAGGACCCTACGCACTAGAAGTGAACGCTCTACCACTGAGTCATCGCGGCCCCTTCTACAGACCGTAACAGACTAATATCTAAAACACTATCAAATAGGGCCGAATTAAGGGGAGGCCCGTAGACCTTTGCTTCCAGATGGATGAGGGTCTCATTCTGATCAAAATCTGAACTGGATGTCTTTAAAAAATCATACAAGATACAATCATCATAAGTAAAATATTATAAAAAATGTGAAACAAATTTCTTCGTTTGTTACATCCACTGTCTTAATTTGGAAAGTTCTATTAGATAATATCGTCTAATTAGTGGCATGCTTGATGTCATAAACAGTGTCGTGCCGTGGAAAATCAGCGCCCGTGGCGGGAGTTTACGACGGCATCCCCGTACATATGAGTGAGGCCGACAGATCAGCTGCGAAGTGTAAGAAAATTTTCAAAAATAATCCCTCTTCTTTCTTGATTTTGAAGATTTTTTAATTAGTTTTCCTTCCATTTTATATATGTGCACATGCATCTTCCTAGCAAGAGTAACATTATAGGATCACTTCCTAAAGCAGGAACAGAATTTATTTAAGTACATACTAGTTTGAACTGATTTCTTAAGAGGCCTTATCACTGCGAAATTAAAATACCGCTAATTTTACAGTAATTCTGTAATATCTTCAAATAGAAGAAAAATAATCGAAATGTGAAACCAGAGCGCCCTAGACAATATTATTTTGCATGAGCTACCGTTATCACGAGTCACCTAATAGCTTTTCGTTTGCAGCCATGTAGAAACGCGAAAATAAATGCCGGGTTTCTAAATGACTGGAAATCGAAAGTAGATAAGTGAGTGGTGATAACGGTATCTCATGTAAAATAATATTGTCTAGGGAGGTCTTGTTCCACTTTTTGATTATTTTTTTATCTATTTGAAGATATTACAGAATTACTGTAAAATTAGCGGTATTTTAATTTCGCAGTGATGGGGCCTCTTAACAAGATTAGTTGTCTTCTCTCTTTTTCTTTCCTTCTTTTCTTTTCTCTCTTCCTCCCGAATTTTGGGCCCCCTTACTTCGGCGCCCGGGGCCGTCGCCCCACTCCCCCCACGGCACGGCACTGGTCGCAGAACTACGTGTATTCCCTTAACTTTCCTACTGAACTTTCACAGAAAGTATTAGTCGAAGTCAGCATGGGCTACATAGTTTTTTCTAACCCCGGGTCTGTAGATGGGTTAATCCGGCCCTGCTATTAATACAAGTTCTTATTAAAGCTGGAATGTTATCTACCCCATGTTCCAGGTTACGAGGTAAGGAAAACGGTAAAAAATAATGCAATGAAATAGTTATTGTCGCATGTGTGTTACGGTATGTTACTTATGCAAAACTTTATATATTTGTACTAAAAAGTA
Source organism: Thermobia domestica (assembly GCF_964235325.1). NCBI lineage: Eukaryota > Metazoa > Arthropoda > Insecta > Zygentoma > Lepismatidae > Thermobia > Thermobia domestica. The sequence goes on along the minus strand of NC_137471.1, from coordinate 23,020,791 downwards.
CCAATGGCCAGGTTCGAACGCAGTGCTTTCTGCTGACACAGTAAAACGAAAAACAATTCCAGATTAGAATAGTTAGTTTAGCTAGAGCTGGTGGTGTGTTCCTGGTATCCAACTTTTTTATAAGCGAGATATTATGGCGGGAAACGGTCTATGCTGTAAAAGTTTACCTTGTTTGTAAGTTTATTGACTAATTGAATTTTAGCGTACCTTGCCAGGTTTCGAAATGTGGGTATGGAGAAGAATGGAGTGAATTAGTTGGGTCAAGCGGAAAATGAATGAGAAGAGGGTGTTAGAAATGGTGGGGGAGAAAAGAATTTTAGATGTTATGAAGAAGAAGAATTGCTTGGGACATTGGCTAAGAAGGAACTATATTATGAAGGACGAGCTAGAAGACATGGTGGAAGGAAAGAGAGGGAGGGAGCGAAGGAGATTAGAATTGACGGACAATATCAAAACAGAGAAATCGTACGTAAAGACGAAGAGATTAGCGGAAGAACGTGAAGCATAGAAGCTTCTCAGTTGCAGCAAGTTATCTGCCAATAATGACAGAATAACTATGATGAGGAAGATTTCAGCGCCGAGGCTATATAAGACGTGGACTTAACAATGTGAGATAGAATACGAACTTCCCAAATGCGTTTAAATTTCAATATTTCCCCACTGGAAATCGAACTCACGCGCGAAGTATTCGAGCAGTGGGTAGGACCAAAAGTTGATCTTTGCAAGATGGTGTCTGTGCACTCGCCAACTGCATATAATTCAAGTCATGGGTCATACTTCGCCGCCCACTTTGATAAAAGCTCTGTCCTTCTTAACCTCGCTGTTATAAGGGTAAAAAAAAAAAACACGAAAACTCAAAATAGTGAGTTTCATCTTTCACGGGTAAAACTAGAATAGACTGGCAAACTATAGTGATTCAAAAGATGTATTCCCGGCGGAAGCTCAGGTGGTTCGGATCCCACGTTGAGCTATAGGTCCACGTCTCATACAGTCTCGTTGCTGAAAGGGACGCTAAAATCAAATCAAATCAATCAATTAATCAATCAATTTTAGGACAAAGATTCTTGAGACTAGTAAAATTGCCCCTGAGACGAGACTAGAAATAAGGTTTATCTAACAGCTAAACAGCTCTATAAACAATTCGTTGGAATTAGGAAACCTCTGCAGTTTTTCCTTTTGCACCGAATGACCGATTTCCTTTCATTTTTCAAATTTTCACTATTTTCTCTGTAGACTAGTAATCAAATGCTTTTTCGTGTTCTAGTGAGTAAACAAAAGTAGAATATACTACTATCTCCCCTCTAAACTCGAAATATTAAAAAAAAAAAAGTCCTATGGGAAAAAGCAGTAGTGAAAACTTTAAATTGGAACTTTTCACTTTTACAGAGATTTCTTTCACGTTTATCACCGCTAGAAAGACGCGAAAACAGAAATAGTGATTGGGACGAAAAGCGACAATGTTCCGTCCCCCCCCCCAAAAAAAAACAAAAAAAAAAAAACAGGATCGGGAAAGGATAACATCTTCACTATATTCCATTGTATTACTGAAGCAACCTTGTCTCTTGTTTTAAATCCGACTTTAGCTTGCTTCTTGAGCTAAATCAGACTTTTAGTTTTTGTAGTTTAGGACTATCAAAAACAAGGCGGCTTTTTCCAGACTACTCTGCTATTATCCCTAGTTTCAAAAAAAGTTTTCGGCCAGTTGGCGTGCGCTTGGCGTTTGACTTTCTGCGCTTGCAGTTGAAACGCATGCTTTCACATAACCTGCCTTTTGTTGTACTTGCAAGCGATGCTTTAGACCCTTCGAAAAGCGTCACTGGCCGTTCATTGGCTATTGACTTGATCTGACTTGTACAACGCTTGGGTCAAGCTTGAATGGAACACTGAATGCAAGGTTGCTTCCATGTAATTTCACTAGCTTGCGGCATGCTTGAGCGTTTTCCAATCAAGCTGGATGCAAGCTTGGCCGACTTGCAATTCAAGCTTACAGCAAGCGGTTTGCAAGTTGTCTCTGCTTACTGAAGTATATTGTGTATTGACTTGCGTTATCATTAAACTTTGATAAATGCTCTTTATGGTGTTCGCAGAATTTATCAATTTGTAGTGTTTGTACCATGAATCATGCAACACTAAAACAGTGTTTGAGATCTAAGATTTGGGTAAACTAGTGTTTGTCGAGACTTGTGAACTTTTTCGTCTCGTTTTTGTTTAATTTAATACCATATAAGATTTTTCTTAAAATTACAATGAAAAAGTGTCAAAAATGTTGGCAAGAAATCATCATTAAATAATAATAACCCATAACAGGAACATCATTAAATAACAACGACTGACCTTTATTTAAACATAAATCATTATTTTAATTTTGATTCGCGTGAAAATCACAACTGATATTCAAAATAACGAGCCATTATTGTAATTTATCAACTTTGTCATCTAATTTGTTGTCACTTACTCGATATACTTTTAATGAAAACTCTTCCTACAAGCCAGCCCATTTGCTGAATTAGTATTTAAGTTCTGTTTCTCAAGTAATGAAACATAACTTCTTTTAATTACCCTGGTTCCATTCCAAGGTCACATGAGTTTATGGTGGATAACATCTTGTTTGAGGATTTTCTCGAGGTTCTCCCGTTTGTTCCCTCATTCTCACTCCATTTCTTTTTTTTATGATCATATACTTCCATCACGCATTCGCCTCCTTTTAACACTCTGAGCATAAAAGAGGGACGTAAAACGGAAAGATTTCATAGCAGATTCATAGATTCATATGATTAAGAACTATGGCACGGCAGACGGGGTTTCCAGATAGGTGACATGATGTGGTGAGCACATCGATTCCTACGGTTATTTCGAGTTTCGAAGACCGGATCTTTACTCACTTCGAATGGGTATACTATTGACAATCATACCGTATATCACATTGTCTAAAAACAGATACATTAAGTATTCAACTAGCATGAAGATGAAAGCACAAATAAACGATACGGAAAAAAAATCACAACTGACGTCTGAAAGTTTTCAAATTAAGGCTATAATAAAATTAGATACGTATGCAACCAACATTACATAGATGCTTTTGAGGTTGCCTAGTCTCAAGGCGACATAGAAACAAAATCACAACTGACGTCTGAGTTTTCAATTTAAGATTATATAGGTATGCAACCAACATTGTATTGAAGCTTCTGAGGTTGCCTAGTTTAAAGGCAAATCACTTCGTAATATGAGGTCTCAGCATACTAAAGAAGCATTTCTTACTGGTTTTAATATGCATTGCAATGTTAATGAAGTGATCTAATTAAAACAATATATCATTCAGACGTTAAGTGAGAGTGGAAGTGGGTACTAGATTTATATTGCCCACTTTCATTTGTGAACGAATGTTACAATAGCAATTAATCTTTTAAAATTAGTCACTTTTCAATATAGAGAGAATTAAAGGCTATATGGTCAAAACTATGTGCCTCTGTCATGGAAGACACCGCGTTTGATTTCTGTAAGAGCTTATATGGTTTGGATCCTACGTTAAACTGTTGGTTCATGCCTCACATAGCCCCGGTGGTTAAAGGGACGTCGAAATCCTCCGTATACCAATACTAGACCTCAAAATGAATGAGAAAGAATATATATACGTATCATAGTCGAGACACAATTACATCGCGACAAATAGGGAAGAAAGTATTTTCCAAAATAATTGTATACAGTAAAACCTGCTAAGCTCATAATCTTTCTTCCTATTTAGGCCATTGGATTTTAATTTGTTTGCATATCTGTGTAATCGTGCGCATACTTAAAAAAAAACATGACTCACCAGTTAAATTGGCCACTTGTTTATTTAATGTGGGCCTTTTTTTTGTGTATATTGAACGAATGATGGCCAACTTACGGGCGGTTTCACTATTAACAACTTTCCATGCAGTGAACACCTGGTATTAAAGTTACCCAATCGCAATGTAACTAGTGTATACCTTATTGATTTGCAGAAGAACTAAATAACAGCTGTGTTTTAATAATCATTTCAGAAACAGAATGAAACTGCATTGTCTCATTATATAAATTTGCGCAAAAAAAATAAAAGCCCTGTATGTATTGTACCTGAGAACGCAGCAACGAAAATTAAAATTTTTTAAAGTGTGAAAATATAACACAGGGGGGGCGTGTCCGTCACATGACACCACCGCACTGACAGACAGGTAATTTTGGTCCAAGGTACTCCAGAAGCTGAAATAAAGATTTGACAACGACCATCTTACCTTTCTTGTGGATGTCTCCAAAATATAGGTTGTGGTCCTGTTTATCTCCCTGCTCGATACGATTTCATGATACGACACTTTTTTCTTTCAGGAGGCCGACGTTCTGTGCGGTTGAAAAAAAAAATCCTCTGCAGCTGTCCCACGGATAATCCTTTGAAAAGAAAAAAAAAAGTAATTCAGGGTCTTGTCAGGTTTAATTAATATATCGAAATGATAAGAAGGTGAAGACACGACATGACATTACGACAAGCACATCACACTAACACGTAGCACCACACCGCAAGCACCACAGACTACAAGCACAGAATCCGTTCTGCTGGTGCTCGTTTATCCCCCAGCACGGTTCGCTATAGCACAGGCTCCGGAGCGAGCCGACGAAAGATGACGAAAATGGCCGAGCCCTTCCGATATATAGCCTCCTTCGCGAGGAGAGACACAGATCGATAATACAACGTGGGTCTCCAACTCTCCAGAGCTCAATGCGCACTCCCGCCTCACTTCCCCTCACAAACGGCGGAGGCCACCCTCAAAATCCAGAGTGTTTACACATAGTAACACACACATATACATAACACAGTAACACACACACACACACACGCGCAAGGAAGAAAGAAAGGGAACAAAAAAGCCATAACCAGGAATGACGACAAACTTTACACTTACAACCGGAAATAGATGCATAATTTTTCATATCAATCGCCGAGGAGCTTCACACAGTTTATTCATCACGTAATCAACAGAAAACATGATATTGTTTCGAAATTACATCAACGCAAAACTCAAACCTAATTTATTTGCATTGCTTTCACTGCTCATCCGTATTTCGTATTTTTCAAAAAAGTGATTGCATTTTAGACTTTCTTTAATATATATATATATATATATATATATATATATATATATATATATATATATATATATATATATATATATATATAATGGATCGAATGTAGAATATCGTTGCTCAATAATGTTGCTTCAACGTGAAAATGCTGTTTTTCATATAATAATTATATTGCAGTTTCAGCTGATCACCGGATCTCAGATTCGATTCCCGGTGGGAGAGTCTTGAAATTAAAATCCATTACTGGGGTTTCGGCTTCACCTTAAACTATAAGTGCATGTCTGATATAGCCCCGGTGCTGAAAAGGGAGAGTAAACTCCAGCCTGAACAGCCAACCATTTAACATTGTTTCAAGTTCTTAACAATAATAGACCTAAGATTCATCGCCACAGAAACACAACTTGTCTATTGGATGATCATTCTTGTACTGAATCGATCTATTTTTCAGTACTGAATGATCACTTGACTGAGCACGTAACATGAATCATCCGCTAGTATCCACATAACACCAGTCACTGCATTGACCATATAACATGAGTCACCTGACTGACCACATAACGTCAGTTACCCCCTAAATACCATGTAACGTTAGTTAGTACACATGCTCCCACCGAGAATTTAACCCGTGATTCCTGAGATTAGGTAGATTCGTAATTACTTATCACGACAGAAGTTCTTCTTGTATATTTTCCTTACACTGATTAATTTTAGAAATAGATTAATTATGTTCTTGCTACTGAAACAGTTCCGAGGATAATTATTTCCATAGTGAATGGCAATTATATAACTTCTGATGTTCCTTCTTGATAAATGTAAATGTAAACGGCTTACTTACAAACTTAGACTGCTACTTTGAAACAGAGTTGGATATACTGCAGCAGTGAGATTTGCCTCTCCTGCTTCACCGCGCTCGCCAGAATTTTGCAGTAAATACAATACTGGTGCTACCAGACAAACACGTCATTCTTGTTTTGGCTACATTATGCTATAGTTTGATTCGAGTTTAGTAGTATCTCCGACAAAAAGTAATTTCACTAAAATGTTATGCAACCAAGAATTCACACTTGTACTGCTGGTTGCCTGGTCCGTAGGTTTGTTAATAACTTGTAACTTTATAAACAATAGCCTTCGGCTAGTTGGGGATTTCGTCAATTCACAATTTCGCTGGTTATCTGCTTGCGAGTTTATTAATAAAGTTTATTAAACAATAGCCTTTGGGTAGTTGGGAACTTCACCAGCAGACCCCTGCATTTGCTCGCTGTAGGCTTCGCTCTTCATATTTCGGCATTTGGTTTCGTTCTTCGCAAGGCAAGAATACTTTTATGACATTATTATTTGTGAAAAATGTAAACCTCTTTACCCCCCACCTTAGAATACGTATTTCAATCAAAGTGATGTAATAAAGTAGAATATCGGCTCAAGTGCTATGTTCAAAAATGTATTTAAAATATTGTAGTTTACTCATTTTGCCCTGATGACGAGACTTAAGAATCTCGAAGTTATTGTTATACATTGAGGAAATAAAAATAAAAATTGTCCTCCTTCTCCCCTGAAGTGCAATATCCGGAAAAGGTGTGAGTTTTTATTTTTATTAAATTATTTTTGTGGGGCTCCACTTCCCCTGCCTTTGCCGATTCTTCCGGACTTAGAGTGTGTCTGGATGAAAATATACCAATAAGAAATTTGGATAATTTTAGAAGCAATAGTGCTAGAATTGTCCGGTTTTGTTTTTCAGAAAGAAGAAAGAATAGAATTTTATTTCAAACAGACGATTGAACGCAACAGGACTTCACGCATGCGCATTACTCTGTGCAAAATGGCGTTCTTTACTGTTCGTCAGAAAGTGGAGTGCTGTTTTTGGTTTACAGAATTCAATTCCTGTAACAGTACAGAAAAGATTTAGACATTAATACGAACATGAACCATCAAACCGTCATTGCATTATTTGGTTGTGCAAACAATTGCTGGAAACTGGCTGAGAGTTTAGGAAGAAAAATTCCGGTAATGAACAAGAAGTAGAGACGGTTCGGAAAGCCCTTCAGCAAAGTCCAAGCCAATTGACAACGCGTCTGAGTACCCATTTGCGAATCCGCGTTCGATTGTGCAAGATATCGTGCATAAAAGGTTATGTCTCACAAGCCTCACGAGCCTACAAGCTACAGCTTGTTCAAAACCTTCAGTTTAAGAGTCTTCATCCCGGCGAAATTAAAATACCGCTAATTTTACAGTAATTATGTGATATCTTCAAATAGATAAAAGATAACCGAAATGTGGAGCAAGAGCGCCCTAGACAATATTATTTTACATGAGAAACCGTTAACACGACTCACTTATCTGATTTCGATTTCGAGCCATTTTGAAAATCGGCATTTATTTTCGCGTTTCTAAACGGCTGAAAACGGAAAGCTACTAGGTGACTTGTGGTAACGGTACATCATGCAAAATAATATTGTCTAGGGCGCTCTTGTTCCATATTTCAATTATCTTTTATCTATTTGAAGATATCACATAATTACTGTAAAATTAGCGGTATTTTAATTTCGCCGGAATGAAAACTCTTAATGCTAACTCTTGTAGATATGATTTCGCTGTTAAAATGCTACTCACGTTGATGAGGACAATGTTTTTCCTTAATAAGTCACGTCAGGTAAAGTGTGTAGGCATAACTGCAGGATATGAGGTGAGGAAAATCCACATTAGTTTGTGGAGCATGAACAGGAACGTTCTAAAAATTTTCTGATTTTTCATTGTTCTCTAATATAATATGATAGGGGAACTTGGGTCCTTAGTTCCTTTCTCATTTCCGTTATTTTATTGTTTCTGGCAGGCACGGTGGATCAGTGGTAGAGCGCGTGCTGCGTGAGGTCCCTGGTTTAGTTCTCGGTCAAGTAAATTTGTGGTGGACAACATCGTGTCCGTGGGTTTTCTTGGGGTACTCCCTTATCCTCCCACATTCTCATTCTACCAAATTCTTTCATCATTCTCATTCACTTGCTTAAGGTTGGTGTAAAGGGACAAGTTTTGCCAATAGATGTCACTACAGTCTTCGTATCTCTCTCATGTGTTTTTTTTTTCCTTTCACGAAAATTTACAATTTTTCTTACAATTTCAACCTAGAGACTTCAAATTTTTGGAGAAAGAACTTCATAAAATATCGAAGGCAACAATCCGTGCCGATTTCTTATTTAAAATTTTCTTCATTGTTGAAACAGTTATATTGTTAAAGGTTTGGATATCCCTTTCAAACAAACAAGCCATTACAACAATGAAGAAAATTCTAAATAAAAAAAAAATCGGCACGGATTGTTGCCTTTGATAGGTTATGAAATTCCTTCTCTAAAAATTTGAAATCTCTAGGTTGAAATTTGTAAGAGAAATCGTGAACTTTCGTGAAAGGTAAAAAAAATACATGAGAGAAATACGAAGACTGTAGTGACATCTATCGGCAAAACTTGTTCCTTTAAACTAAACTTAATAATTCGTCTCCCTTAGTCTATGGAGTGTAATTGTGGGACGTTAAATTGAAAGATTTCATTTCATTTTTTTTATTATTTCTAATATAATTATTGCATTTAAAAAACATATGTTCAGTTATGTGTTGTGTTTGCCACATTTATGTACGTTATCGTTGATTATGCACAATCTTTTCAAATGCAACTTAAATGGGCCATATTTCGAACTTCTCCCCTTAATTATCCAATTATTTTCTCTGTCTTTTATGTTCTGTATGATGTTTCTTCTTCTTTCTCCTCTTCGTAAATTTATCCATTTATTCTACCATTTTGTTTTTATAATACCGTCTCGGCATTAGTATGCGGAACTTCACCTGTTATTTCAAGATTTTGACTCTTATTGTTCTTAACAGGGGCGGACCCAGGAGGGGCGCTCCCTCCAGAAGAGGAAACTTTCATATTTTATATATAAATAAAACCCATCCCAGAGTTTGGAGCTCTTAAAAGTAGCTCTAAGTAGCAGTATTACAACTCACCGCCCTCCCCAGAAGTCCGTCCTGAATCCGCCCCTGGTTCTTAATCCATGTTTTAGAGCATAATCTTACTATTGATGGATTGATTTGTTAAAATTTCTATGGTTTCTGTAAGCATTTATCTTCATAAAATTATCAAAGTTCGTATGAAAATTAATTAGTCTTTGCACCCTCGTAAGTTTATCTTTTAGTTTTACATTTCAGAAAATTCTGTGGCTCTACATCAGAGGCGGTTCTAGCCCGGGGCTGGAGGTTCTAGGCCTCCCAGTGTTTTGAATGGCAAAAATATTTATACATTTTTGGAAGTTTATAGTAAACTGATGATATACCTATTATAGTATGGGTTATGGCTAGCCCTCCCCCGAGTTTTTATCCTCTAGATCCGCTGCTGCTCTACATACCAGCACAAAATTGTAATATTGGTATTAGTGGTAGTAACACTGTAGCATATGGCGATTTGTTTTGCTTAAGGGGTCTATATATACCAAGTTCATATCCCCAACATGTCTCAAGGGATTTCGAGATACGGGTTTCAAATTTCTGGCTTTATATTAATTAAACCTTATTTTTCCTGTGCGAAGAACGGGCGCTTCAACGTGTTCTATTATGAACATTCTTTCTTTGCTCTTGTACACATGTTTAAATAAACACTTAACACGTAATTTCATTTGACGGGACAGCTAGTCGTTTAGACGGGACGGACCCCTATTTGCTCTCTGTGGCACTTTATATGAAAAAAATTAGATGAACGTATTATGAGATTATATATAACATTATCACTAGATTTTATAACCTTTCAGTGCTATTGAAAAAGGGATAAAGGAAGTGTGTTTGATGTGGGTTGCGTGTCTAAAAGGTGAAACGGCAATGTTAATGCACTTAAGCATTTACATTACGCTCTAATAGAATTCCATTATCACATACTAGTTGGCTTGAGTAAAAGGTCTATGCATATGTCTGTGACTACATATGTGAGTGAGGGAGAGAGTCCATTATAGGCTCTGTATGAGATTGTTTATGAATGAAGGTAACCTTGTATACTATAGCGTGTATCGCAAGAGGAAAGTCCTCCGCCTCCGTGAAGAGAGAGAGGAAGAGAGAAACGAAAAATATAGAAAGAGAGGGAGAAGGAAAGAAAAAGTAAAGGAGGGAAGTAGAGAGAGAGAGAAAGATGAGAAAGATGGGGTGAGGGAAAGGACGAGAGTAAGTAAAAAGATAGATAGAAAGAAAGAAAAAAAGAAAGAGAGAGAGAGAGAGGAATAGTGTTAAGAAAAGCGAACATAAGGAAAAGAGAAGAAAGAAAGTAAAAAAGATAAAAAGAGAGGGAAATAGAATAAAGAACATAAGAGAAGAGAGAAAGTAAAAAAGGGAAAGAGAGAGGGAAATAGTGAGAAGAAAAAAGAAAAAAACATACGAGAAAGAGAAGAGAGAAAGTAAAAAAGATGCAAAGAGAGAGAGGGAATAGTGAGAAGAAAGAAATAACTTACGAGAAAGAGAAGAAGAGAGAAAGTAAAAAGATAGAAAGAGAGGGAATAGTGAGAAGAAGAAATAAAGAACATAAGAGAAATAGAAGAAGAGAGAAAGTTAAAAGGATGGAAAGAGAGGGAGAGAGGAATTGTGAGAAGAAGAAAGAACATAAAAGAAAAATAAGAATAGACAAAGTAAAAGGATAAAAGGAGAGCGGAATAGTGGGAAGAAAGAAAGAACATAAAAGATAAGAAGAGAGAAATTAAAAAGGAAGAAAGAAAGAGAGAGGGGGGAATAGTGAGGAGAAAAGAAAGAAGCTGAAAGAAAGAGAAGACAGAAAAATAGAAGGGGTAAGCGAGAGAGAAGGAAATGAAAGGAGAAAAAGAAAAAATGGAGTGAGAAAGAGAACGTAAAGCAGAGAAAAATTTAGATGTGGAAGAGAGAACGAGACAAAAAAAATAAGAGAGAAATAAAAATCCTAGACTACTCAGCGACACACAAATTTGAAAAAAGAATAAAAAGAGAAAGAACAAACTCACACCAAAGCGAAATGACTTCCACATCAATCGTAGTATTTCCAAGAGAGCTTTCAGACTCAATCACCAGTCAACTAACAAATTGATTAGCTGTGCTTCTGGAGACCGGCTGCGAAAAACCAATGACTACTACCTTCGTCACTCAAGTCCGTGCAATCCTCAACCCCTTTCCATAACATTTGACCTTCAACCTTTCTGTCAGTGCCACAGTGTTGCCACCCTATGGACTTTTTTTTTTTAAATTTTGAAACCACGTAACTTATGCTGTGTGTGAAGTACTGTACTCTATAGACATTACACCAAACCGATGAAAAAGACAAGAAGTTTTCCGAATTACTATGGGATTTACGAACTAGGGATTGCATTTCTAAGCATTCGGCATCTATGACATTTTAAGCCTGTCATTTATGAGGAGTTACGTTCCTTGGCGATCACACTACCTGGGAAAATGGGGAAGAAAGTAAGCTGCATGGGATCTTTAGGTTAGGTACCATTTTGGTATTTGCCTGATGTGAATGAGGAAAACACATTAAAACTTCATTCTTGATGGCTAACCTGAGGAAAGACATTTATACCTTTGCATCCAAGTGTCCCAACCGGGAAATGTGAGTATGGAGAAGAATACATTTATCGGTTTGTTGTTGGAGTTAATATACATTTTTAGCATCGATGCTATGTGAGACAATACACACTACAACTACAATATAAGGTGAAATCCAACCCCTTATAATGCGTTCAAAAATCAAGGGTCCCCCATCACGAATCAAAACTCTTGATCGCTTGCACCAAAAGCACCTACAATAGCCACTAGACTAGCGGGGATGTTACACATGAAAAGATTTTTTGTAATTTAACGTGACATTATTAGCTCTGGTAGCTTGTAGAGTCTCCTTCAATGTAACCAAGAATAATAGGATAGGCACTTTCCCTTTCCTGTCTTCACGATTCTGGGTTCGCGTTTGTGAAACGGAGATTATTGGACAATCCTTCTCCTTGAGTAATGTCTTCAATGCTGGTATTAAGTGGAAGGTGGCGAATAACTGCTTTGATGGTCTCAGTTTTTTTTTTCTTGATTTCGGTGGCATATTCTAGTTTGTTGTAGGAACAAAAGTTTTGCATGAGTTCGTAATCTTCCTGGAGCTCGCACTTAATTTTTGTGTAGCCTTTCATGAATAGAAAAGTGACTTCTTTGCTTCAATCTTTAGTTATTAATTGTTGTCATTTATAGCCCTAGGTAAGTTGGTAAGCATATATGTATACAAAGGCGCTGATCCTGGGAGGCCGGGGAGCCCGGGTCCCCCCAAAGATCAAGTGGGCCTCCGCATTGTATTTATGAATATACAATATTTGGCATAATTTGAATTCAATTTGTCTTAAAATCCTCATATATCCTTCTGCATCTGAATTCCCCCCCCCCCCGCAAGTTACAGAGAAATCAGCGCTCTTGTATGTATATACAAGTTATGATCACGTCTGAGGTTGTCTTCATATTGTCTGTTTTCTCATCCATCCCAACTTCAGAATTTGGAATGGAAGCCAGTGTGACTACCCAGCAAAAATATTTCGTACTAACCTATGCAGAAAAAAGTACTAGATCTGAGGATAAAGTACTAAAAACTTTATCTGCTGGATTTCTATTGATGATAAGAGAAAATGAAGATGAGCTAAGTGCAGAAAGTATGAACATAAGGATTAGCAATCATGTAATAAGTCACAATTTATATTGAAGAATAATATAAAGTTGAGTGCAGATATATGATTCAGTTGCTAAGATGCTAATAGGAATTCGAATACATAATAAAAAGAATAAAAAACAATGATGATTATGATGAATGACGTGAAGTGCTAATACGTCGCAAACAGAGTTTGATTAGTGAGACAGATGCAGGATTAAATCTTCTGTCCCGGGGCGACTCGGGACTAATGAACACATGGAGAAGCCCTTGTTAATGGTGAGGATCTATTCCCTGTTCAGCGTAAGCTCTAAACTTCGATAAACAAAATATTTGTATCCTTCCGCTTGTCACAAATACGATTGGCTACTGATGTATCACTCCCACTCCCCACGGGGAGGAGCAAATTATACACGTGCATTTTGACAATACTGTCTCGTGTTGTCCAGATACTTAGAGCAGCAACAGGAAAGAAAGAAAAAATAACTCGAAAGATTTTAAAAAAAAGAATTTTGCTGGTAAACAATTGTTGCTTAGTGAGTAAAGGTTTACCTTGTTGATGTTTCACCACAACACTCGCTGAACCAGGATTCATGTAAGCCATCTTTCAGACTTAAAAGCAGAACACGCCTTCACAGTTGAATTGGCGCCATAATTACTGCGTATACTTAGTGTTTATTTGTATTGTTTCATTAACACACTCGATTGCAGTATTATTAGATAATCTGTATTATATTTTTGTCATTTATAATAATGTAATAGTTTTATTTGGAGGTTCATAATGAAAGTAATAATCAAATAATATGAACTATTTTGCGGAGGAGTACAAGCGTCGGTAGGCCAACAGCAAATCAGCGAGATTTAGTTTTACGTGGCTTTGTTTATCGCAGTTTAGAGCTTACGCCGAACAGGGTTTAGTGCTAAGATGGAAAAAGATGTGGAATATGATGATCAGTGGCATATATATAATATATTTCCCTTTCAGCCACGGGAAGGTGTTCGTGTTTTACATATAGAGATACGAAAATATTTAGAGGTGAGTGTTTGTATCGATAGGCTGCGTCGGTAAGAGCATCGGTGTGGAGAATGTCCAAGAATAGTGGGTGGCCTATTTGGATGCGAGAGCTGATGTATCTCAGGCGAAGTTGTGCTTGATTTCGGTGGCATGTGCAACTAGTTCCATGGTTGACTGTACTTTTAACTTGGTGGATGAAAATATTAATTCCTATAGATTTAACCTGCATCAAAAGAAATATCTCACAAAATACTATTTTTGAATTAAAAACTTTATTATGAAATACATTCTTAATATAGTAAATTAGATAGTTGAAGATGTACAAACAACATTGTATTGTCGAAATGTTCTAGCTAGGTGTACCATCTCGTGGGAATTAAAGTCCAACAGCTTATTAAGAGGCCCTCATCACTGCGAAATTAAGATATTGCTAATTTTACAGTAATTATGTGATATCTTCAAATAGATAAAAGATAATCGAAATTTGGAACAAGAGCGCCCTAGACAATATTATTAGCAAGGTTGACCCCATACGCAGATGAAATTATTGGAGATTATCAGTGCGGATTCAGACAAAATCGATCAAGTATCGACCAAATATTTACTATTCGTCAAATACTCGAAAAGAAGTGGGAATACAATATCTACGCCGGTACATCAACTATTTATTGATTTTAGAAAGGCTTACAACTCGGTTAGGAGAGAAACATTGTATATACAACGTTCTTACAGAATTTGGAATACGGAGAAAGCTAATTAGATTAATTAAGGTATGTTTAAATGAATCCCAAAGTAAAGTCCGTGTAGGAAAATTTTTGTCCACGAGCTTTCACGTCGAGAATGGCCTTAAACAAGGAGATGCGTTGTCGCCATTATTATTCAACTTTGTCCTGGAATACGCTATAAGGAAAATCAAAGATAGCAACCAGGGCCTACAGTTGAACGGTGCTCATCAGGTTATGCGTATGCTGATGATGTAAATTTAATAGGAGATGATAGGAGAACAATAGAAAGAAATGCAGAAGTCTTATTAAACGCTTGCAGGGACATGGGTTTGGAAGTAAATGCAAAGAAAACTAAATACATGGAAGTACGTCAAAACCGTAATATGGCAAATTATGGATGCGTTAAAATATTAAATAATACTTTTGATAAAGTGGGTAATTTCAAATATATAGGATTAATATTAACAGACCAAACTCATATTCATGAAGAAATTAAATGTCGACTAAAAGCAGGGAATTCATGTTATTATTCAGTTCGAAATCTCTTGTCGTTCCGAATTCTGTCGAGGAATTTGAAGCTTAAAAAATATATAAAACGATAATTATGTCTGTTGTTCTGTATGGTTGCGAAACATGATCGCTTACTCTGATGGAAGAACATAGACTGAAAGTATTTGAGAACAAGATCCTGAGACGAATATTCGAACCCAAGAGGAACGGGAATGGGGAATGGCGGACACTTCATAACGAGGAACTACATAGCTTATACGGTTTACCCAACATTGTTAGGGTCGTCAAGTCTTGGAGGCTTAGGTGGGCGGGTCATGTAGCTAGAATGGAAGAAAGTAGAAACGCTTTCAAAGTCTTGACTGGAAGACCAATCTGAAAACGACCATTAGGAAGACCGAGACGCAGATGGGAGGACAATATTAAGATGGATCTCCCAGAAATAGGACTACAAAGTAGAAACCGGATCCACTTGGCTAAGGATAGAAGTCAGTGGAGAGCTTTTGTGAACGCGGCATTGAACCTCCGGGTTCCATAGGCCATAGAGTTAGTTAGTTAGTTGAGGTACAGTTATCAAGAGTCTTCTCCTAGCTTTCCGTTTGTAGCCATTTTCAAATGCGAAAATAAATGACGATTTTGTAAATGGCTGGAAATCGAAAGCAGATAAGTGCGTCGTGATAACGGTATCTCATGTAAAATAGTATTATCTAGTGAGATCTTGTTCCACTTTTTGATTATCTTTTATCTATTTGAAAATATTACATAATTACTCTAAAATTAGCGGTATTTTAAGTTTGCTGTGATTGGGGCCTCTTAATGTATAAAAACTAATGCACAGATTTCCCTTATATTAAAAAAAAAAAATCTTAAATGGTTCATAAACAATCTGGCAGATGTTGAGAATGATCGTGTACGTACATGAAGACTATATTATTCTCCCCTCCCCCCCCACCTCTGCCGCCCCAGATTTTTCATTTCTGAAAACATATTGTAAAAGGAAAGAAAAGTTTCGGTGGAACTTGATATTTAGTGCTAATAAATTTCGCGACTAAAAGGGTTAATTTTGCTTTTAAGCTAATAAATTTAATTTAATGTAACGTTTAAAGGTTTTCAAGAACGTGTCTATTAAAAGAAGAAAACAACGTAAAAATAGCCGTTCGTTGTTTGGTAGCTACCAAGTTAGGTTTCGTTTTTTTTTTTTTTTTTTTTTTTTTTGTCCTTGAAACTTTCTTCAACGGCGTCTTTTAATTAACTTTTGCTGCCACCTGTAGGGAATTGGGTAAAACTACTGCTATATGGATAGACGTTATTATATCAGGAAACTACAACGGATCTATATTTATGTGTAAAAGTATTAGAGCGGATTATGTTTATATTCCTTCGTACAAGTGGTCCTTGAATCAAATATGACAACAAAGGATATTTATACGAATATTTTAAGAGCTCTCCCGCGTATCTTCTCTCCTTATTGGTTCTTTCGTCTTTGGTGAATGGGACTGGATTTTGAGTGGGTGTCAAGGGCGCATCCACGCGGGGGGTCCATCGGATCCAGACCCGCCATAAACTTCGTAACTCGACCATATATTTTCATTATCTCTTAACAAAATTGTACTTTGTTTAGTAGAGAAATTATTGGCGCTTGCAGATTTGTTGTTCTTTTCGTATATACTCTTTCTTTTCTTACAAGGGAAGCTATCCAACTGCTCGACAAGTATCACATTGAAACGTGCACAAGTGGAAGTACATGTTGAAAGATAGAAACATGCTTACTCTGACGATTCACAACGTCGTAGAACAGGAATTATTAATGATTTTTTCTCATAGCCCCTGCAAGTTATGTACTCTGGTCATACGTTCCTTGGACGGGATATGGATCTGATACACTGGAACTTGTTTTCGAACGAAGACAAATGTTGCAAACTCAAAATGATAACGGTCGATGGTGATTATGATCTCTGGTCCGTTATTGATGCAAATCGATGTCAAATGGAACACGACACGCGATCGTAAGTTGAAACGAACAACGTTTACCCGGTGGAGAAAACGGACACGCTGAAATCACAACGCAAAATTGACTTTCTATTATTATTATTATTATTATTATTATTATTATTATTATTATTATTATTATTATTATTAGTAGTAGTAGTAGTAGTAGTAGTAGTAGTAGTAGTAGTAGTAGTAGTAGTAGTAGTAGTAGTAGTAGTAGTAGTAATAGTAGTAGTCGTAGTAGTATGATTAGTAGGGCAACCCAAAAGCATTAAAAGCATAACAGCAATTTAGACATATGGTTCGTACCTTGAACATGGTTGTGGTTGTCTAACGGTCTAGAAGGAACTAATTTTAAAAGCATAATAAAGCATAATTTTAGAAAATAAAGCATAATTTAAAATATATAGCAGAATTCTTGGAAAATTCTATTAGAACAATTCCTGGAAAATTCTGTTTAACTGCAAGTTTAACAGTTTAACTGTGGTTTTAGCGTGTCCGTTTCCCCCACCGGGTAAACGTGTTCGCTTAGAACTTACGATCGCGTGTCGTGTTCCATTTGACATCGATTCGCATCAATAACGTACCAGAGATCATAATCACCATCGACCGTTATCATTTTGAGTTTGCAACATTTGCCTTCGTTCGAAAACAAGTTCCAGTGTATCAGATTCATATCCCGTCCAAGGCATGTATGACCAGAGTATATAACTTGCAGGGGCTATGAGGAAAAATCATTATATTTTCTGTTCTACGACGTTGCGAATCGTCGGAGTAAGCATGTTTCCATCTTTTAACATGTCCTTCCACTTGTGCATGTTTCAATGTGATACTTGTCAAGGAATTGGGTAGCTTCCCTTGTTAGATGGGCTCAGTGGTAGAGCGTTTATCTCTGGTGCATGAGGTCCTTGGTTCGAACTTCGGCCAAGAAAGTTTTTGGTGGACAACATCGTGTCCATGGGTTTTCCCAGGGTACTCCCGTTTCCTCCCATAGCGATTCTCCTTCGTCCAGTTCTTCCATCATCATTCGATTGCCTTAATCATTGTGTCCCTTAGCCTAAAGGCTATAATCGTGGGACGTTAAACTAACATTGAAAGTGAAAGGAATAGTAGATCTTTGTCATTCTCGGTTTTAGAAGAAAGATTAAAGTGGAGACGGAATATATGATATTCTTAGGATGTTTGATTGATTACAGAAAACTGCTTCTTTCTATCTATTATGGTTTTCATTCTATGGTGATCAACGTTAAAACTAGAAGTAGTTCATTTCTGGTCACTTCCGGTTTGAAAAAGAAAATAATATAAAATCCTTAAGTTATACGTCCAATTGCTATGTCGGCTAGGCTAAAGGAGACGGTGATGATGAGAAATTAATGAAATGATGGAATTAAGACAGTGCGAGAAAACCCACATACATGGTGTTTGTCCACCACAAAGCTCACTTGGCGCGAGCTGGGATCGAACCAAGCCATGCATCAGAGGTGAACCTTTTACCACAGAGCCACTGCGGCCCCACACTTCCGGTTTGAATAGGGGCTTAAAAGACAAGATGGAATATACTCTTAAAATGCCAACTCGATTCCCCACCTTCCCTCCCCCCAAAAAACCTAGTCCCTATCTCATATTATTTTTCCTCGATTTGAATCAATATTGAAATTGTAATTTTTGGAGTGGATTTTTTGGAGCTAAGTATGGAGGGAAAATGTGGAAAGGTGTATCAAAAAATAAGGTGAATTTGTCTCTAAAATCCAGAGTTTTTGTGTAGATAATTTCTTGTACCTAGGTATATTGCAAATACCAACGTAAGAAAAGTCTATAGGCCAACACAGCCTTCTAAGTTAACCCGTTTGGTGCCTAGAGCACTTTAAAGATGGCGGATCGACTTGAACATTAGTCCAAAGAGGACGTGCGTGGTGTTATTAACTTTTTTATGAGTCAAGGGACAGTATTCATCTTATATTCATGAAGAGTCTTTCGAGAAAGTGTTATGTAACAGAAATGAGTGTATGTATGTAGCAACGCATTCGCAAGTAATAGGAGGACTGTGAGAGATGATGGCAGAAGAAGCAGACCAGCAACATCCATCAATCGTCAGGTGTTATTCGTATTGAATTTCTGGCAAAGGGTATAATCATTACTGTGCACACGTATTGCCCAATCATGGATATGCTGATACCAGCCATACACCAGAAACAAAAAGGGGTATAGGTGGATTACTTTCGGAGCACCTGTGAGCTTTCGTGCGTGCAGCTCTGAACTCAATCGCACGGCGTGACGTTTATACAACAGCGCTAAAACAATTGGATAACAGCTTACACATACTGACCACAGCGCTTTCACTGTGCTCAACTCACCACTCCCCTTCCATGTTCCGGCTCGTTGACTAGCTTCGCGTCAAAAGTCATAGCTGTTCCGAAAATAATTTACCTATGCTAGGAGATGGGGTGTTGTTACTGCATGATAACACAGGACCACATACAGCACAACAGGTCCGTACACACAACATCAGTTTCAACTTAAAAATTCTTGACCATTCTCTACATAACCCTGATTTAGCCCCTTCCACCTAACATTTGTTTTGACCCGTAAAGAAACACCTTCGTGAACAGCGTTTCGACACACCGGAAGACGCACGACAGGCTACTGTAACCTGGTTAGCTAACCTGGAGCAACATTTCTTTGCAAAGGGCGTGGTCAATTTGGTGTTACGTTTGGATGCATGTTTGGACCACAATGGTTTGTATGTCGAACGTTAGTGTGATACCATGCGTTAACTGATACAATTTCAGATATTTATCTCTGACCAGGGAAGGGTCTGAATGGGGCACTCGAGTTGCCGAACGACATGTATCAGATATGAAAGAGGGTGTGAAACAATGTACATATGCAAATTTATAGCCGCTGAGGGCAACATGGAAAAGCAGGAGAGACGGAAGAAATATGGCCGACCGTAGGGCCCTGCAACAGAGAAAGCTAAGGAATCACTTGTTCCGCTCGTGAATGGCCATAGAAATGAAGCTAAATGTTTAGTAGTAGATGCATAAGATCTTCTATATAGTAATAATCATCATGGCCGCCATATTGAAAGTGGCCATCTTGAATTCGGATTCACATTTTAAACGGGAAAGTGGGTCATGTTGCATATGAAATAGCACTGTAATTTTACCAGAAATTCATTGGTATTAACCATTTTGTTCTAACTTTATTGACAGTTGAGAAGCAACATGAAAGAAAATCGTGAGGGGATATTTGAACCAACTTCGGAGCAACCTGTCGGAATAATGTTGGCACATGATGCACATCTAGAAAAAAATTACAAAGAGTATTTGCACATATGAAGAGCTGGTAATCTTGCAGTGTTAAAGATGGATAGTTGTCACGTTAAAACACCCGACACAAATGAGGTCTGGGGATTACAGGTGCAATTACGACGTGGTTTTTCTCAAAGAAAATATCATATATCATCACATAAGCTAGTATGCTGATAAAGATAATACAAATCTATGAAGGAGATTTGATGTGAAGAGTATCTGTAAGAGTGTGATGAAAACACAAGAGCTGTTCTCACCTACACGCTATCATCTATTTCTAACGTTTGATATTCTTCGACCACTGTATCAATATTCACCAAAAACTACATTTCTGCTCTTCTATATAGGGATTATTGTCGCACGTCCCAAACTCAAGCACTAATACTGACGCAACTACCTGGGGATTCATATTCATGCACACAAGAATAAATAACTTTTGAATTGGAATATACTTTGTCATTTTCTAGCACTTCCTCAACAGTGACTCACCAATCAAGAGTACATTAACCTTACTTGACTATTTTACTGATAATGCAGATATTAGCTAATGAACTTTCTTGAGTATTTTCTGTCTGCAAACAGAACACACAGTATCAGTTTCACCTTTGGTATCTTCTTTCTCTGTCGTCAATGACTATCTTTCCCTTACTCGCAACTATTCTGCATGTAAACACACTTTTCCTTTGGTCTGTAACCAGAGTTCTCCAAGCTCTAGCTTTTGCGTCATACTAGTGAGACTATCACAATTTATATGCATCCTTCTTGCATGTTACTTCTCAGCTCACAATAGTTACTACAGAATGGTTAACATCAATGTATTCCTGGTAAAATTTCAGAGCTATTTCATATGCCACATGACCCACTTTATCTTTTATACTGTGAATCCAAATTCAAGATACCCTCTTTCAATATGGCGGCCATGATGTTCATTACATATAGCAGATCTTATGCATCTACTAATAAACATTTAGCTTCATTTCTGTGGCCATTCACCTGCGGAACGAGTGATTCTTTAGCTTTCTGTGTTGTTATGCCCTACGGTCGGCCATATTTTTTCCGGCTCTCATGCTTCTCCATGTTGCTCTCAGCCGCTATAAATTTGCATATGAACATAGTTTCACACCTTCTTTCATATCTGATACATGTTATTCCGCAACTCAAGTGCCCCATTCGGAGCCTTCCCTGGTGAGACTTTTTCAGTAAATCGAGAATTCACCTTACTTTTTGATACACCTTTGTGTTCTTGGGATGCTTAATCAATTGCGGGAAACCGTTTCTCTCTATCACTGCTTTTGCTTTATAGTAATCAACGTTAAAACCGGAAATGGTTCGTTTTTACTACTTCCGCTGGATGGATCACCTCCATCTACGAACTTGATTTATAATGCTAAACCCTCTACATTCTGATCAAATTTGGTTATGATTTATTAAGTGGTTATTGAAATTTGTCTCCTGGAAGTATAAACGGACATACTGACAGGGCGTATATATACACAGGGTGTTTCAAAACAACACCGATAACGTTTGGGAGGTGATTCCTGATACCAAGATACGACAAAAAGTATAGACCAATCCGGGTGCACAAATGCTTCCTTTCGGAGTTATAGGCTGCCGAAAACATGGAAAGAAATTAAGTTTGAAGGTTCATAGCTACAAAACTATGGGACCTATTGTAGTCGAGTCAAGACTTCACTTAGGAACTGTTAATATGTGCACTATCTAAAAATACATCTTTCAGAATCCTAAGGTACTCACGAAGTAATTTTTACAGAGGGAGTTTGGCTACTGGCATACAATTTAAAGTACTCACCAGCTACCTCTAAACAAATTGTTGCGGAAGTACTGCAGGATTCTGAAACTTGGATATTTGGATAGGGCACATACTGGTTCGTAAGTGAAGTCTTGACCGACTACGGTAAGTCCCATAGTTTTGCAGCTATGATCCTTTAAAGTTCATTTCTTCATGTTTTTGGCAAACTATAACTTCGAAAGGAAGCATTTGTGCACCTAGGATGGTCTATGCTTTTTGTCTTCTCTTGGTGTCAGGAATCACCTCCGGAACGTTTTCGGTGTTGTTTTGAAGCACTCTCTCTCTCTGTATATATGTAGGCCTATATATATTCGTAAACCGAATTCGTTAAGAATAGTTAAACCTGTCAAGGACTGAATTATTCCTCTTAGAAAGCTACAGAATTAATAGGAAAAATACGTAGGTTTTTGCATTGCAATTGGTGTGCCCAGGATTCAAGCTTCTGCTTCAGGTTTCAAGCTAGATTAGGTCTACTAAAGATATGGATGTATGACGTCAACAAGGGGGAAAGGAAATTAGTGATTATTGCTTCTATTTTATATTCTGGTTTATGATTGTCTGCAGTAGCCTACGGTAACCAATCAGCATTCAGGGATTTTTTTTCGCTATCTCTTATATACAGGGTGTCTCAAAAGTCAACTCACATAGGGAAACTCTGTTATTATCAGAGTTACAACAAAATGTAAGAAGAGAAACTGTCTCCAAATATATGGGGGCCGCGGTGGCTCAGTGGTAGAGCGTTCACCTCTAGTGCTTGGGGTCCTGGGTTCGATCCCAGCCCCCGCCAAGTGAACTTTGTGGTGGACAAACACCGTGTGCGTGGGTTTTCTCGGGGTTCTCCCGTTTCCTCCCACTTTCTTCATTCCACCATTTAATTCATTACTCATCATCACCGTCTCCTTTAGCCTAACCGGCATAACCGTGGGACGTAAAATTCAAAGATTTCATTTAATTTCATTTGTCTCCATATATGATGTTTTTTTTTAATCGGATGAGAGATTTTGGCTGTACACTCTTTATGCGCCCAATGTTAAATGAAAATGCAACATTACCGTTTACTTGGACCCACAACATAAAGGGAATGGGGGCATGTTTGAAATAGGGGCTGGCCATCGACACGTTAGCGTAAAAGACAGTAACTTCATTCACTTATGTTGTGGGTCCAGGTAAACGATAACGTTGCATTTTCATTTACCATTGGGCACAAAAAAAAGTGTACAGCCCAAACGGCTCGTTCGATTTTTTTTTAAAAATACTTTTGGTTGAAAACATCATATTTGGAGACGGTTTTATCTCTTACAATTTGTTGTAACTCTGATAATAACAGAGCTAGCCTATGTTAGGGAAGTTTTGAGATACCCTGTAAACAGCGAAAAATCCGTTCTCCGGACAGCGGTATATTGTACAAATATACGGAATCCTCTTGCTTACTATGGAAATCTTTATGGAGCATACGTTATCCGTATGCTACATAAGCACTGCTCTTATATGTTACATCATGCCGTTGCAGGATGTCTGACATCTAACAGTTTTCCGTATATCACATGCATGTACTTATGTTACCTTCGTCAGCTATATGTTATATACGTCCATTTGTATGTGAGATTGTGACCGCCTACATTGTTTCATACGGGAAGTACGTATAGATGGAACACTTATACAGAAAGTATTATAAAACATTCGTTTTCAGTTATACGTCTGCTGTACGTTAAGAGTCTTCATCCCGGCGAAATTAAAATACCGCTAATTTTACAGTAATTATGTGATATCTTCAAATAGATAAAAGATAATCTAAATGTGGAACAAGAGCGCCGTAGACAATACTATTTTACATGAGAAACCGTTATCACGACTCACTTATCTGCTTTCGATTTCGAGCCATTTTGAAAAATCGGCATTTATTTTCGCGTTTCTAAACAGCTGAAAACGGAAAGCCACTAGGTGACTTGTGATAACGGTACCTCACGCAAAATAATATTGTCTAGGGCGCTCTTGTTCCATATTTCAGTTATATTTTATCTATTTGAAGATATCACATAATTACTGTAAAATTAACGGTATTTTTAATTTCGCCGGGATGAAGACTCTTAAGTCTAAAAGAAACTACAGGAATTACGCATGTAACCTATCTTTTTAAGTACGCCACCTACAATTCTTTTTCTCAGTGTATGTAATTTTGATTACCTGTGTATTTATAGTGCCTGATGAAGCCATGTGCATAATTGACGATATTGTTTTCACGTTAATACTTTTTATAATAAATTTATTGTTTTGGTTAACGAGTAGTTTAAATCAGATTTCAGTCTACTAATAACAAAGCTTGTTCAATGGAAAATATTAAAGCTTCACGGATGACTGTCCTGACTGGAAACATTTCTGAAGTTTAATTCAGTTTCACTGCATGAATGTCTGGATGGTACCTATGAATATATTCGATTTTCTTTCTACCTCCTGCCTCATTGTTGTTAGTGTTGGCTGTTTGTTTTATATCATGTTTCTTTCCAAGACTAATAGGTTAAATGTTATTAGCACGGAATCCGAGTCATTGGATCTCACGCTAACTGGCACAAATCCCGGGGGGATAAGAGGGATATGTCCCCTCCAATCTTGGAGCTGGGGTGACTGTCTCTCCCAATTATCCGTTTTTTTTTTTTTTTTTTTTTTTTTTTTTACGGAGAAATGTGATAATTTGTATCCGATTACCACAAAGCAAAGTGAGATGAAATTGATGTCACCCTAGAATAAGCCTCACATCTGCCTGCCTCCCAATGTTGAAGACAATTCTGCTCCCCTGATCCTCTACAGCATTGTTTTTCAACTTCATAAATATTTTGAGCATCGCTTTAAAAAAATTTTAAAAAAAAAATGGGAACGATCTTACCCGTCCCGTACCCCATGTTGAAGACAGATTTGATCCGCAACTCACGCTAATAGTATGTTCCTTCCTTCATAACCTTCTATTGCAGAAGGAGAAACAAACAAAATCCGTAAAATATAAGGATAAATCAGAAATTTCTGTGGCTTTTTGTGGAGGTCTGTGTTCAATTGGCCTTCACACCATGAGTTCAATGCGAATGGAGATAAGGCGAAGGTCAGTTGTTGGTGTGGGTATATTCAACATATACTAACTGGTTATGGAATTTCAGTTACACCGTGAACTTGCGTAAGGACAGAGTGAATATGAGACCTCCACAGAGCGTCATAAGGGCGTGTAGGCTGTACTAGTTTAAACTGGTGTCATGCGCCGCTCCAGCGGGGACAAAGATATGCCAGGACTTTGGTGAGGGTGTCGTGACTACGCGGACAATGCCGTGGTGGCTTAAAGAGTTTAAGGACGGTGACGAAACACTCGAAGACGCATCACGTGCCGGAAGACAAACAGATCTTCAGACATCAATTGAGGCGAACAGTGGCCAGACATATGTGTAACTGGGACTACAATTCAGTGTGAGTGGAAAAACTATTCGGCAGCACCTCCATCAACTTGGGAAGCACTACAAGTTGGGTCCATGGGTCCTTCATGATTTGACTCCGGGCCAGAAGGTAACGCGAGCAGACACCTGTGTTTCTTTGCTGTTTCGTCTCAGGAAGGAGCCATTTCTGGTCAGGGTGTTGACATGTGATGAGGAGTGGGTCCTATACGAAGCTTTACTGCACCGTCATTATTGGTTAGCATCCCATGAACCGGTTCCAAACCATCCGAAACCAGCACTGCACTGCAGTCCTGTGTGTTTGGTGGGTTGCTTGCAGCATCGTGCATCGGGAACTGCTACCAGCTGGGCAGTGCATCAATGTAACTGTGTACTGTCAGCAGTTGAGCCGTGTTCAGGAAAAACTCAAAACTCTGGATCCAACACTCTTGAATCGCAAAGGGGCCCTCTTGTAACAGGGCAAGGCTAAGCCCCATGTGGCTAGGATGACCCGGAACACCATTCTACGCCTTGGATGGGAAACATTATTGCATCCGCCATACTCTCTGGACATTGCAACGTTCCATGATTATCTGTTCCATTCCTTGGGCAATCACCTTAGAGGACGCCAGTTCATATCCCTAGTAGAGGTGCAAAATGCACTTGATACCTTCTTCACTTCACGGCCCACCAAGTTCTACCCGGATGGAATCCATGGCCTTCCAGAACGTTGTTAGAAGGTCGTCGATGCTGATGGGGACTATTTTTGATCTTCCAGTTACGTCTTAGATGACATATCGATGTTTGAAGGTGGTGGGTGAAGAAGCGACAGAACTTTTTTGGTCACCTTTATAATATATATAACAATCTTCCCGGAAGACTGATGAAACACCGGGGAGAGTTTCTTCCCCAGGGAATCCACTAGAATTTATCATTGATAAATTTGCTTCAGATCTTTGAACAGCGCGACAAAGAGAAGATAAAATGAAATAATCGCCCTGTAGAACACAAACTTGAAACTCAACCTGATATGAACAAACGTAATAAAAAAAAAAGAAGTTAAAAAAAGCGTTATAATCAACGCCAGGGGAATGAATTACTGTCGAGAACTTGGTTTGAATACCTGGGCGTCTATAGCTCATTACTGAATTAACAACCGGCCATACGTCAATACACCTTGACACGTTACAGTTCCCCGTTCATTAACAGGGCCATATTAGCTATGACGTATTGCTGGGTGGTTAGCAGGGAGTACAACTGGGACATCCGACGTCCAATGGATAACACATTTTGAAGGCACCGCACATCACAACACAGCAACGGAATTATGGGTAGAGGGAACTGAGGCAATAACAAAACCGTAGTAGGCGACAAAGGTGTTGAATTAGGTGTCAAGAGAATATTACAAACAACGGAACGGAATAAAAACATCATAGCAATGTGTGGTTTAATTGTTCGAACATTGTAATGGTTCTTAGGTTTCTATAGGGTGGTCCTCAATAACCATACGAGTTCACTTGAGTTGAGTTGATTTTAACATTCTTTCAGCAGCAAGGCTATATGAGACGTGGACTTACTGATTAACGCGGAGTCCGAGCCGCATGAGCTCTCACCGGGAATCGAAGCCGGGTCTCTTACGCCAAAGGCGCATATGCTAACCACTAGGGATGCGCACGAGACATGATTTGAGACTGTCTTGTCTCGAAAATGTGCTGTAAAAGTGATGTCTTGACTAGAAAAATATATATTTTTCTATTGGAAGAGTTGTGTCTCGACTCGAATTCTGTCAGAAAAATTCTGTCTCGACTCGTCTCGTGCGCATCCCTACTAACCACTTAGCCACGAAGGAACTCACGTACAGTTCATGTTTAGCTATGATACTAATACTTATTTAACATAGGAGGCACGGTGGCTCAGTAGTAGAGCATTCACCTCTTGATCGTGGGGTCCGTGGTTCTATCCCAGCTGGCGCCAACTAGGCTTTGTTGTGGACAATCATCGTGTTCGTGGGTTTTCTCGGGGTTCTCCCGTTTGCACCCACTTTATTCGGACTACCATTATATTGATTTCTCATCATGACCGTCTCCTTTAGCCTAGCCCGCTTAAGCGTGGAACGTAAAACTGAAATAGTTAATTTCATTTCACTTATTTAACATAGAAATGGGTAGTAAATTTTATTGTGTGACTTTATAGAAACACAAAGTTTCGACACAAACAAAGATTTTTTTAAAAGTTTCACGTCCCATGGTTATGCCGACTAGGCTAAAGGAGACGGTGATGATGAGAAATGAATGAAATGGTGGAATGAAGAAAGTGAGAGGAAACGGGAAAATCCCGAGGAAACCCACGTACACGGGGTTCGTCCACTACAAAGAAATGAATGAAATGAGAGAAATGAATAAAATGGGAGAGAACGGGAGAACCACGAGAAAACCCATGCACATGGTGTTTGTCAACCACAAAGCTCACTTAGCACGAGCTGGGAACGAATCAAGGACCCCACGTACCAGAGGCGAATGCTCTGCCACTTGGCGGGAGCAGGGTTTGAAAGACACAAGGTTACTATTAATTTCTTCGCGTGCACACCTAATAAGAAAGCAAATTTTGTATGAAAAAGATAAAATAAAAATAACAAAAGAAACAGATGCACTATTATTAATTAGTCTTGCATAATTATTTGTAAACATTTTAACAATCTGTTTGAAATATTTCACAGCAATAATTGGACTTTAACACGGAGCCTGATTATAGAACGACAAGTAGCGCGGACTATAATGTAAACAAACAATGAAATAACTAACATTGTAAACAAGCCTTGCTGTAAAATTACTGGAAATAAAAATGTTTAAAATACTATATCAAACTATAGTACTATATCAAAAATACTATATAAAAATACTATATACTATATTTTTTGGAGAAGTTTTGGGTCGTATTTAACTTAGTGAGTGTTTAGCAACCTTTAACGTAAATACATTAATCGCAAAAAAAAAAAAAATAAAATAAATAAATAAATAAATAAATAAAATAAAATAAAAAAATAAAAAATAAAAATAAATAAATAAATATTCAGTTTTACGTCTCACTGATATGCCGGCTATAAAGGAGACGGTAATGATGAAGAAATGAATGAAAGGAACGGGAAAATCACGAGAAAACCTACGCACATGGTGTTTGTCCACCACAAAGCTCACTTGGCGCGAGTTGGGATCGAACCAGGGACCCTACGTACCAGAGGCGAATGCTCTGCCACTGAGCCACAGTGCCCCTTACGTTAATATCATTTCAGCAGCGAGGCTATATGAGACGTGGACACTTACTGATTAACGCGGAGTCCGAACCACATGAGCTCTCACCGGGAATCGAAGCCGGCTCTCTTATGCCAAAGGCGCGTATGCTAGAGTGCCCCTTACGTTAATCGCAAAGGAAAAGATAATGAAAGCAATAACTTAAAAACAGCAGGGGACAAGAAGCAAGAGAAAAAAATGCGAGAGTATCAGGCTTTCGCAAATATAGCGAAAAAATAACCCCAAATTAACAATACAAATAAAATAGAAACGAACGGAATGATAGATGGGGAAAAAATAAAAGTGAAAGATTAAAACAATGATAAAACATTCTGGACACGAACACAAGAATTTTTGAGTTAAAATCTTGCATTTCACGCACAGTCTCTTAAACACAAAATTAATACAAGCTTCTTCGTTTTTGATTGATTTTTTCTTTAAAAAGTCAAGAACAATACGTATGGTCCGAGTTCAGCCGAACTTATCCAATTAGGATCAAACTTGGCATGACGATAGAACTTAAATTGCTATACAATCGCTAAACTGCTGAAATATTATGCTGTGCCATTCCTGGCTTACGAGTCGTTGATGTTTACATTTTGCGTCATATTTCTGAAAAAAAAAAATCCCATACATCAAAGTTATCCGATGAAAATCAAACTGGTATGGTGATAGACCTTGATCTGCCAGATAAGCGTTTGTAATAATATGGTTGTAGGTTTTCGGTTTCCAAGTTGTGGGAGGTGAAATTTCGCATCATATTTTTAGAAAAAACAAAAATCACACATTGAACCCACCCGATCAAGGGGTGGTTGTAGACGTCGACCTGCTTATTTAAGGGTATGAAATATTATTAATAGACTCTCTCGGTTTCCGAGTTATCGGTGGTCAAATTTTGCACCATATTTT